>NC_073625.1:180007739-180311322 GCF_029407905.1 Bubalus kerabau | reverse complement strand
TGTACAAAAAAGATCTTCATGACCCAGATAATCACGATGGTGTGATCACTCCCTAGAGCCAGACATCCTGGAATGTGAAGTCAAGTGGGACTTAGGAAGCATCACTATGAACAAAGCTAGTAGAGGTGATGGAATTCCAGTTGAACTATTTCAAATCCTAAACGATGATGCTGTGAAAGTGCTGCACTCAATATGTCAGCAAATTTGGAAAACTCAGCAGTGGCCACAGGACTGGAAAATGTCAGTTTTCATTCCAATCCCAAAGAAAGGCAATGCCAAAGAATGCTCAAACTACCACACAATTGCACTCATTTCACACGCTAGTAAAGTAATCCTCAAAATTCTCCAAGCCAGGCTTCAGCCGTACGTAACCCATGAACTTCCAGATGTTCAAGCTGGTTTTAGAAAAGGCAGAGGAACCAAAGATCAAATTGCCAACATCCGCTGGATCATGGAAAAAGCAAGAGAATTCCAGAAAAACATCTATTTCTTCTTTATTGACTATGCCAAAGCCTTTGACTGTGTGGATCACAATAAACTGTGGAGAAATCTGAAAGAGATGGGAATAACAGACCACCTGACCTGCCTCTTGAGAAATCTGTATACAGGTCAAGAAGCTACAGTTAGAACTGGACATGGAACAACAGACTGGTTCCAAATAGGAAAAGGAGTACGTCAAGACTGTATATTGTCACCCTGCTTATTTAACTTATATGCAGAGTACATCATGCGAAATGTTTGGCTGGATGAAGCACAAGGTAGAATTAAGATTGCCAGGAGAAATATGAATAACCTCAGATATGCAAATGACACCACCTTTATGGCAGAAAGTGAAGAAGAACTAAAGAGCTTCTTGATGAAAGTGAAAGAGGAGAGTGAGAAAGTTGGCTTAAAACCCAACATTCAGAAAACCAAGATCATGCATCTGGTGTCATCACTTCATGGCAAATAAATGGGGAAACAGTGGAAACAGTAGCTGAATTTATTTTTGGGGCTCCAAAATCACTGTAGATGGTGACTGCAGCCATGAAATTAAAAGACCCTTACTCCTTGGAAGGAAAGTCATGACCAACCTAGACAGCATATTAAAAAGCAGAGATATTACTTTGCCAACAAAGGTCCATCTTATCAAGGTTATGGTTTTTCCAGTAGTCATGTATGGATGTGAGAGCTGGACTATAAACAAAGTTGAGTGCTGAAGAATTGATGCTTTTGAACTGTGGTGTTGGAGAAGACTCTTGAGAGTCCCCTGGACTACAAGGAGATCCAACCAGTCCATCCTAAAGGAAATCAGTCCTGAGTGTTCATTGGAAGGACTGATGCTGAAGCTGAAACTCCAATACTTTGGCCACCTGATTCAACGAGCTGACTCATTTGAAAAGATCCAGATGCTGGGAAAGATTGAAGGAAGGAGGAGAAGGGGATGACAGAGGATGAGATGGTTGGATGGTGTCACCAACTCAATGGACATGAGTTTGGGTAAACTCTGGGAGCTGGTGATGGGGAGGGAGGCCTGTCATGCTGTGGTCATGGGGTTGCAAAGAGTCAGACACAACTGAGCAACTGAACTGAACTGAACTGATGCACCCAACACAGGATCACCTCAATACATAAGCCAAACACTAACAGACGTAAAAGGAGAAATGGACAGTAACACAATAATAGTAGGAGAAAAAGATACATGTATTCCATTGTTAATTGCAGCACTATTTACAATAGCTAGAACATGGAAGCAACCTAGATGTCCATAGACAGATGAATGGATAAAGAAGTTGTGGTACATTTATACAATGGAATATTACTCAGACATAAAAAGGAACACATTTGAGTCAGCTATAATGAGGTGGATGAAATTAGAACCTATTATACAGAGTGAACTAAGTCAGAAAGAGAAAGACAAACATTGTATTCTAAAGTATATATATATGTAATGCAGAAAAATGGAGCTGAAGAATTTATTTGCAGGCCAGCAATAGAGAAACAGACATAGAGAATAGACTTATGGACATGGGGAGAGGGGAGGAGAGGGTGAGGTGTATGGAGAGAGTAACATGGAAACTTACATTATGTAAGGTTATGTAAAATAGATAGCCAACAGGAATTTGCTGTATGGCTCAGGAAACTCACACAGGGGCTTTGTATCAACCTAGAGGGTGGGATGGGGAGGGAGATGGGAGGGAAGTTCAAAAGGGAGGGGATATATGTATGCCCATGGTTGATTCATGTTGAGGTATGACAGAAAACAAAATTCTGTAATTATCCTTCAATTAAAAAATAAATAAATTTAAAGTAAACAAACAAACAAAAAAAACACCTTCTGAACTCACAGTGGGTAGGAGGTGGTGTGCCAACAACATCTTGGCTGGGAAGTGTTGGTTGACAACAACCTCTGTGCTGAATTCTTTCCATTTTGACTTCTGAGTGCTTGTTGCTCTGTTCTGTCTGAGGGTCCAAAACTTGCCTCATCCCTGTCCATGAGGAGGTTGCCAAGGTGTGGAAACTTTTCCTCCTTCACATCTCCCTCTCTGAGGTGCCCATCCCAAGTCCTTTGTCTCTTTATTTTCCTATGTTTTTATCCCTACCTCATTCTGTGGAGGTTAGCTTGCCTTTTTGGAAGTCTGGGGTCTTCTGTCAGGGTTTAGAAGGTGTTCTGCAGTTGTTCCACATGCAGATGTAGTTTTGATGTAATTATGGAGAGGAACATTTTCTTCCACCATCTTGAAAGTTTTGTGAGAGTTTGTAAATGATTTTACTTTATTTTTGACTGCTAAAGCAGAAGATGGCCAGCATCTTTTGTCTAAAGATGGTGTTGCATACTCAGGACGAATCTCAGGAGGCAGGTTCTGTCAGCAAGAACAGCTGATGACTAGCTGTTACCAACCAGACACTGCTGGTTTGTAACTCCTGCAGCTAGTTCCATTCCCCTTCTCCTTTGCCACTTGTCACTACAAGAATGCTTGTGTGCTAAGTCTCTTCATCCATGATTGACTCTTTGTGACCCTATGGACTGTAGCCTGCCAGGCTCCTCTGTACATTGGATTCTCCAGACAAGAATACTGGAGTGGGTTGCCATGTCTTCCTCCACTACAAGAATATAAAAGGTTAAATACTTTGCCATCATTTGCCACAGCTAGAGGTAGACATACTACACTGATACAGCCAAGGAGACTTGGCAGAAATTTTCTAGAACGTTTTTTCATTGATTGATAGGAAAGATAGCTGGCATTTCCTTTATCATTTGTTCCTGCAATGACTATGAATGATGTCTGGAAATGCTAGCAGCCATCTTGCCACTGTACCATAAAAATCAACCTGCTAAGGATGGAGAAGAGGAAAAACAGAAAGAGCACAGAATGCCTACTTGCAAACAAGAAGGAACACTGTGGAAATAAAAACCAGAATCTTTGGTATAACCATAATATAAACTATCTGGATAGTAATATTGTAGCAATCTACTTCCTGTGAGTGCCAGCATATCATGCAGAATTATCTGTAAAGTAGGACCTAAGTTTAGGGGGCCAGCTGTTCACAGGGAATTTCCCATGATGCTACAGATGTCTGTGGAGGGAAAGAAGCAATATAGCTCTGTACAAAGGAGTCTGGGTCATCAGTGAATTTGATTTGCTCAGACCTGCAGGACCTGCATGAGTTTGATCACTTTATCATTTACATTTTCACTTGATAATAAATTGTTTTTATGTATGCCTAACCTTAATCATCGAAAAAGCAAGAGAGTTCCAGAGAAACATCTATTTCTGCTTTATTGACTATGCCAAAGCCTTTGACTGTGTGGATCACAATAAACTTTGGAAAATTCTGAATGAGATGGGAATACCAGACCACCTGACCTGCCTCTTGAGAAACCTATATGCAGGTCAGGAAACAACAGTTAGAACTGGACATGGAACAACAGACTGGTTCCAAATAGGAAAAGGAGTACATCAAGGCTGTATACTGTCACCCTGCTCATTTAACTTATATGCAGAGTACATCATGAGAAATGCTGGGCTAGAAGAAGCACAAGCTGGAATCAAGATTGAGGGGAGAAATATCAATAAAGTCAGATATGCAGATGACACCACCCTTATGGCAGAAAGTGAAGAGGAACTCAAAAGCCTCTTGATGAAAGTGAAAGAGGAAGAGTGAAAAAGTTGGCTTAAAGCTCAACATTCAGAAAACGAAGATCATGGCATCTGATCCCATCACTTCATGGCAAATAGATGGGGAAACAGTGTCAGACTTTATTTTTTTGGGCTTCAAAATCACTGCAGATGGTGACTGCAGCCATGAAATTAAAAGACGCTTACTCCTTGGAAGGAAAGTTATAACCAACCTAGATAGCATATTCAAAA
The DNA here is from genome assembly GCF_029407905.1 of Bubalus kerabau. Lineage (NCBI taxonomy): Eukaryota > Metazoa > Chordata > Mammalia > Artiodactyla > Bovidae > Bubalus > Bubalus kerabau. The sequence goes on along the minus strand of NC_073625.1, from coordinate 180,306,970 downwards.
GCAAAGACATTACTTTGCCAACAAAGGTCTGTCTAGTCAAGGCTATGGTTTTTCCAGTGGTCATGTATGGATGTGACAGTTGGACTGTGAAGAAAGCTGAGCACCAAAGAATTGATGCTTTTGAACTGTGGTGTTGGAGAAGACTCTAGAGAGTCCCTTGGCCTGCAAGGAGATCCAACCAGTTCATCCTAAAGGAGATCAGTCCTGGGTGTTCTTTGGAAGGAATGATGCTAAAGCTGAAACTCCAGTACTTTGGCCACCTCATGCGAAGAGTTGACTCATTGGAAAAGATCCTGATGCTAGGAAAGAGGGAGGGATTGGGGCAGGAGGAGAAGGGGACAATGGAGGATGAGATGGCTGGATGGCATCACTGACTCGATGGACGTGAGTCTGAGTGAACTCCGGGAGTTGGTGATGGACAGGGAGGCCTGGTGTGCTGCGATTCATGGGGTCACAAAAAGTCGGATACAACTGAGGAGCTGAACTGAACTGAACTGAACCTTACGGCTTGAAGGGTTTGATAATACTCAGTTTAGGATGAGCACACTTAGAGTTCCATGATCACACCGTCAGTCATTACCTGGGCTAAATAGCAAGCAAAAAGTTATTTCACAAAGACATACTTATCTATAGAAGAAAGAAGAGTTTTTCTCCAAAATCTAAAGGCTCAACGCAGTGATTCTTGCCAGAGGACATAAAGAGCATCAGAAACAGCATGACATTGGATCGCTAGGTCATAGGGACCAAACATCAGAGTAGCTTTCCCTGAAGCCTGGATTCTTGCAGAACTTTCTCTTTCTCTGAATCCTATTTAAAACTTTCAGTTTGCTTGATAAATAGGACTGAACATCACACTCAAATGTGGTATATATCACCTCCAGTATTCAAAGAAGTCCAAAAAATGCATGATATATTTGAAGTGACGAGTGAAGAAAAGGGAAGAACCTACAACCAAGAATACCCAGAAAGACTCATTCAGATTTGATGGAGAAATCAAAAACTTTCCAGACAAGCAAAAGTTAAGAGAATTCAGCACCACCAAACCAGCTTTACAGCAAATGCTAAAGGAAATTCTCTAGGCAGGAAACACAAGAAGAGGAAAGACTTACACAAGATAAACCCCAAGCAATTCAGAAAATGGTAATAGAATCTTACATATCAATAATTATCTTACCTGAAAATGGGTTAAATGTACCAACCAAAAGACACAGACTGAGCTGATGAAAACATGTTTATGTATGCACTTCCACTTACCAGATCACTCTATTTAACCCCTCAAATTATATGTAATTATTTTATATTGTTAGGTTAATAATGTTTTGATTATGGCTTGCAATTATCTCTCATTTTTTGTCTGGCTGTTGATTGTGAAAACTGATAAACACCTTTTACTATTGTGATTATGTAACCATTATTCACTTAATACTATTGTATTATGATTGGCCAACAGAAAATAATAGAACTCTATATCACTAAGACTACTATTTAATAGAAAACCTGTAATCATTTTTTAAAATCTAGATGCATATCAGAATTATCTTGGAATTTTTTGAAAAGTACAAATTACTTTTTTTTCCTCCAAAGATTTAAAAATGGACAATTAATTTCTAAATACATGGAGTTTTTAAAGTATCTTTGATCTTTGATATTAATTTCTCATTTTGATATTAATTTTTCACTTAAATGCTTTCTTCTCTGCAATCACCCTCTGTGTTTTTAAGTCTTTTAACTTTATTAAGGCTTTCAATGGCTAAGTCAAATATCTCTCTTGGTAAATGTCACATTGCACCTGAAAATATATGGATTATTTTCAAATATCTCTTGATATTGATTTCTAACATAATTCCACAGTAATAAAAGACTCTGTATGATTTCACTGTAAAATTTTTGCACCTTGTTTTATGTCCCTGGATATATTCCAATGTCTCTTAGTTTATAGTCTATTGTAACATGAATAGAATTTGTATCCTACTGCGTGTGAAAATTGTATAAATCTTATTAATAATTATGTTATTATGTTGAATTGATTCATGGTGCTTTTCAGGTCTACTGTATCCTTCTACTTTTCTGTATATTCATTCTATTAATTTTTGAGAGTTTGATATTGAAACTCCAACTAAAAATCTTAATTTATCTACTTAAACAATAATTGTATAGTAGAACTATATGGAACTTTGTTCTGTATTTGTCAAGTCTCCTGTCAATGTGTTATTATACTTTCACAAATTAAAAAATAAAAAAGAAAGAAAAACAAAATCCAAAGAAGTCCAAAAAATGTTGTTTCCTCTTCTTAGAAGTACAATGAAGGTTATATCCCGTGTGACCCAGCTCATAGGAGCTCTAGACTTATTACTGACGTTGTAGGCCCTTGACGTTTTATGGGATTTATCTCCAATCCTCTGACACCAATGTTTCTTTCTAAAATTTTAAGGTACTTTGTACTTTCTGATTTTCAGAACTGGCAGTGATCAGTGTGGTATTCTATAGAAGGTCAAGATGACTGATTCTCTGGATTACATGGCAAAGAGTAGGAGAGTTGATATAGTCTAGTCGAAAGTAATTAGGAAGGTGTCCTGCAGTCTAGCCCAGTGAAAAAGAACCACTTCTAGTAGCCCTTGTTAACTGATACAATGCTAAGAGCACTTGCTGTACAAATAGCTGTGTAATAGGTTCCAGGGATTGCGTCGATTTGTTCCAGGAGAAATTCAACATCTGGAACAGCTGCAGTAATTTGTGCCAGTACATAATTAAATTTACAATACTCCACAGTCCCTCTCCAAGATCCCTTCACCTCCTGCACACACCAAGCAGACCAAACTCAACAGGAGTTGAGAAAAATGGCCACCGTGCTTCAGTCAAGTCTTTAACGGTGGCACTAATCTTTGCAGTTTCCCCTGAGGTATGAGGTTGCCTTAGGCCCCAGTCGTTTCACTCGTGTTTGACTCTTTGAGACCCCATGGACTGTAGCCCGCTAGGCTCCTCTGCCAGTGGGATTCTCCCTGCAAGAATACTGGAGTGGGTTGCCACTTCCTTCTCCATTGCCTTGGGCTAACTAATGATCCTGCTGCTGCTGCTGCTGCTGCTAAGTCGCTTCAGTCATGTCCGACTCTTCGCGACCCCATAGACGGCAGCCCACCAGGCTCCCCCATCCCTGGGATTCTCCAGGCAAGAACACTGGAGTGGGTTGCCATTTCCTTCTGCTGGTGTCTGGCTAATTTCGGGAGTATTGATATTATGCATTAGCTTGTATAAGTCGTCCTAGTAAATGGCCTCCTATCCCTTTGAAGAATTGTGGAGGCAGATAAGGAAGTAGAATTGCAGGGACTTGTCTCAAGAGAACTCAGTCTTTCCTGCCATCAAGGGCTCTGGTTCTGTGACCTGATTTAGGCTTTGAAGCTGGGAGATAAACCAATATCCTCCATTCTAACATCTCTCTCCAGGTTTCTGACCAGCAGACTCTAGTTTCTCCTGTTATATCAGTGAAGCAACAGTCTAAGAGCCTGCCTATACAATTTATTCCTTAGAACACTGTGATCAATTAGCTAACTGCCAGAAATACCTGTGGGTTAAAACTGTTCAAATATGATGACCATTTCATCCTTGCTACTCATTACAGTTATTCTGTTCACCTTGTCTCTGACAGTTTGATGTTATCACTTGGTTTCTGCTACTCCAGAATTCTATCAACATCACTGAAATCAGTAAACCACTTCAGAGGCAGAATCTTCTACAGATGGCCACAACAGAGCTATGCAAGACTTCAGGTGTCCCCTCACTAATGCTCTTCTCAATACCTTAACTGCAAAACCAATACAATATTGTAAAGTAATTAACCTCCAATTAAAATAAATAAATTTATATTAAAAAAAAAAAAGAAAATGGAACCTGGACCTTTTGGTGGACTTATTGGAGCTGAGGAAATGTGGAGCCTATATGAGATAAATCCACCTCAACACTTTTATTTCCTTCTGCATTTTGACTTTCCCCTCTGTCATGCCAGGGAAGTTTGAGTAGCTCAGCATCACTAAACTCAGGTTTCAGTCGACTAACCAAGAACCATATAGATAAATTCAGCCTGATCCACTATTATAGACAATCCTTCTTGCTCTATCACCTTATAAATCATTCCCAGACTATTTTCCAGGTCTCTGCTTATGTAAGTTAGCAAAATCTTGCAGTTATTTGAGCCTCTCAGCTATTTGCCTCTGGGACAGACTTTGCACCTGTCATCTGGAACATGTGATCTACCTCTGGATATGGGCTTCTTAGGTGGCACTAGTGGTAAAGAACCCACCTGCCAGAGCAGGAGACACAAGAGGTTTGATTCCTAGGTCATGAAGACCCCCTGGAGGAGGAAATGGAAACCCATTCCAGTATTCTTGCCTGGAGAATCCCATGGACAGAGGAGCCTGGCAGGCTACGGTCCATAGGGTTGCACAGAGTTGAACACGACTGAAGTGACTTAGCACACACCTCTGGATATGTGTCCAGAAACAATAAAGGCAAAAGAATTAGAGGCAGTGGCTCAGGAAAGAATGGTTCTGAAAGAGTCAAAAGAAGCTGGCACTGGAGCCAACCTTCTGTTGTTATTGGAGGTAAAACGAAGAAAACATGAAAACTGAAAGAAATACTCCCTTTTCCACTTCTCTTTTCCAGTTTTCCCTAGTGCCTCCCATTGGTAAGATTTCATAGGAAGTCCCACCAACAAGAGAGCCTGGGAAGCAGAGTTTGCAGAGTCTCAGCCCCAGCATCATAGACTAAAGTAGGAAAGGGTAGTCTTGGGGGTGAGATATATCAGGTAAATAGCTGGTCCTGGTATGGCCCCAGCACTGTTTCATTTATCCTTTTTGCCACACAACATCCGTTCACTTTCTCTGGGAAAAAAGCAATACCATTGAATTTTTTGGAACTCAATTTTTTCTCACTGTAAATCTTTGCAAATTAGGTAAAATGATCCACCCTCAGCTCCAGAGGTGAAGCATAGATGGGTATAAGCCAGTCAGAGCATCACATCACACTGGTCACTATGAGGAGGAACTAAAAGGCAGAATGACAAAATTCAGCCAGAGTGAATGAGATGCGTGGAGACCTTCTTGAGACTTCTGGGACATGGGCAGAAAGAAGCTTAAGGTGTTCAACCTTACTATCATGATGCTGATAACCAAATAAATTGACTTAGTAATCTTGTTACAGGGGGCTTCTCAGGTGGCTCAGTGGTAAAGAATCCACATGCTAATGCAGTATTCTTGCCTGGAGAATTCCATGGACAGAGGAGCCTGTCAAGCCACAGTCCGTGGGGTCACAAAGGGTCAGACATGACTTAGTGACGAAACAACAACAAACCTATTATGGTCTTAAATTTGCCAACTTTGAGTCCATTGGAGGTAGGTATAAAACATGAACACATACAAAGTAGAATGATGCAAAGTGAAAGCAAATAGAAATCTGAAAAAAGGAACAGAAGAACAGATGTTGGCAGGAGCCTACAGTTGAAGCCTAAGTGAGCTCTGAGTTTCCTGGCAAAAAGGAAGGAAAGAGAAAGAAGTGACTTATATGGTCCTCGCCCTCAGAGGAAACAAAGCCCACAGGTTTGTTTTCAGAAAGAAGAAGGTATCAATGTTATTTCAGCACCTACAACATGGAAAACATTCTCCATGTATTATTTCATTCACTTCTCTAACTTGGTAGAATGGATGTTAGTCTTCAAGACTTAGGAGATAAAAGAACAGTCAACCTTCCCAACAACCCAGAAAGGTAAATACAGGACCCACATCACAAATAGGAAAGCCTTGTTGGATGTTTTTATTGGGGCTGAAGAAAACAAAGTTCTAAAAGGGAGGCTCCTGTAAGGGAGGGTTATTATGGGATTATATGAAATTTTGTATGTGAAACTTTTGATAATTACAAAGCACTATAGAATTAAAGAATCCTTTACTTATTTTTTTTAAAAAAGATTTGAGAAAACATTTTTAATAAACATAAAATGATGGTTACCAAGGGGGAACAAAGAGGTGAAATGAATCAGGAGATTGGGATTGACACATATACACTATTATGCATAAAACAGATAATAAATGAGAACCTACTGTATAGCACAGGGAACTTTACTCAGTGCTCCGTGGTGACCTAAACGGGAAGGAAATCTAAAAAAGAGGGCTATATGTATAGCTGATTCACTTTGCTGTACAGCAGAAACTAGCGCAATATTGTAAAGCAGTCGTACTCCAATAAAAATTTTTAAAAAGCAGCTAGAATATCTTAGACAATGACAATAAACATAAAAATTTTTTAAATATATAAAATAAAAGGCTCCTCAAATCAAAGACATTGATGGATAGCGTCTTTAACTTCAGTTTGACAAAAACGCAGAGCATTTTTCCTGATGAATGGTTCTTGCATAAAGGAAACATCATTAAATTCTAGGTCTGCAATGTCATGTCTGTGGGGGAAGTAAAATGGCCCAGGCCAAGCCTTTTGTTTTCTTGTGACCTTGTTAGATAAAAGTACAGAGCTTAGGGGATCCAGGAAAATGAGGAACTAGCATGCTGTTCTGACTGTCTCTTTCAAATCGCCTATGTCTTGAGCAGGCCTGTGGGAAGGGTTGGGTCTCTGTATATCTGTGCTGGATTCTTAAGGCTGCAACGAGAATGATCTTTCTAAAATGCAAATCTGAGCATGACATTATCATGCTTAAAAACCCTTATTAAAACTACACACTGACTTTGGGATAAAGCCGAAGATTCTTAATGTGTTCCTTTATGACTAAGCCCTCACACTCTGGACTCACGTAACACCTCTCTCTTTTTCTCCAAACTCTATGCTCTCATCACACTGAGCTATTTTTAGCCCCCAATGCACCCTCCCCTCACCTCCTAGCATTTCTCTGTGCTGCTTCTTCCTTCAAGAATGTCCTCTCTGACTGTTTCCCCACTTTGCCCCTCTTTGCCTGGCACACATATCATCTGTTCACATGTCAGGAGCCAGATCAGGCCTTCCCTTCACCGAGACTCCTAGCTCTGGCCTGAGATGATCACAGCAGCCGGGCTTATGTCCATCCTGGCACTCCCACCCCAAAACATCCTTGCTTCTTTTTGCATTGAATTCATTTATTTCTCTGCCACATCTCAGGGGAAGTACTGCATATATGGTGCTTGTTGGAGAAACCAGTCGATGAAATAACCAAATGAAGAGTCTTGAGTATAATGTGTCTAAATTGAAAGAAATTTCTTGGACTTCCCTCCTGGTCCAGTGGTTAAGCACCTGCCTTCCAAAACAGGAGGTGTGAGTTCAATCACTGGTGGGTAATCTAAAATCCCACATGCTGTGCGGCAACTAAGCTGGTGTGCCACAGCTATTGAGCCTCCATGCCTCAACTAGAGAGCCCACGTGCCACTGTGGAAGATCCTGCATGCTTCAAGCAAGATCCCGCCTGCCCGAAGACCTGATGCAGCCAATAATTAATTAATTCATTTAAAAAGACATATATATATATATATATATAAAAGAATGCAATTTCCCTAAGTTTCAGTTCATGGATGTACAGGTAAAAGAGATGACTCCTTGCCATGGAAGCTTGATTTCTGCATTGAATTTTACCCTAGACATAGGAGTTAAGCTGTGGACAAAAATGAATAATGTACTGGAGTGGGTTCAAAATGAGTTGAAATTCAGTCATTGAAAGACAATGTCACCATGGACTAGTTGGACCAGCAGTTTCTGAGCCAGAGCATCTGATGTTCCTGCTCCCAGGGCCAGGCCTGGGCTGAGTCCAGAGGTGGGGGAAGAAGTAGCCACAGCTGTGGGAATTTATGGAGCATAGGAGCTGGGGATGAAATCTGCCAATGTTCAGCTTTATTTCTGACCTAATTTTGCTCCATTGTAGCCAGGAAAGTCTTCCTGGGGTTCTATTCCTGGCATGGTCTCCAGAACTGAGCACAGAAAGCCTCAAGGAGCACACACATCCCCTATATTGGACAGAGTTGACCTCAAATACCTTAGTTACCCCTGGTCCCTCAAGTGCCAACAGGGAAAGGCAGTGCAGTCTGGTGGGGAACGCCCTGATATAGCCATCAAAGGCTCGACACTGGTCCAGTCTCCTCTAGTTCTGAAGTTATGTCACCTTGGGACAAATCTCCATCTCTCTGAGCCCTAGGTTTCTCATCTGTAAAATGGGGATAAAGATACCTGCTCTGCCTACCTCAGGGGTTGTCGTGAGGATCAAATAAGGAAATGACTGTGAAGGAGCTTTGAAAACTGTAAAGTGCCATGGAAATGCCAGAGAGTGTGATGAAGAGACAGCAGCTGCCCCCACACTTACTTCAAAGGGGAGAGACAGGGTGGAGAAGGCTGACATGCTCTGCTTTTGAAGTGCACAAGAGCAGCTCTCAGCAGAGAAAAAGCAGCGTTGCTGCTTAAAAGGCAACTTTGAAAACAACCATTTTCTCTCTGAAGGGAGAATATAGTTGGGAGTACTTCAAAGGCTGGGGAAAATTTCCAGAAAAAAAAAAAAAAAAATGACGTTCTCAATCCAACTTTTAGTCAATTCAGAGTTATTTAAAAAAAAAAACAAAAACCCTTCAGAACTCGTCACTTATTTAAAAAGAATGTTAACGCATTGAAAAATTAAAAAATGTTAACAAGAGGGGCGGACAAGGGCACTGTTTTCCCCCTTCCTGAGGATCACACTGCAGAAGGCAGATGTAATGAGTCTGCCCATCGTTCACTGCTTCCCCTAATTAAACATTCACTCCAAGGCTATCCTCCCTGTCCTGATAAGTTCCACACCAAGAATAAGTCACCAGGAAGAGGCCCTTATCTCCCTCTATCCATCTCTGACACCTAGTTATCCAGCACGGTAAGATTATTTATTCGGTTTTTCTTTCTCCTTCCTTTAAATATGGCAGCTTACCAAAGATCAACTTCAAGAATTCAGAGCAGAATTACAGTATCCTACTTAAAGGGAAAAAAGACATCTCCACCTCCAAGCAAAAGGAGACCCTTTTTTTTTTTTTTTTTAAAGCAACTAAATACAAAAATCAGAGAAGCCCCGACCTTAATTCTAGTGGGCAGTGAATAGCGATGCAGAAGGCGTGCCCGGCCGTGATGCCTGGGAGGTCAGCCAACTGAAACTTGGCCAGACTTCTACGGAAATGTGTCCCTGCCCTCTTCCCAGCCCTCTGTCCCTTCCTGTTCCTGTATTGTGCTGAGGAATCAGCTTGAGACTGAGGTTCCCGAGATCCTGCAGAAACAAGGTTTCCCCTCAACTGTCCTGGATGGACTGTTCAGGTCTGTGGACATAATGGAGACATGATTGATGGGAGGCCTGCAGAGTTTCCCCATAGGCTGTACCAATGTCCGTAGATTTTGAGCAAATCATGTACCTCCTCGATACCATGCAAACTCAATCGGATGGTCACATTCCCTACTCTTTCTATGCACACCCAGACCAGGGTAAGGGATAAATAGCAGAGGGTACAAAAAGACTTCCCTCTTTCTAAAATGGCAGCCCAGAGAGGAAGATTTTTCTGCCTCCACTCCCTACCAGATTTGGCTTCAGAGCTTATTTCTGCAAAGGGCTTTGAGAGGAGAAGTTGAAATCTCAATGGTCTAAAGGCAGAGAATGGCAGATGCCAAGGGAAGATTAGTTTGGAGGCGAGGAGAAAGAAGGACCACAAGCGGGGTGATGTCATAGGACACAAAGGGCTGTCTGAGCCCCAGCTCTTCTGTCACACTTTTAAGCAACCTTGTTTAATTAAAGTTGTGCTTCGTGCTGGCAGGAGAGCAATGCAAGTGTCAGTGTGCTTGTCAGGAGCTCCTTTGCCTGGAGCACAGATCGGAACACCCATGGCTGAATGCCAGGCTTCATCTCCAGCACAGATGGGAAGGCCAGGGGTAATTACCCAGTTCTGGCCAGTCGCCTTCCTGGGTGAAATTACAGAAAAGTAGGAGACAGCGGCTCTGTCTGATTCTTATTCAGCATCATTTCCAGGAAAAGAATGAACACAATCAAGCATGACGCTCTGATTTGGGCAGGAAGGCAGCCCTGAACCTCTCCATGCCATGGACCACTCTGGGACAGTGAGTGAGAGATGCAGGCATGCTGTGAACTGGCCCCACAGTGGTTCACTCTGGTACCCAGCTCTACACATGTAACCATCTCATTGATCCATTTGCACTCTGCAGGGCACATTCCTGAAGAGGTTTTCCTCCAATTTCTGCCTCCAGTTACACTTTGTCCAATCTCCACTTCTCTTCTTTTAGGTATATCTTGGACAAGTTGGGACTTTCTGGTCACCTCCAGTCCAGATTGCAAGTTTTGACTTCCCCTTACTCACTGTAAGCCTGGAAAGACTTGGAGTAGGGAGGAAGGGGCCCAGTCCCTCCTCTCACTCACCTCAGAGTTCTTACCTGTCCAGTGAAGGATGTGACCTGCTTCTGGGGCACATCATGGTGGTCTGTGTCCCCAGTGCCCTTTGCTGCACATGTTCCCTTGAGGTCCACCTTTGCAGCAATAGAACTCAGGCCTCTTCCTCACCCTCTCTATGTTCCACAAAGACTATCAGGGGCCATATCTGTATCCTCTGGAGGCTGCTGGGAAATGAGGATCATCGCCCCATCTGCTTTTGGGGCAGACCATTCCATAGTTCCTCCCTGCAGGTGCCTTGGAAAAGCCCTTTCCTCCAACCTGGAAAAAGGCTCTGTGATGCCACTCTCCTCACACCCCAACACCCATTTTGTAGATTAGGAAACTCAGATTGAGTAAGCACCCGATACCTGGGGGTCATGAAGATAGCCTACAGGAGAGGGGCTCAGGATGCTTTGCTGTGTGTGCAATTTGTCTGAAGTTGGTGTTGAAAGATGGTGCAGGTCACCACAAGCAGCTCTGAGGTTCTTGGGAAAACTGGTTCTGTGCCAAAATGATGACCAGGACCAGCATGTGGCTGACAAAGGGTGAATGTGACTTTGGACTTGTAGGAATGGTGATGAGGACAAGAAGAATAAAAATAGCAAAGGCTTATGGAGCACTGTGTATTGGACACTTGCTGCAACCACGTCTATGCAAATGTGACCTGATAGCCCCTTGCTGCCAATGCGCCTTGTTCCTGTTGCTTTTGAGGGATTCTTGGGTTCTTCAGTGCGGCACATTTTGGGAACCTGCTGACACTTTCATATGCGGTCAGAAAGCACAAGGAAGTCAACAACAAGAAGGCTGTTTTGGGCCAATGGGCAACGATAAATTCTTCTCTCTTCCAGAAAGACAAATACCATATAATGTCGCTTGTATGTGAAATCTAAAATATGCCACAAATGTACCCAGGGTATGAAACAGAAATAGACTCACAGGCATAGAGAAGAGTCTTGTGGTTCCCAAGGGTAAGGGGGAATGGAGGGGATGGACTGGGAGTTTGGGGTTAGTAAATGCAAGCTATTACCTGTAGAATGGATAAACAACAAGGTTCTACTGTATAGTATCGGAGACTATACTCAATATTCTGGGATAAATGGAAAAGCATATAAGAAGAAATGTATATATGTGTGTAAAAGAGTCAGTTTTCTGTACAGCAGAAATTAACATAACACTGTAAATCAACCATATTCAATTAAAAATATATATATATATAAATTTTAAAAATTCTCTTCTCTCCTATCCCTCAGATGGAAAATCCCAAGAGACACTGCTTTGCAGAGGACCCTGGCAGGATTGAGACCCACTTGGCAATGGTGGTGACCTACTCAAGGACATGAATTTTGGCCCTCCCTCCTTCTTGCTTCTTTCTGCCCAGGACTGTATGTGGACCTCCCAGCCACCCAGTCCTATTCCCTGCCATTTCTTCCCAAAATAAATTCTCTGCCTGAAAATCTTTGTCTCAGGTTCCAGAAGTGATCCAAACTAAGTTAATCATGTTTAGTCAGTATGTTCAGTGCTTTAATATGGATTGCCTGTTTTAATCCTAAAGTGACCTTATGAGGTTAGTGCCCTTTACCTCTCCCCTGGTGGATCAGGAAAGTTAGATACAGAGTTGAAAACACAGGTGGTAGAGTTGTTTGCTTTAGGTGGCAAGGTAGAGGTTGATGACCCCAGTGAACTCAGTTGAGAACTTTTCCCCAGCCTAAGGTGCTGGGGTTTCTTCTGGGCTCTGACTCCATCATAGGGAGCATGGCCACAGGAAGCCCTGGGATGCTGAGGGAAAGCAAAACCAAACCCTAGGATGGAGAATTGGAAGAAATGGGTACCTAAGCCCAGGAAACATCCAGAATACACCTGAGAGCAGTCTTTTCTTCAAGACTACCTGCAGAAGATAAAATGGTGTGTTCTGAGTCAGCTGGAAAGACAGAACAATCACCATACAAGGAGGCACGTCTGCACTCCACGTAAGAGAGAACTGTCCAAGCACAGAATGAGCAACCCTGGCAGACAGCAAGCCTGATGTTGCAGGAGGGAGAGCTCAGGGTGCACAACCAGTCAGTTCCTGGGAATGCTGTGAGGAGACTCCTATGGGGAGATTCTATCAGTTTAGCATAGAAGCCTAATTTTTGACTAAGATTTACCTCTTCACTCACCCTCCAAAGACAACCTTGGCCATCCCTTGGGGTTCCTCAGAATCCTTCCTGCTGAGAGAGCCACCAGGAGGTAAGATTTCACTGGGGCATAAAGGGTACAAGATGCCTTTCTAATCAGGAAAGACCCTGCTGTTTGCCCTTGGATGGGGTCCTTAATTCGCTCAGATAAGTGTAAAGGGGAGACTGAGTTCTATTCTCTGTAGTACTTGGAGCAGAGATGGGTACAAAGAAGAAGCCCAGTAAATGCTTGATATGTAAACAGATTATGAGAATGAGTTGAAGATTTATTGGCCTTAAGCCCTCTGTAAGCTCTAGACTGGCTTGATTCCTCAGCTATAATAGCCCAGCTCTGTCCCAAGCCCTCTGTGATGCGCTTGGAGCATCCTCTTGACTTTGGAAGTCACTTCTCTTAAAACCTAGTGAAAGCCTGGAGCTAGAAACAGAGCGGATGTAGGACTGGGCTCAAGATCTGGGTCCTTGGGCCTGATAAGTGGATTGTCTGTGTCCTCTTGGGAGTTCTGAGGGCTGAGTGGATGACGAGCTTCCTGGACAGAGCTGGGTGATCATGAGAGTGCTCCACCCGCAGACAGAGCAGGCAGAAGGGACATCAAGGGCAGACAAGGCTTTGCCCTTGGTGTGTGAATTCACACACATGGAAGAGGGCTAGAAGGGGCCATTACCTCCTCAGTTCCTCAGAGAAGAGGAAATGGGCTGGAAAACAGGCAGTTTAGGGAGGAATTTAAGAAAAGGCATGAATCAAAATCCAGTCTTCCCATTCTTTCAAAAGTCATCCAAATTACTGGAGACACAGCTCTCTCTCTGCTTCCCTCCCGCAACCCTACTGACTGTGTACAATCTGTGAGTGGCCTCTGGCTCCAGGTTAATTTTATCCCAGTTTGTCAAAGAAGAGGCTGTCTGGAAGGAGGAATGAATCATAATGGCTTTAGAGCCACAAGCTACCCCAACTCCAGCTTCCAAGCTCCAAGGAAGGAGGAATGAATCATAATGGCTTTAGGGCCACGAGCTACCCCAACTCCAGCCTAAGAGCTCTCAGAAAGGGGAGGAAAGAGCCTCAGTAATCAAGTAGCATGGACTGGAGAGAAGTTGTCTTAGACTAAGAAGATGCCCAGGAGTGTCGGGCCCCTCTCATTCTCACTAGGACAAGGGGAAAGGAAATGTACTTGAACTTTGCACAGTCCCTCCTTCTCCACGGTCAGCTCCTGGCATGGATGTGACAACTTCCCCTGGTTCTCCTACTTCCTTAGTGACCCAATCCAATCCGTTTCCATACAGCAGCCAGAAATAAACTTTTTATGCTCTGATGGTGTTCATCTGAGTGTGCCCCCCAAAGTCAAATGCAGATGCTAGACCATAGTCTGTGAGGCTCTGCCTCATGGGTCCCATACCTCTCTCTCTAGCCTCATTCAAGTTTTCTACCTTTCATTCACTGCATCCCACACACACTGCCTTTATTTAAGTTTTCCAAACACAGCACAGTTCCTTTTTTCCTGCCTCTTGAGTATTTGCCCCTGCCATTCTCACTTCCCTGAGCCTGTGCTCCACCCCCTGCCCCCCCCCCCCCCCCCCAGTTTTCACATAGCTGCTCTTTCTCATCCTTCAGGGCTCAGTGTGAAGTCACCTCCTGGGAGAACTCCCCTGACCTCTTTAACTGAAGTCAATCTTGGGTCTGGGTACCTGCAGATTCATTCTGATACTTCGCGTCATGGACGTGGGGACAGAGGGAGGCTGACACCTGCAAGAGGTGTTTTCCACCTTGAATGTTGGCTGGCCTCTGGCAGTCAATGGGAGGCACTGACAGAATGTTGGAGCAGGAGGGTGCCTTTCTCTGTGCCTCAGGTTATATCTCTGGTAGTTTGGAGGTCTTTGGAGCCCAGTGGAAGACTTTGAAGTGTGTTAAGCAAAGTGAGGGGCACCATGAGTGTACTTTTTAAAAAGATCACTATGATTGCCCTTTAGAAAATGTGTTGAATTTGGGGAAACGATTTAGGAGGAAGTCCCCGTGAGAAATGATGATGGCTTGGACTGTGGTGATCGTAACTCAGACAGAGAAAAGTGGACAGATTAAAGTTGTCTTTGAAGGAAGAATTTCTAGAGCTTGGTGACTGTTTGGATGTGGTACTTGAGAGAGAGCTATGATCAGGAATGACTTCTAGGTATCTGACTTGAGCAACTGGCTGGATAGAGATGCTATCTATTATGATGACAAAAACCAGGATGGAACAGTTATGGTTCTGTTCACAGGGAAAAGATATTTATTCCTCTGATCTGTTTTCCCCTATTCTGTAATACCTTTTATCTATGTAAGCAACCTACTATCTATTACCTACATATCTATTTATTATTTATCTGGCGTTTATCTATCAATCTTATCTTAAAGTTTGCATTATAGTGCATATCCTATGCTGTGATTTCACTTTCCTCTTGTTCACTGCTATTATATAGATATTCACTTGCATTCTGTATTGACTTTATATTTTGCCCCTTTGCCAATTTCATAGACTAGATTCTATAAGTTTTCTTGGTGTGTGAATTCCTTAAGGTTTTCTAAGTGAACTATAACATTGTCTGTGGAAAAGACAGATTTACTTCTTTGTTCACATCTTTGTTACTTTATGTCTGTATCTTGCCTTGTTACAATGGTTAGAACCTTCAATACAATGTTGAATAGAAGTGATGAGAGACTGTATTTACCTTGATATCAATGCTGGAAAATACTGAATATTTTATCATCAAATACAATCTTTAGCTCTAGGATATTTTCTGTAGATGCTCTTCATCAGAATGGGACAATTTTCTTCTTTACCTAGTTTCCGAGAATTTTTATCATGAATAGTTGTTGAATTTTGTCAAATACTTCTTTCTATATCTATTGAAATAATCACATTTTCCTTTTATTTTGTTGACATGACAAATTACTTTTGAAATACTAAGCCAATTTACATTCCTAGGATAAACATCACTTGGCTAAAGTGTATGACTGTTTTTATATAGTACTGGATCTAATTTGTTAATATTTTCTTGAGGATTTGTTTGTTTTTATTAATGTCTTTTTTTTTCTTTTTAAATGTGTGATATAATAGCTAATTTGTGGTTTTTTTTGGGGGGGGGTCTCTGGAATATGTCAGTAGTATAATAAAGGCTCTTCATCCTGACTAGTTCCAAATTTGAATGTCCCCCAACATTGCGGGGCTTCAGGTACCTCTCTACAGCTTGTGTCTTGAACAATCTGCTCCCAGCTGTGCATTTCAAGTCCTTACTCTGTGTGCTGATAGCCATCCCTCCAAGACTTGTCAGCAGTTTCAAACTTCCATATCTGCCTCAGTTCAATGATAGATAAAGGTCCTTCCACCTCTCCACACTACCATAGGGGAAGTGTCCCCAGACAGAAAGCTGGTGAACTTGAGTTCAGCTCTTGCTGAGTTTTCCCTTCTGTCAGGGATTATCTTTCTACTCTGTCTATTGTCCAGTGTTGTAAATAATTATATGTATTTGTTCATTTTTATAGATGACAATGGTGATGATGATGTTGGTCTAGTTTTTGTAGATCACTCAGTTGTTCTTTTTAATCTAGAAACACAGGCCCTTCAATTCAAGGAAGTTTCCTTAATTTCTTCATTGATGAATGCCTCCCTTTCACTTTCTCTGTTCTCTCTTTGGGGACTTCCTATTCCTAGATTCTGGATGTCTAACATTCCTAAAACGTTCCATTATTTCTCCTCGACTACATCATTTTCGTTTCTGTTTTCATCTACTTTCTGGGAGATATATTTAACTTCATCTTCTGATCCTCCTTTTGGGCTTTTTATATTTTGTCACCATATTTTAAATGTTCAAGATTACATTTTTTTCTCCCTGAATATTAATGTTTACAGCCTCCTCTTTTGTTTCATGAGGATAATCTTTACCAGCTGTCAGATGGTATTAATGATAGATTTGTAAAACATTTTTGATTCTTGCATTTCATCCAAGTTGCTTTTTCTGCTACTTGTTTTGAGCTCTATGTTTCAAATTAGAGGACCTCTTCAGTTTTCTGGTGATCCTTAATTATCCACCTATGTTTACGATTAGGAAACTGAAAGTCTGATTGGGAACTCTGTGTAAATGACTGGGTCTTTTCTAGTATGGATGCCACATATGGGCATATGTACTGGTTGAACTTTTCTTTGGGAAGCTTCAATTCCACTGAGTTTAGGTCTGTCCTCCTAGGCTGGTCAGAGTCCTCCGAGAAGATTCTTCTGATGTCCTTGGAAGGTCAAGTTGTGCTGCAAGAGTCTTGGGAGAGGGTGAAAGGGGGCTGGAAGTCTCAACATTCAGTACACAAGCTTACATGTAGGCCCTCTTGTCTCTTTCTCTTATGACAACCTTGCCCTCACTCAGGCCTGATGCCCTGAAGGCAGAAACCTTCTCTTTTCCTCTCTTTGCAAAATAAGCTTTCAGTATTTTGGAATGGTGGAGAAGGGGCAGTTTCCCACCTTCCTGGAGTCAGAAAGATCTAGAACAACTTTTATCCTGTGTCATTTTCATTCCCACTCCCAGGTGTACCAGGACCAGCAAGTCCTGAGCCTTTTGAGAATTTGGGATTGAAAACTGGTGTGCTTTACAGCTCTGCTCATTGTGGCCTTTAAATTCCACTTTCTTTATGCTATGTCAAATGTGAATTGTACCCCTGCAATCCAGCTTCCAAAAATGTTGTTGGTATTATTCCCTTTACAATCTCTTTGTCCTTGAATGTGTATGCCTTTAATTTTTTAAACGTCATTTTAGTAGAGATTTGGAGAAGATCATATTTTTTCAACTGACAGATAAAAATGATGGCTTGATACCTCAGACTAGAACTGGTAGCCCACAGTTACCAATGAGAAGCAAGCATGCAGACTTGCCAGGTTTTCCAAAAATATGCAGTGCTAAGATGAATATAAACATTGTCCCCAAGGTCCACAGCAGTAGAATAGGAAGCCTTAAATTTGAAAGTTTTTTTTTTTTTTAAAGAGTAATGTTTATCCACTATAGATAGAAAGTATAAGAAACTCATTGTTACATGAAATGGTACAGGCTGTTGATTTACCGCCAGTTGTTTTTTCAAATGTTCAAAAAACCTTGGGAAGCAGAGACATGGCAGATCTCCTAAGGGAGCAAGCATTTGGGACCTATCTGGTAGCCCATCTAGCTATAGGTGAGCCGTTGTCTCCTGTGTTCACACACATTGTGAGCTTAATACCTCCCAAATCCCTCTCTGGATCTTGGTTGCAGCTAACTCAACTCAGACCCAGCAGGTAGTTATTTTTTCATCATTGCAGCTGGTTGATGGAAGAAGCATTCCAGTGTCTAGGTTAACTTATTCAGGGCTTTGTGGCTGGCTGTGTTCTCAGCTACAGCCATCAGCCTCTATTCATTTGGGTAACTATAGTAGTCATCAGCTATTTCCGGAAGCCTTGAGAAGACAGTATTTCTCTAAGACCTCAAACACTCTTTCCATGATCTTCAACCCTTAGAAGATGGGAAAGGGCCTTAGATGGGAAATGGACCATCATATCAAGGTGTCCAAGTCTCCCCCTGGTGCTGGACCCCAGAGACTATAACCTACCTCATCCTCCCAGGGGCTTCCTGCACCCAGCCTCCCTAGCACCATTCTCTCCAGGATACAAGCTTGACATACATACCTCATCTGCCTCCAGCCTCAGAAATCCACGGACATGGGCAGGTTGTCTCAGTCCTGCCCTTCCCTTAGGTTCACCCTTAGGGAACCCCAGCAAATATAGAAAGGGCTGGACAGAGGACATTATCAGGACATTATCATTTTTTTTTTTTTCTGTAGGTTGAGATTTCAATTTGACTCTGTCTTCAGCTCTGTGTTACGATGCAGCAATGTCATGATCACTTCACAGCCATGGAAGGAATTATTTTCCCTGGCATCTTTCATTTCTGATCCCCTCATCTTCATGTGTCTGCCTGCTGACAAACCAGAGCTGTCAGAGCCACCTGTCACTGCAGGGGGAAAAATACGTTTTTGACAACTGTATCTTCCTCCAGAAGATACTCTTTGTACCCAATATCTGCTTTCCAAAATATGTTTGTGACACTCACTTCTGCTATTTCAAAGGGACTCATGAAATACTCCAAAAAGGAGTCTCAAACCCAATTAATTTAAATTCATTTTTGTGCTGAAAGTGCAACATGACATATTTAGGAGGAAGTGTGTGCAACATGAAGTTAAACAGTAGGAGGGTCTTGTAAAGAAACAGCTTCCCACATTAAATGCAAACTCAGGCACCTCCAAGGACCTAGGCAGGGAAGGGCACCAGGAGGTGGCACACTGCATTTGGGGTAGGGCTGAGTAAGGAATGCATACATGTGTGCTTAATCACGAAGTCGTGTCCAATTCTTTGCAACCTTAGGGGCTATATCCCGTCAGGCTCCTCTGTCCATGGGATTCTCCATGCAAGAAAACAGGAGTGGATCACCACTTCCTTCTCCAAGGGATCTTCCCAACTCTGGGATCAAACCCATGTCTTCTTCATTGGCAGGCGGATTCTTTATCACTGAGCCACCTGGGAGGAACTTGAGTGGGAAATACTTGGTTCTGACTCTGATGTTAGCTCAGAATTAGTTCTCTCTATGCTCGTAGAGATGTGTTTAGTTGGAAAGAAAGAAAGAAAGTGAAAGTGAAAGTGGCTCAGTCGTGTCTGACTCTTTGCGGCCCCATGGACTATACAGTCCATGGAATTCTCCAGGCCAGAATACTGGAGTGGGTAGCCTTTCCCTTCTCCAGGGGATCTTCCCAGCACAGGGGTCGAACCCAGGTCTCCCACACTGCAGGCAGATTCTTTACCAGCTGAGCCACAAGCGAAGCCCAGGTGGAAAGAAATTCTCCTTTTTATTTCCCTTTAAATGACACCACCCAGTGGTAATAACACCCTGCCCTTCTCCCTGCCCTTCTCATCTTCCCCGTGGACAACATGCCAAAGCCACGTTGGTTCCCAGGAGTCCTCTACGGGATAACAAATTCTAACCTTGCATGCTCAGTCCCCTGATTCCTGAGTCGAGTTGCTTTTGTTCCTTTGTTGACTTTTGTTTTTAATAAAGACCAACAGAAAATAAGAGGAATTCTTTACAGAGGGAACATTCAGTGGGGAATTTCTTGTTCTCTGAGTTCAATAGCAACATTTTGGCTTTAGATCTGGGGTCGTGGGCAATGCATATGCATTGTCCCCACCACCTGCAGGATTCCATAGACCAGTCAAAGACTTCTGGCAAAAAAAAAAAAAAAAAAAAAAAATGCATGAATCTGCCACAGCCTTGAATATGTGGAAGAGTGTCATCAGTGTAACAGAAATGATAAAAAATTTATGGACAATAGGCTAGAGATGTGACTGGATTGTTGCAACTCAAAACCATGAGGGAGAAAGCTCTAGCAGCGGTAAGTACAGTATTTCCCAGGGGAGCCCCACAGGGTCTCCCAGCTTGATTTGGCTGTGGAGTGGTAATCAGAATCATTCATTAGAAGACTATCTATAGCAGTGATTTCCAAATTGTTTTGAGTCACATACTCTACACTTGAAAAAATTAAGCATACATCCACAGTTGTTTACATATTTTTTATTCATAAACTACATACATGTACTCATTAGTAAATAGCTCAACACAATTTATATTTAGATGAATTAATTATTAATTTTCATGAGTGAGACTTCTTCTTCCAAGCAGTCTTCATGATAGTTTGAACTCTAGGGACAAATATTTTTTTATTACATCTTATAAAATCATAATTATTTTCATCACATAGTATCAATAAACATATAAAAGTTAGATGTATCATCTTTGCTATTTTTGAGTTGTTTACTAGTGCTGGCACTTTAAAATTCTCTTTCCTGTGCCAGAATTTTTAATCACTTGACTATTTTGAAAGGGTTAGATTTTTTAAATGGAATATATTATCCATGAATCTCCTTAACCAAGAGGATATAAACTGCAACTCATCACAAGACAATAAATAAGCAAATAAGTAGATTAAGGAACTCTTAGACTTACCTAGGAATGACAATCCATATGTTTAAATTAATATCTTACTGCCTTTCATATTTGAGATAAAATTCATATCAGTAAAAGTTCTAAGCATCTCTTTGCACACTCAATGGATCCGCTTGCACAACCCTCAGCCTCCTCACCCCTAACTAGCACCCAGTGATGTGTTATCCAGGCCAGTTATCCTTAGGCCTTCCTGAGTCACAAAGATGTTGGCTGCAGCATCTGTACCTGGCTGGCCCTGAGGCCACAATGTGGGTGCTGGCGAAAGTAGAGAAGAGAGACAGGACATACCCCAGCCACCTCAGGAAACCAACAAACAGAAATAGAGACAGAGTAAAACACAGTAAAGTGCTATGACGAGGGTCAAGAACAACGTTTGCCTAATATAAAGGTCAAACACCTTGCCTAACACGGTGGTGGGAATGTACACAGGGACAGGAACCATGAACCTGCTTGTCTGCCCAAGTTCAACACCAGAACTCCCCCTAAGGCCTGGCACACAGTGGCAAAGGGTCTCTTTTGTGCCATATGTACCAAACAGCTTTGTCTTTCACTCATAAGCATGAAAAGTCTGCCAGGCTTTTAAGAACTTAAAGGAAAATCAACAGCATTAAAAGAAAGCCAAAATGAACCAAAACAACAACTAAAGCAAGGAAAAGAAAGCAATTTTGAAAACTGTACATCTTACCTGAATACTTAGAGTCATTTGAGAAAATATTTAAAAAGATCAAACAGAGGGGAAAAGAACTATTGAAAATTTGTATTCTGAAAATTGAAATAAAATTATACATCAGGCAGAAAAAAAGAATTAATATAAATGAAAACCAAATTAGTGGTGAAAAGATAAGGAAATACTACATAGCAAAAATAGATGGAAAATAAAAAAGTAAAGATTTTTTAAAGTGAAGGAAGAAACAAGAATCCAAAGTTCATTCAGTGGGAATCCCAATATGAGAGATCAAAGTCAATGAAGATGAGGTAATCATCAAAGAAAAATGATGGAATAAAAAGGAACAAAATTGGGTCATTTGTCGAGATGTAGACGGACCTAGTAACTGTCATACATAAAGAAGTAAGTCAGAAAGAGGAAAATAAATACCATATATTAATGCATATATGTGGAATCTGAAAAAAAAAAATGGTACAGACAATCTTATTTACAGACCAGAAATAGAGACAGAGACATAGAATAAACATAAGGATACCAAGTGGGAAAGAAGGGGATGGGATGAATTGGGAGATTGAAGCTGACATATATACCCTATTGATACTATGTATAAAGTAGATGACTAATGAGAACCTACTGTATTATAGCACAGGGAACTGTACTCAGTGCTCTGGGTGACTTAAATGGGAAGAAAATCCAAAAAAGAGGGGATATATGTATATGTATAGCTGATTAATTTGCCATACTGATATAACATTTAAAAGCAACTAAACTCCAATAACGGAGAAGGCAATGACATCCCACTCCAGTACTCTTGCCTGGAAAATCCCATGGATGGAGGAGCCTGGTAGGCTGCAGTCCATGGGGTCGCTAAGAGTCGGACATGGCTGAGCGACTTCCCTTTCACTTTTCACTTTCATGCATTGGAGAAGGAAATGGCAACCCACTCCAGTGTTCTTGCCTGGAGAGCCCCAGGGATGGGGGAGCCTGGTGGGCTGCCGTCTCTGGGGTCGCACAGAGTCGGACACGACTAAAGTGACTTAGCAGTAGCAGTAAACTCCAATAAAACTTATTAAAAATAAAATTTTTAAAATGGTGAAGTTCCATCCAGACATGACGGTGTAAGTCTGTTTTCCCTGTCTCCTCTATGCTAAATGTAATCCTGGAAATGGAGCAAGAAACAACCAGAGAAGAACTCTGAAAAGTGGTAACAGAAAAAAGATTAATTGTTTTGGGACTTTAAGACTTGAGTAACAATACAGAGGCAGGGCATCTTGCTTGCCCACACCCAACATAGGAAGGCTGCCCAGACCAGGCATTTCCCAGCCCCCTAACTTCACTGTAGAAGGCAACCCAGGTAGGTTCATTCTTCCCCCTGATCCAACAAGATCCCCTCTGACAACATAAGTGAAGCCCAACACAACTGGCAAGGGGCCAGGGGAGGCATTCTCTTTCTTCCCAGGCTTGAGATTCCTCTTTTCTACAAAGAGATATAGGAGTCAGCAGATTGATCTAGGAAGAATCTTTGTCCCCATGAGCCTGAAACTTTCCTCCCCTACTCATAGACACCCAGGAATGGGAAGTGGGTGAGGAAGTGAAGGGTGAGTGGGCACTGATAGAAGGAATCCCATCATATCCCCATCTTGCTGTCACCCACTTAGAGCAATCTGGTGGCTCTCCTTCTGCCCACTAAAGGCAGCAACAGCAAGGACCAGTGATAACCCCAGCGGCACTAGATACTCTCTGCAGACCAAAATAGCACTATAAAGCATTTGATTGATTAGTCTGCCTTTTGAACCACAGCCCACAAAAGTAAGCCCAAACCAGCATATTAAACCTAGACAGAGTGACTGCCACCTAGGTGAAGAGGAGAGAGGGGCTGAAAAAGTCTTTGACAAAATCATGGCTGAAAACTTTCCAAATTTGGTGAAAGACACAAACTTATAGAAACAAGATGCTAAGTAAACCTCAAAAAGGATAAATCCATGCCAAGACACATCATAATTAAAATTTTTTAAGAAAAAATACGTTGGAAACAGTCAGAGGGAAAAGAACACATTACCTATAAGAGAACACTAATTTGAATGACAGCAAATATTTCATTTGAAATCATGGAAGTTAGAAAGAAGTGGCACAATACTTCTGAAGTACTGAAGAAAAAGAATTGCAAACTGAAAATGCAACATCTGTTGAAACTATCCATTCAGAAATGAAGGGGAAATAAAATTATCAGACAAAGGAAAATTTTTAAAGTTTATCATTAGCAAACGTCCTTAAAGATTCGGTTAAAGAAATCTCTTCAAAGGGAAAGAAAACAAGAAGGAATGTTGTAGTCTCAGGAAAGGAGAACAATGAAAGGAGAAGAAACATGGTTACATCTAATAAATATTTTCCTCATGAGTTTTATTAACTATAATTGATGTTTGAAATAATAATTATATTAATAACAGCATCTCATGCCCAACACAATGATATTTGAAAGTGGATAAGGTAACATGATCTAAATGGTAGTGAAGTTTCCACATTTCAGTGGAAATGGTAAAAGGTGGGTACCAGTTGTGGTAGACCAAATCATGACTCCCATTGATGCTCTTAATCCCCAGAACCCTTGAATTGTCACTTTATATTAGTTAAAGAGATTCTCTAAATGTGACTAAGTTAAGGTTCTTGAGATGGAGAGATTATCTTGTATTATCTAGGTAAACCCAATATAATCACAAGGATTCTCATTGTAAAGAGGGAGGGTGATCACAGGCAGAGACAGAAGATGTAAGAGTAGAAGTAGAGGCCAGAGAGGAGGGAAGTTGCTACACTGCTGGCTTTAAATGTGTAGGAAGGTGTCAGCCAAGGAATGTAGTCGCCTTTAGGGATACATCTTTATAACCCTGGATTTGGCAATGGTTTATTAGATATGATACCGAAAGAACAAGTAACAAAAGAACGATAAATATGTCATTGCTTCAAAAGACCATGTCAAGAAAGTGAAAAAGACAAACTAAAAACGGAAGAACCTATTTTCAAATTATATATCTAAAAACGATGTAGTATGTAATAGATATAAAGAACTCAACAACAAAGACACAACTCAGTTAGGAAATGCACAAATGACTTGAATTAGACATCTTATCACTCCAAAACAGTACTAACCGTTTTGATGACCAACAAGTACAGGAAGTACATGCTTCCCTGGTGGCTCAGATGGTAAAGTGTCTGCCTGCAATGCTGGAGACCTGGGTTCGGTCCCTGGGTTGGGAATATCCCCGGAGAAGGAAATGGCAACCCACTCCAGTACTCTTGCCTACAAAATCCCATGGACAGAGGAGTCTGGCGTGCTATAGTCCACGGAGTCGTAAAGAGTCGGATACAGCTGAGTGACTTTAATTACTTATTTACTTAAGTGCATGAAAAGATGCTCAACATCATTAGTCATTGTTGTTGTTATTCAGTCACAAAGTTGTGTTCAACTCTTTGTGACCCCATGTACTGCAGCATGCCAGGCTTCTCTGAACTTCACTATTTCCTAGAATTTGTCCAAGTTCACATCCACTGAATTGGTGATGCCATCCAACCATCTCATCCTCTGACTCCCTCTTCTTCTTTTGCCTTTAATCTTTCCCAGAATCAGGGTCTTTTCCAGTGAATCAACTGTTTGCATCAGGTGGCCAAAGTATTAGAACTTCAGCTTCATCATCCCAATGAATGTTTAGGGTTGATTTCCTTTAGGACTGACTGCTTTGATTTCTTTGTAGTTCAAGGGATTCTCAAGAGTCTTCTCCAGCACCCAAATTTGAAAGCATCAATTCTTTGGAGGTCAGCCTTCTTACATCACCTGATTGGGGTCAACCAGCATCCAGACTCAAACACCACTGAGAAATCTCCTGCAACAGCAACCTAAAGTTCCAATTGGGAAAAGGTCCCAGGTAGTGCATCCATCCCTTCAGTGAGACTTCTAAACTGAAGTTTCAGGGGTTCCCACTTATAATCCCAGCCCACTAGCTGATATCATCATCAGTTTGTAAGCAAACTGCAGCTCTGCTGCTGCTGCTGCTGCTGCTGCTAAGTCGCTTCAGTTGTGTCTGACTCTGTGCGACCCCAGAGACGGCAGCCCACCAGGCTCCCCCATCCCTGGGATTCTCCAGGCAAGAACACTGAAGTGGGTTGCCATTTCCTTCTCCAAAGCATGAAAATGAAAAGTGAAAGTGAAGTCGCTCAGTCGTGCCTGACTCTTAGCGACCCCATGGACTGCAGCCTACTAGGCTTCTCCATCTATGGGATTTTCCAGGCAAGAGTACTGGAGTGGGGTGGCATTGCAGCTCTGCTTTCACATTAATCTCTTTTACAATGCTATTTGTTTTGTCTTGAGAGCCATAGGATTCTGTTAAGCTCCAGGTGTGGTTAGCCAGATCTCCTCTGGGAGCTCAAGAATTCTAAGACTAGCTTCCTATCTCATCTGTATTGCCACGCATCTTACTTGTGCCCTCGTGAGCAGGCACGTAGTCAGGGCAGTGTCCAGGCAGATCAGAAGCAAGGTCAGAGGCCTGCTCTGCTTTCTTGTCTTGGAAGCCAAGACTACTTACAGTTAATTTCCCTAGCACTGCTTAATAAGACTAATAAGTTTAGGCTGCCTTTTAGAAGAATGGAAATGTTTTGATCTGGTAGAAGTGATGGCTGCACACTACGATAGTACTAAGTACACCTGGATGCACTTTAACGTGGTTAATTCTGTTCTGCAAGTGTCACTTTAAGGAAAAAGCCCATCTCATACTTATGGTTATACACTGTATGCTTCTGTTTACATAACATTTTTGAAATAACAAAAGCTTAAAAATGGAAGACAGATTACAGGTAGTAGAGGGAGGAGTATAGATGGGAAACAGGTAGTTATAATAGGAGTCCCTATGGCATTGAAACCATTTAGTATCCCTATTGTGGTGGTACGTACACAAGCCAATGCAAAAAATGATAAAATTGTATTGAATATGTTTCACATATATGCACACACATACATACAAGTAAAACCAGGGAAATCTGAATAAAATTGGTGGATTGCATCAGTGTCAGTATTTTGAGTGCTATATGAGCCTATAGTTCTGTACAATGCAAGAGGAAACTGGGCATACAAGAGATCTCTTGGTATTACCTAAGTTGCATATGAATCTATGAAAACCTCAGTTGTGGGTATTGAGATATATATTCTTGTGATGAGGGGATTTAGATGACAAACAATGAACAAATAAACACATATAATAGGGAAATGCAAGATAGGGGGACTATGGACACAATCACTCATGCATGAACAGAATCAAGTATTTCAAGCCATTTTCTATTCCCATGGAGCTGGAATTCATGTACATAGTACATGATGTATACTATTTTTTTCTTGATTAATAGTGAATATTATCTATGTAGTGGAAATAAGGGCTTCCCTGGTGACTCAGATGGTAAAGAATCCGACTGCAATGCAGGAGACCTGAGTTCGATCCCTGGGGTGGGAAGATCCCCTGGAGGAGGGCATGGCAACCCACTCCAGTATTCTTGCCTCGAGAATCCCCGTGGACAGAGGAGCCTGGAGGGCTATGGTCAATGGGGTCACAAAGAGTCAGACACAACTGAGTGACTAAGCACACACACATAGTGGGAATAAAATTGAGTGTTTCATCCACATTTTAGTTAAACCAGACATGAGGTAAATATTAAGTAATATATTATTATCATGTTCCAAAGATTTTTGTTTAGTTACAAGAAGGCATTTTCTCAAATTTCCTCTGAAAGGTATTAGGACAATTAATAATGGCATCATCTGAAAATTAGCTTAAAGATCAAAGGATCATTTCTGGGCACAGAGAGCAACGGTGCTTCTCCTCTATTGTACAACTCTACAGCAAAGGGTACCTCTTTCAAGAACCAGGCAGTTTATGATGCAAATATCAGTATAGCATTGGCTTCCTGGTCATGACAAGGGGTGCCAACAGTGCACGCTTCTCAGAGGCCACCTTTTCACTTGCCCAGGTTCCAAGCCAAAGAGCACCATGTAAGGACTCCCTTCCATCAGCCGTGTTTCAAAGTGCACCTGTCATCAAGCACACACAGCCATGGAGTAATACTAGGAAATGCAAGGAAGGAAAATGTGTTTGTGCTTAGAAGCTATAAATTGTATTTGGAACTCAGAAGCAGATTATGCAAGCCATATAGAAAACTATATAAAGTAACTGGGAATACTATGTTATTATGTTAGTTAACATAATAGTGGCACCTAACAAATAACAGCATTTAACTAAATTTTCAAACTGAAATATCCAATAACAGCATTTAATCAAATTATAAACAAAAGAAAGCTAATGGTGCAAGTTATTTCACTCAAAACATTATATATGGCAACATAATAGGAAACAAAGAATAATTACACAAAATGATAAAGGAGCGATCTAGAAATAAGATACACCAATCATGAACTATCAACAGAGATTCTGTTACAGAAGTGGCATGATTAAGAACACGAAACTTCATAATGGTTAAATGAAGGCAGACATGTCCTCTACTAATAAAAAAGAAAGAAATTTGAGAGAAGACAACAGTTTTAAAACTTTTTCTTTCTCAACTACAGCAACTTGCTGTAGTATAGTAGGTACCAACACAAATCATGTTTGCTGGGGAGGATTGAGGCAGTAAGCCAAGAGGTGAGGGGGAATAGCAGCCTTGCAGTGTTTTCATGAGGATTAAATGAGGCCATATTACTTACTCATGTGTCTAGTTTACTGCTTAACACATAGTATGCATTTGTGTTTGTCAGTATACCATACATAATGCTTCAATAACAAACTCCAAAGTCTCAGGGTCTTAACATGAAAAGGTTTATTTATTCCTCAGATAAATTGTAATGCAGGTCTGGTAGCCCTAGTCCATCTCATAGCCAAAGCACACAGAATATGTGATCTCAAGGTCAGTGCAGCAAGGAAAGAAAGGTTGGGAAAATTTTGTAAAATTTTTGTAAGTGCAAGCCAGGAGCCAGCTCATAACATCGCTTCTACCCTCATCCCACTGGTCACAGTTCTGCCATGTGGTTCTAACGAACTGCAGAGGAAGGTGTGGCTGTGAGCTTCTGGTGTGCCCAAGAAGAAAAAACAGGACAGAGGCTGCAGATCACTATGGTGCCATGCCATTCAGTAAATAGGCACCCTGCTCTCTGGCTACAGCTGCTATGTCAGGTGCTACTACTTTTAAAACCCTAAAAATATGACAGCAACACCCAACCTTTGCTGCCAAGTGCTGGCTGCTTTGTATTATTTCAGTTTGCAAAGCAACGCTACCAAATACATTTATAACTTATTAATATAAATAAAGACACAGAGATGTAGAAATTTCCTGCAAGTTACAAGTTAGTACATATTTGTCTTACTACCAGTACTTCTACCAAAAAGTGGGTATGCCCTCCACGTGGCTGGGCAGCCCTAGCACAGACCCATGGCAGACACCAGCCTTCCCACCTCTAAGCAACCTGGCTGGTACACAACAGTTGGCATGTTCATAGAAAGCTTCCATTCATGGTAATTTTTTCATTGATTTACTGGCTCCATGAAAAATATTGTTCCATAATGGTCAAGTCCAGAGGATGTTGCACTTAAATAGAAAACTGCCCTAAATAAAAACAAATGATACTAGAATCCCTTCTCTCCCAGTGAAACGATTCTCCTGTATTTTGTTCTCCTTGTGAGCACACCAAAAAAGCTTCTTCGGTCTATTATTTCCCAATTACCTCCTCTAGTGTTAGCTGAGAGCAGAGAAGGAAGATGAGATCATGAAGCTCATAACATTTGATCTTTTCCAGGCTTCAGCAAACCTGTGAATCACTTTCATAAGCTCAATCAATATCAGGTGTCACCTGGTGGCAGGTAAGGGCAATTCGATGGCTTTTCTAATACCGTGCAGGCATTGATTTCCCCACATATCAGGAGAGAGGAGACTGAAGAGGGGATAGAGAAGCAGGAAAAGGCAGAGTGGCCCTGAAGCTTTCCAAGACAGCCCCAGAGATCCAAGAGCTCACATCTCCCTTGACTGTGTACTGATTTCCCAGCCTCTCCCAGCCAGGCCTGCTTTCCTCAGAGCCTGCCCAGAGCCATCAGCCAGGAGCACATGAGTGAATGTCCACCTGGATCCCACATTCACCAGCTGAAATAGGGCAGTTCTTCTGCTTTCTCTATTTTAAAGGGCTGAGCACCCCAGATGGCATGACTAAAAACTGCTCTCAGAAGATGTGAAGTGGAAAATATGGTTCTCGAAGTCTGGTCCCCAGCCAGCAGCATCAGCATGACTTGGGAAGTTGTTGGAAATGCAGATTATCAGGTGCCACCCCAGGCCTACTGGATCAGAGTCTCTCTCTGGAGGTGGGACCCAGCCATCTGTGTTTTAACAGACCCAAGAAGATATCAATGCACCACAGCATTGATTCTACCATTGGTTCAGTGGTAGAATTCTTCCCTGACACATGGGAGGCCCAGGTTCAAATCCCACCCAATGATTTGTGATGTTTTGCGGGCTTCCCTGGTGCTCAGGAGTAAAGGATCTACTTGCCAATGCAGGAGATATGAGTTTGATCCCTGGGTTAGGAAGATTCCCTGGAAAGGGAAATGGGTACACACTCCAGTATTCTTGCTGGGAAATAATCCCGTGGACAGAGGAGCCTGGGGTGCTATTGTCCATGGCATCACCAAAGAGTTGGACATGACTTAGCAACTAAACAACAAGAGTTTAGAATCACTGTACCAAATGACACTGTAAGAGAGGCTGAGCTTTCCATTTCCCTGCAGTGAAGAGCAGGGCTCAGGGCAAGGGGGAGTTATGGACCCTGAGCACAGGAACCCAGCTTCCATCTGGAAGTTTAGACTGATTTGTTTGGCACCACCTTTCACTGCTTCCTCTGGGCAGCTGACCAGGCATCCTGGAGCTGGGAGGGGTGATCCTCTGAACTGCAGAGTGGCAGCTGTGATGCAAGGCTGAAGCCCAGCGTGTAAGAGCAGCGCAGCAACTGTGGCTGGGAGACACCTTTGCAAGGCACTGGGGAGAGCCACATGGGCTGGGCAGAGGGAGGCACTTCTCAGCTGAGGGTAACCCACTGCTCTGAGAGGGTATGGGCTGAGGGCCTTGAAAGTCCACCAGTGTAGATGTTACTGAACTAAACTGCAAATACATCCAGCTCAACACAGGCAGGCTTACTACTCGGGCATGCTTCTTCCCTGAGAAAGGGTAAAGGCAAAAGAATGTGCCCATCCTTCATCATGTATCCTCAGATTCTGTCCTGATTCCCTGCCTCTCCCTACCCCCAGGCCTGGCCCCCTCTCCCCTGGTCAAGTACAAGAGCTTCCTACAGAACTGCCTCCTCCAGTGCCGCTGTCCTGCAGCCATTCTCTATCCGGAGCTAGAGAGAGGTATCTCTCACCTGACCGTGCCTCCTTCCTGCTTAAAATCTTTCCCCAGCCTCCCACTGCTTCAGGGGAAATTGCCCGCCCTCGCTGGCATAGTCATCATTGGTACTTCACTGCTGGCCCTCTCCAGCATCCCCTCCTGCCACTTCCATGCCAGGGCCCCACCTGGCAGGGAAAAGCTTTTTCAGTATCAGGGATGCTGCTCCATCATTGCCTTGTCACTTAATTTCCACTTCTTTCAAATATTCAGATTGAGGTCCATTCATCCAAAGGGTCAGAACTGCTTGCCCGTCTGCACTCTCACATTAGCTGGACACGTCTAACTCAGCCCAAATCACAGTTTTGAAATGTATTTGTCTTCTGCTTCCCCTAACAGATGGTGAGAGACTGAGTGCAAAATAAACTTCCTGGTGATGCTGTCCTGAAACCTCTAGCATTTTTGTGTATCCAGCCTATTAAGACACCAAAAAATTTTGATGAGTTGGGTTATTGTCCAACAAATCTTTGAGCTCTACCTCAGGTAGGAGAGAGGAAAGCATGAACATGCAAATTCCAATAGTTTCTCATTTTTTATCCTAATTATACATTATTTGGGCTTCCCAGGTGGCACTAGTGGTAAAGAATCTGCCTGCCAATGTAAGAGATGCAAGAGACATGGGTTTGATCCCTGGGTCGGGAAGATTCCCTGGAGAAGGAAATGGCCACCCATCCAGTATTCTTGTGTGGAAAATTCCATGGACAGAGGAGCCTGGGAGGCTACTATCCATGAGGCCACAAAGAGTCGGACATGACTTAGCAACTGAACAGACACATGTGTTATTCATTCAGGCTATAAGATCCCTTGAGAAGTCATCTCATCCAGCCTCTATCTCTGAGCAAGACTGAAGGAGGTTTCTGGGATCCTTTTTTACAACAGTTCTCGGTACATCAAATTCAGACTGGAAAAAATAAAAGATCAGATGCTGATGGGTGATGCCCATACTGCAGAAGACCTGTTCTCTCAACATTCTGCCATGAGGACAGAACATGAAGTCCTCTGGGTGGGGTGAGACCCAGCCTATTTACACAGAGACACCATTTAAAATACATTATGTGTCACTGAAAGGAAAAGTTAACGTGTCTTCTTGCTTTTATCTAACTTTGACTGAATTACTTTTACAGTCTTGGTAATTAAGAAGATTGAAGTGCGTGGCTGAAGAAGTTTGAAAAAAGTTTACTTTTTTTTTTCTTTTCCATTTTTGTTTGTATCCAGCTTTGGTTAAAAATATGAGGCGCTCTCATATACGCTGTGCACAGTTGTGTTTGACACTTTGTGGCCCCATAGACTGTAGCCTACCAGGCTCCTCTGTCCATGGAATTTTTCAGGCAAGAATACTGGGGTGGGTTGCCATTTCCTTCTTCAGAGGATCTTCCCAACCCAGGGATTGAACCCACATCTCTTGCATCTCCTTCATTGGCAGGCAGATTATTTATCACTAGCACCACCTGGACTCAGGTAGTATTATAAATACTCACAAGGCTCCCTGTCTTACAGATGGAGAAATATTCACAAGAGTCTCTAGTTCATCTGTTCTTTGAGGCCTAGATTAAGTTTCCTATAAGTAAAGGCCTCATTAATGGTGGTTCCCAGAGCAACCTCAGGTGAGGTATGGCAGGAGTAGGAAGTTTTAACCTTGAACTAGCCTTGGGCCCATGAGGTCATCTGAGGATGACCAAGAAAGCAAGTGAGTCTGCCAGATCATAGACACTTCTCCAAGAAATCCTGTACTTATACAACCAAGAGGGAGGGGAAACAGCTAGGCCATCCTCAGGATACCTCTACCAGGAGGGGACATCTGGTGCATTCTCCAGCTGTCCTTGGAGGTGCCACAGCCTGTCTTGAGGGCTGGGTCAAAGCGTGAAGGATAGGACCTGGGAAGACAGGCTGTCAGGTCTGCCTGGAGATCCTGGGTTTTCCTGGGGAAGCTTTAACCACACTTTATTTAGCCTGCTCCTCAACATGAAATGAATCATCATATCTGTACCCCCAGAGTCTAGCTGTTCTTTGTCGCCCAGAATAGTCTGGGAGTGTCATGGTTGGCTATTCCTGGGTACCAGCAAAAGAGAGAAGTGTTTCTAAGATGGGTGTACATCAGTAAATCCCCTCACTTGTTTTTGTACTGCCAATCTCCGTTTCGTTCCTCCAGGAGCCCTTCTTTTCCTCAGGTGAGTGGCCCCTTGGGAACTCCCCAGAGAGTGAAACTGGGCTATCTTTAGTCACTATTGTATTAGTCAGGATAAACCAGGTTTTGCTCCACGAACAAAAAGTTTCAAATCTCAGTGATGTAATACAACACAAGTGTCCCAGGCCCATAGGAGGGTTCTGCTGAGATTAGACTCGGGGAACCAGGATGACAGAGGCTTTATCTTGATACGTGCTTCTGTAACCACTGAAGATGTCTGGCTCTTGAAGTGTTCTACTTGTAAGGAACACAGTTCATACCCACTCATATTTAATTGGCTAAAGCCAATTACACAGCCCCACATAGAAGGATGTATTGAAGGATATATAGCCCCAGATAGAAGCCCTCAAAGAAGCATGGTGTTCCTACTGTATGCTCAGAAGGTAGATGGTGAGCTGGAAATTTTAAGTGAACAAGTGCAACCACCATCCCATGGAGCCAGACAGTACACCTTCCCAAGCACAGGAAGACTATAGGTCCCTCCTGCACTGCATGCCAAGAACTAGACAGACCATGCTGATGCCTCCAGACACAAACCCAGTCTGTTCAGAGACCACATGCTCTCCCATCCCTCTTAGGGGGGATTTAATTATAGCGAACAGTCCTCCCATCTCTGTCATAAGAATCCCAGGACATCAGGGAGAGTGAAAGGAATCTTTGCATCACGTAGTATGCTCTGTAAGCTCCTTGAAGCAGACTTGTGCTTTTTAAGAAAATTATAAAAAGAAGGAAAATCCTCAAGCCTCCTCCCCTCACCTGCTCTAGTGCCAAATAACTCTGTCCTTTCTGTCCCTCCCTTCCTGACTGTAGAAAGCACTTGGAAAGCAAAATAGTGAAAAACAAAACAAAACTACAATTAACAAACATTAAATATTGAAAGGAGATATCATAGT
This sequence comes from Bubalus kerabau, assembly GCF_029407905.1. Lineage (NCBI taxonomy): Eukaryota > Metazoa > Chordata > Mammalia > Artiodactyla > Bovidae > Bubalus > Bubalus kerabau. The sequence continues at coordinate 180,273,162 of NC_073625.1, read as the reverse complement.
GTGTGTGTGTGGGTGAGCGAACAAAATAGATCTCCCCCCACCCACGTACTCTCCCTCAGAAAGGCTGTCTGAGAGACATACCCAGTTGGGCTGCAGGCTATGATATAATTAGAACAATATTGCCCAATTGCAAAGACATGTGCCTGTTTGCATGAAACAGAAGCATCTGCTGAAATTATTTGAGGTGCCCCATCACTAATTAAAAGAGCTTTCATTTACAGAGGATGCACCATATGGATGCTGCTGATTCTTGGGTTGCCGGATGTGAATGAGTGCTGGGGGAGCTGTTGGGGCAGGTGTATGGTGAGGAATATCTGGGAAAACATGACTTAGCCTTCCAAAATTTCTCCTTACAAGGAGGTGCAGTGGCGGGGGAGGTGCTGCTGGAAGTTGTTTCAGTGAGACACAGAAACGTGACACACCACCCCAAATTGCACCTGGCTGTGTCTACAACCACTGAGGAGCTTTGCCTCTGGAGTCTTGCTACACCTCCTTTACTCATCAAGCCACTACTTTGTCTTCAATGGACTTTCCAGATAAACAGGATGAGCTACAGAATTTGGGTGGCTCTGTACAAAATTAAACCATGGGGCCCCTTGATAAAAATGATTAAGAATTTCCAGGCAGTGACAGCAAAGCATTAAACTGCATGCAAGCCATACTGAGTGCGGGGTCCTGTGCAACTGGAAGGATCACATACTTGTGAAGCTGGCCCTGAAGGTAAGGAAAAAGGAAGAGCTGCTAGAGAAATAGGAGCCAAGAGGTGGGGTGCTTAAACCAGAGAGCAATGCAAGACAGCAGTCACCCCAGCACATTATAACCCATAAAAGGCTTTCATATCCATGCTCTGCTCTGCAGGCCACACCACCCATACTCTTGGCAGGACAGACTCAGAGAGAAGAAAGGACTTGTTCTCTTATCTCCTCACTGTGCAGACTGTGGTGAAACCCAGAAGCTAACTTCTGGCCAAATTTGTCTTCTTCTTTATACCTTACCTACTCAGCAAGTTCTACCCTCTATGGATTCTACTCTGCATCATTATCCCCTAGTACAAGACTACTCTAGGAACTCATGTGCATCTTATTTAGCACAGGGACCTAGTCTAAATAGGTACCACTAAAAACAAAGTCAGTCCCAGCTGAGCTGGAGACCTGGGCCTCCAGGACACACTGGTAAAAGGCGATTCTTACAGTTCTCCCCAGCTAGAAGAAGAGGGTAACAGAGTATTCAGGATGTGATTTCCAGCCAACTTGGACTCTAAGTTTCAATAACTGGAACATACTTGAAACAATTATAGAATTGGGGACAAGGAAATAATAACCACTGTTCTAAAATGTCTGGTCTAGGACTAGCATTCTTTTTTCTAGTTAGTGTACTCCCATTGTAAAATCACTCTGGGGTGCAGCAGTATCTTTGTTTCAGATTCCAGTTTTTACAAACTACTTAAGGAGACAGAAGACCCATAGCATCCAATGGACACAATGATCTTTTTGAAAAACAACAGAAACACATAAACATTTGTCACATGTAGTAAAGTATTTTTGGAAAGAAAGACTCAACATCATCCATAGAGTTTCAACTTAAGAAGTAAACTTAAGTTAGTAGAAGGAAGAAAAAAAAAGTTGGAGCAAAAATTAATGAAATAAAATGCAAGCCAAAAGTAAAGAAAATCAACATGGGAAAAAGCTCGTTCTTTGACAAGTTCAAGACAATGGACAAACTATTCGTAGATCAAGCAAAAAAGAGAGAACACATTCACCAATTTAGTAATGAAAAAGATTGATCACCATAGATCCTACATACATGAAAAGAATAACAAGAGAACTATAAACAAATTTAAATCAATAAATTTATTTAGGTGAAACAGAGAACTTTTTGAAAAATACAACTCTCCACAATTGACAAAAGAAACAGAAAAACTGAATAATGCTATGTCTATTTAAAAAATTGAAAACCACATTAAACCAATCACACACACACACACACACACACACACACACTCCAGCCTGAAACAGTATGTTAGGCAGAACAGTGGCTTTCCAAACATGTCTACATCCTAATCTCTGGAATTTGTCTACTTTATAGCAGAAGAGATTAGCGTTTCTAATCAGCTGACCTTAAGGTAGAAAGAGTATCCTAGAATAGCCAGATGGGCCCAATGTAATCATGGGGTCCTTAACTGTAAGAAAGGCATAAGGGTAAGATTTTTATTATTTTAAGCCACCAAGTTTGTGGTCATTTGCTACAGCAGCAATAAGAAATTAATGCGCACAGATTCCCTGGTGAATTATATAAAACAATGAAAAAAAAGTAACACTAATATTATACAAGTATTTCAAAAAATAGAGAAAGAAGGATCAATGCTTAACTCATCTTCTGAAGTCAGTGTACCTTCAATTTCAAACTCTAACAAAGATGTAGCAAAGAAAAGAAAATTGTAGATCAGTACCTCTTATGAATTTAGATGCAAAAATCCTTAACAAAATAATGGGGTTGAGTCCAACAATCTATAGAAAAGAAAATGTGTCATAACCAAGTAGGGCTTATCCCAAGAATGCAAGTTTAGTTTAATATGTGGTCAATCAACATGATCTATCATGTTAATGAAATTAAAGAAGAAAAATACAATATTAATTATTAGATTTGAAAAAGAATTTGACAAAATTAAACACTCATTCATAATTTAAAAAAAAATCTCTCATCAAAGTAGGACTGTAAGAGAAATTTTTCAGCCTGAGTGTCTATATCTAAAAGCAAACAAAGAATATTGGAAATAAAAGCAAAAATAAACACATGGGACCTAATTAACCTTAAAAGCTTCTGCACATCAAAGGAAACTATTAGAAAGGTGAAAAGACAGCCTTCAGAATGGGAGAAGATAATAGCAAATGAAGCAACTGACAAACAACTAATCTCGAGAATATACAAGCAACTCCTACAGCTCAACTCCAGAAAAATGACCCAATCAAAAAATGGGCCAAAGAACTAAACAGACATTTCTCCAAAGAAGACATACAGATGGCTAACAAACACATGAAAAGATGCTCAACATCACTCATTATCAGAGAAATGCAAATCAAAACCACTATGAGGTACCATTTCACACCAGTCAGAATGGCTGCGATCCAAAAGTCTACAAGTAATAAATGCTGGAGAGGGTGTGGAGAAAAGGGAACCCTCTTCCACTGTTGGTGGGAATGCAAACTAGTACAGCCACTATGGAGAACAGTGTGGAGATTCCTTAAAAAACTGGAAATAGACCTGCCTTATGATCCAGCAATCCCACTGCTGGGCATACACACTAAGGAAACCAGAAGGGAAAGAGACACGAGTACCCCAATGTTCATCGCAGCACTGTTTATAATAGCCAGGACATGGAAGCAACCTAGATGTCCATCAGCAGATGAATGGATAAGAAAGCTGTGGTACATATACACAATGGAGTATTATTCAGCCATTAAAAAGAATACATTTGAATCAGTTCTAATGAGGTGGATGAAACTGGAGCCTATTATACAGAGTGAAGTAAGCCAGAAAGAAAACACCAATACAGTATACTAACGCATATATATGGAATTTAGAAAAATGGTAACAATAACCCTGTGTACGAGACAGCAAAAGAGACACTGATGTATAGAACAGTCTTATGGACTCTGTGAGAGAGGGAGAGGGTGGGAAGATTTGGGAGAATGGCATTGAAACATGTGAAATATCATGTATGAAATGTGTTGCCAGTCCAGGTTTGATGCACGATACTGGATGCTTGGGGCTGGTGCACTGGGACGACCCAGAGGGATGGAATGGGGAGGGAGGAAGGAGGAGGGTTCAGGATGGGGAACACATGTATACCTGTGGCGGATTCATTTTGATATTTGGCAAAACTAATACAGTTATGTAAAGTTTAAAAATAAAATAAAATTTAAAAAAATAAAAATAAATAAATAAATAAAATTTGTTATTTAACACACACACACACACACAAAATAAAAGCAAACAAAGAAACAGTTAACATCATACTTAGTGGTGAGATACTGGATGTTTTACCTCCTAAGCTAGGGACAGGACAAGAAAGCCCACCTTCACCACATCTATTCAAATTTTTCTGGAGGTAGTTATACTAAGGCAAGAAAATAAAATCAATACTGGAAAGATTGGAAAGAAGTAGAACTCCTTATTTGCAGATGATACGATTATTCATGTAGAAAATACCAGGGAAGCTACAAAAATGAGTACTAAAATTAATTAATGAATTTAGCAATGGTATAAGGTATAAGGTTAATGTACAAAAAGAAAGTTTATTCTTATATACCTACAGCAACTACGTGGGGCTTCCCAGGTGGCATAGTGGCAAAGATCCCCTGGAGAAGGAAATGGCAACCACTCAAGTATTCTTATCTGGACAGAGGAGCCTGGCAGGCTACAGGCCATGGGGTTGCAAAGCCATGACTCAGTGACTAAGCCCAAGCACGGCAACTATGTAGAAAGAAAGATTTAAAAAAAAACATATTTAGGGTGTTACCCGCAAAATATTGAATACGTAAGAACTCATAACAAAGAAGTCCAAAACCTTGATACTGAACCTAAAAAACTGCTAAAAGAAATAGAGACCTAAATGAATGGAAAAGTATATTGTTTTATTCTGTGGATTGGAAGATTCAGTATCATTACATGATAGTTCTTCTCCATATTCAATGTAATCTCAATCAAAATTCCTATAGGCATTTTTGTAGAAGTTGGCAAGTTAAAATATATATGGAAATTCTATATAAATTCATATGAACTCAAAATTTATATGGAAATGCAAAATACCTAGAATAACCAAAACAATTAAAAAACAACAACAACAACATTGGAGGATTTATCTTGCCTGATTTCAGTAATCAAGCTTCATCAAACGAAACAGTCTGATACTGGTAGAAAGATAGACATAGAGATCAAAGAAACAAAACAGGTAGTCCAGAAATATACTACACATATTTGATAAATTGATTTATGACAAAGATGTTGAGGAAATTCAACTGGGAAAGGAAAGTCCAGATAGCTATGTGGTATAAAGTAATAAGCATTGATCTTTCCTTTACATCGTACAAAATAATTAATTCAAAATGGATTGCAGACCTAAGTATAAAGCCCCAAAGTACAAAATTTATAAAAGAAAATGTAACATATATTTGTGATCTTGGGTTATACAAATGATTCTTAGAAGACAAAAATTATGACCTATAAAAAAAAATCACAAATCAGACTACATCAAAATCAAAACTTTCTGCTTTTTGAAAGCCATCATTAAGAAAATAAAAAGGTAAGCCACTTACTGGGAGAAACGCTCACAGCACCTTTTTTTTTTTTTTTTTGGGCTATGCTGGGTCCTCATTGTGGCATGGGCTTTTCTCTAGTTGAGACAAGCAGGGGCTACCCTCTAGTTGGGGTGCACAGGTTTCTCATTGTGGTGGCTTCTCCTGTTGTGGGGCACAGACTCAATAGTTGTAGTGCACGGGCTTAGTTGCTTGGTGGCAAGGGGGATCTTCCCAGATCAGGGGATCGAACTGGTGTCTCCTGCATTGGCAGGCAGATTCTTGACCACTGAGCCACCAGGCAAGCCCCTTCACAACACATATTACAAAGAACTTGAATCCAGATTAGATAAAGAACTTTTACAAACCAATAAGAAAAAGGACAAAAATGTGAACATTCACTTCACTGAAGACATCAAAATAGCCAACACGCACAGAAAAAGATGCCCAACATCATTAGTCATCTGGGAAACGTAAATTAAAACCACAATGAAAAACCACTAGATACCCATCAAAAGTGAAAGTGTTAGTCTCTCAGTCATGTCCAACTCTTTGAGATCCTGTGGTCTGTAGTGCTTCAGGCTCATCTGTCCATGGGATTCTCCAAGCAAGAATACTGGAGTGGGTTGCCATTCCCTTCTCCAGGGGATCTTCCTGACCCAGGGATCAAACCCAGGTCTCCCACATTGCAGTCAGATTCTTTACCATCTAAGCCATCAGAGAAGCACATTAGAAGGGCTACAATTCAAAGACTGACCATGCCAGTTTTGAAGAGGATGTGGAGGAACTGAAACTGTCATGTACTTTGTGTGGGAATAAAATAGTTTGTCAGTTTCTTAAAAAGTTAAATGTACACCTACCATATGACCCAGCCATTCTACCTCTGTGTATTTACCCAAGAGAAATGGAAACATACATAGACTTATATACAAATGTTCATAAAAGTTTTATTTGAAATAACAACAAAAAAAAACACTGAAAGCAACCCAAATATCTATCCACAGATAACTGATTAAACAAATGTAGTACATCCACACAACAAAATACTATTCAGCAGTAAAAACCAATAACTTGTTGTACACATAACACAGATGAATCTCAAAATAATTATGCCGAATGAAAGAAGCCAGATTAAAAGAAGACTAAAATGTATGATTTCATTTATATAAAATCCTAGAAATGCAAGATAATATACAAATAGTGATATGAAACATTTGTGGTTGCCTGGGAGATGACAGAAGAGGGAGAAATAGATTACAAGAAGGGAGAAAATAACTTTAGGGGGTGACACCAAATTTGTTATTTTAATTATGGTGATGGTTAAACAGGTGAAGGCAATTGGATCTCAGAGAACTGCAGCTGCCCAGAATGGGTACTCAGAGCTCCAAAGGCAGTCTACTCCTGATCCCAGTCTACAGCCGTTTTCCTGTATCACCACACCTCTAAAAAGAGGGATTCTTTTAAAATCATATGCATAGTAATACCCAAGATATATCAACACAGTGAAACAGATCTTTGTGAAGCTTGTTCATAGAGATCTGAAGTGGTTTTACAAGAGTAACAGGAAGACCAGTGTTTGCATGCTAGCAGAAATTGTGAGTGTGGGACTGAGCTACTTTCTGCAAGGTAGCAGGGGGAATCTTTAAGCAATAATTTCTATCTTTTGGATTCTCTGTTCTTAGCATCATTTTTTGATTACTTACAATGAAATGAAGGTATGTATAAGAACATTTGGAGAAGCACATGGCAACCCACTCCAGTATTCTTGCCTGGAGAATCCCATGGACAGAGGAGCTTGTTGGGCTGCAGTCCCTCAGATCGCAGAGTCGAACATGACCGACTTAGCACAGCACAGCATGAGAGGATGTTGCCAATTTCATGCAGAAAATCCATGGCAGAATCCAGATTCAAATGCCGGCAGCCTGACCTGAGGGCTTGAGTGCTTAACTGGGATGCTGTCCTGCCTCCCTTCTTCTGCCCTGGGCAGTCTCTCCCCTGGGGCACCCAGTTATGTCTCCTTGGCATCTTATTCAGATTATCAATGCTGACTTTCCAAGAAAATAGACATGTGGGGTCGCACCTTTAGTCGTGCATTTATACAAAGACAGTAACAATATAATTGCAGCCAACAGTCATCTCATTCGTTGGCCATGTTAGTTCCACATATTGAACCAGTCTCCTTGGATTGAGTCCCTTCAACAAGGACCCTTTCCCATTAGTGTAAGTGCCAATGTCATGGAGGGGCCTATGGACCACTTCTTTGGGTACCTTGATGGGACAGAACTTGTATGAATGACCTCAAGGAGTTTGTAAGTGGTTTGGAGTAATATAATTAGCATATAGAAAAAATGAGAGCCAATAAAGGAAGAATAGCTAAAAATGCTTGTAAGAGGTTCAAACAGAATTCAGGTGATTGAAACTGGGTTGGGGAAGAGTCGGAGGCTCTGAGGAGAAAATGGTATAGTCAGAAAGCTTCAGGCTTGATAAATAAAAAGGAACTTGTAATGCATGCTCATCTTCCTGGATTCTGTTTACCTAGAAGATAGTTTCTGATCATCCTTTCAGTGGATCTTCAAAGGATTTGCCAGAAAGCTCTGCCTTCTTCAAATTTCCTGGTCCTGAAATGCTGGAGAAGGAAAAAAGAAAACAAACAAAAAAAAAAAAACAGCACCATTTGTGGGTCTTGAGTCTGAAAAAGAAGCAAATCAAGCAGCTGGGAGATTCAGATTTTGCTCAATAACCATCTTCAGAGATGAGAACAAAGAATCCTATAATCTGTTTAAAGGCAATATAGTAAAAAGATTGTTTTAACCAATGTAATTTTATATATTTCTGAATTGAAATAATTATGTTTCTGAATCAATAAAGATTCCAATATAATCAACCTTGTTGATAAAATTACCCAGACTTATTTAAAGAAAACAAGGAGCACTTCCTTCTTTGAATTTAAAAGTATCAGAAATCAATTTCCAATTTGTCCTCAAAGCTTTCCCAATTGGCCCAAGCCATTCTCTAGGGAACCAGCACTTCGTTGGAGCCATCCTCATCAACAGATGTGTCAGCTTAGCACAAACCAGCATCTGCTCCCTCCCTGTGAGCCCACTGCCCCCCAACATACACACACTCTCTCTGCCTACAGAGGTAGGTTAGAAGACAAGATCAAAGTGGCAGATGCTAAGAGGGCTTTCAACCACAGGGAAGGTACTAACTGATCAAGATTTTTGTAGGGCACCAGTCAGAGAGACGGGCAGCCCTGAGGTTGCAGAGACAAAAAACACACAACAGAACTTGTTGAAAAAGAATTAGCAGGGCAAACCAACTATTTGTACAGGGAGAGCAAAAGGCAGAAGCAGATCCAAAGTGACAACAAATATCCTTCCTGAAAGATGGGAGAGGTGTCTGCTCAACCAGCACAGTGGCGAACTTGGGATTATGGGAAGGTAGCTGAGCATCTCTGTTGTCTGGTGCTGGGGGAGGGGACTTCTGTGTGGGCATCTATGGCACAGCTTTTGAGTTTATATAGGAAACCAGTAGAAAAGAGCAAATGCCTATTGCTGAGTCTGGATGAGGCACATTCCCCTGCAGCAGGAAGCTTTGTCCTGCTGTGTCTTTGAATGACAAAGGGAATTTTTAAGGACAGCAGACTGCCAATGAGTCTCTGTGATTTCCAGAATAAAGCACAGTCTCCCCAGCCTGGCCCTAGAGATCCTCTGTACGCTAACAACTGAGGTGATCTTTCACTGACCAATCAAAATTGGTCACTAGTCATAGTGCTAGAGCATGCTGGACCTGGAGGGCCCCTGTAGTTCTGGGCATTAATCTTTTGTTCTGTGTTTGGGGAACTTCTTGTGGTGGAGATGGTTTGTCCCTGGTTGATGAACGCATGGACAGACTTCAGTACTTCAATGATGAGTATGGTCTCTGCAGGCACCACTTGACCCTCTGCCCAACTCACATTACTGAAGCAGCCCCTAAGTTGAAACCTTCATTTCTAGCCAGATTGGTCTCCTCATACACACACCCCAACTTATCACACTAGGCCAAGCCCCTCTGACTTTTCTCCTGATATCCTCTTACCTGAAATGCCATCATGTCATCCTGGGTTGTTGCTTACAGCAGAATGTACATCCTGCTCCTCTTCTCTCCTTGCCTGAGCTAGTGCAATACCAAATGTCTATAACAGACAAGGACATACTGCATAAAGTGTCTTTTTTTTTTCCAGCTAAAGAGCTCCCTGGAGGTGGAAATGATGCCTCATATTCCTTGCTCTTCCTTTTAGTCTTCTACAAAATCTGCACACTGATTGGCACACAGCTGGCCCTGTGTAAATGCTTTCTACAAGGAACTGAACTAACAAAAGGGGTATGATCAAAATGATGAGAGAAATCAGAGATGAAGAAGTGAAAATCCCCATCATCTCCTCTCCCACCCCTCCTGCTGTGGAGCTACTTTGACGCTTACTGCACTTGATCCATGTATTATCAATAATATCTGATAAGTATTCAGCATTTATTGTCTTCTAAATGCTTTACATGTATTTTATCTTTATGAAAAATCTGTGTATTAGCTACTGAAATTATTCCCATTTCACAAATGAGGTATCTGACACGAAACAAAAAGAGATGTCTTGCCCATGGTACCCCCAGAATTCAATCACTTTTTTATATCAACTCTCTAAGATGAGCGAGGCTCTTTCCAGCATAGCTTGTTTCTTGGGTTGTCTTTATAGCTATTCTGGGATTGATGCTTCTTTTCCTCCTCCATCCCAAGATGACACTGATTTCTTCCTGGCAACACTGTAATGGCAGACAAGCCAGCACTCACATAAGATCAGTTTCTGAACCAATCGAATTTATCTAAATTTGTTGTGGATTAGTGAAAGTCCAGTTCTTCAAACTCACAAGGGAAGCAGAGTATAGATCACGCCCCCTTGCTGAAAATTCCAGACCATTGTCCACACACTTTTGGCTGTGCTGGGAAGGCCATGCTGATTGTGTTGATGACTCACTGGAAGATGTAAGCTGCCTGTTGCAACTTAAAAATGTTTGATATTAATATTAATGGACATTTTTGGACACTTACTATGGATTAAGCATTGCCCTAGGAAATGTACATTCATTCTCCTATTTAATCCTTCCAAGAATCTGATGCATATGTGTGCAGTCACTCAGTGGTGTCAGACTCTTTGTAACGCCATGGAAAGTCATCCACAAGATTTGGAATCAACTTTTTCCAAATTTCTGTTAATGTTGATATTTTCACTTCTTCCCACAAATCACCAGTGTTCTCAATGACATTTAGAATGGTGAATCCTTTCCAGAAGGTTTTTAATTGACCTTTCCCAGGTCAACCAGAGGGATGAATCACTATCTATGGCAGCTATAGCCTTATGAAATGTGTTTCTTAAATAATAAGACTTGAAAGTCCAAATTATTACTTGATCCATGATCTGCAAAATGAATGTCATGTTACCAAGCATGAGAACTTGAATCTAATTATCAGTCTCTATCAGATACCTTGGGTGACCAGGTGCATTGTCATCTAGTAGTGATATTTTGAAAGGCATCCTTTATTTTTTCCTGAGCAGTAGGTCTCAATAGTGAGCCTAAATTATTCAATAAACTGTATTGTAAACAGATGTGCTATCATTCAGGGTTTGTTATTCCATTTGTAGAGCATAGGCAGAGTAGATGTAGCATAATTCTTAAGGATCCTATGATGTCTGGAAAGGTAAATAAGCATTAACTTCAGCTTAAAGTCACTAGCTGTATTAGCCCCTAATAAGAGAGTTAGCCTATACTTTGAAGCTTTGCAGCCAGGCATTGACTTCTCTTCTCTAGCTATGAAAGTCTGGGATGGCATCTTCTTCCAATAGAAAGCTGTTTCATTTACATTGAAAAATCTCATGTTCAGTGAAGCCAATTTCATTATCTTAGCTAGATTTTCTGGATAATTTGCTGCACCTTCTACATCAGCACTTGCTGCTTTGCCTTGCTTTTTGTGTTATGGAGACACCTTCTTTCCTTAAACCTCATGAACCAACCTCTGTTTGCTTCAAAGTTATCTTCTGCAGCTTCCTCACCTCTATTGGCCCCAACCCTGGCCTTTCAATGCACCTGAGACTATTTCAGTGCCCTGGTGGGTAGGGTTCTCACCCAACCAGCTGTGAGGCCTAGCTGAGGCACAGGGTGGGTAGGTTCTCAGCAGGGCATGTCCATTGGCACTAACAAGTTAGAGGGAGAATTCGAAAATGGTGCTCAGCAGCACTGGGATTAGCAGGGTAGCCTGAGACTGCAAAACTGGTTTCCACCAGTATCTCAGTCCCCATGGATCATCCCAACTGGTTCCTTCCTCTCTAGCAAATACTTCAAAATTAGTAAGCATGTCCCCTTTATCTCGGAGAAGGCAATGGCACCCCACTCCAGTACTCTTGCCTGGAAAATCCCATGGACGGAGGAGCCTGGAAGGCTGCAGTCCATGGGGTCGCTGAGGGTCGGACACGACTGAGTGACTTCACTTTCACTTTTCACTTTCATGCATTGGAGAAGGAAATGGCAACCCACTCCAGTGTTCTTGCCTGGAGAATCCCAGGGACGGGGGAGCCTGGTGGGCTGCTGTGGTACATGTGTTTTTCAGTCTGGAGTTTTTACACTGGTTTTCACATTTAGTGTGTGGGCCCTTTAAGAGTGAGTTTTCTATTCCCTGCAGTTCCTGGGTGTATTCTCTCCTGGTTTTCAAAACCAAGTGTTTGGGGGACTAGTTTGTCCTGTGCAGGATCTGAGAATTGGGATACCTGTTGTGAGGCTCAAATTCCTGTTCTTCAGGGAAAAGAGCCATGACTTTGTGATTCCTCCTGATGGTTTAACACTGTGGCTATTGTAGGGTTTTTCCCTTGATAAGACTGTGTCACTGCCTCTTCTACCCATCTTGATGCTGTTATTTACCCTTTGTTAAGGAGACTCTGTTCATCCAGTTTCAGCTCCCTTTCCAAAGAAATGATTTCATATGTAGAAGCAGATTTGTGTGTCTTTGGGAGGAGATGAGTTCAGGATCTTCCTACATTGCCATCTTGAACCCTCCCCCAAGAATCAGGCACTCTTCAGATGCATAGTCTGTGACCACTTTGCTGATGGACTGTGTCACAGGCAAATGTCATGGGAAATCACTAAAAACAGGGATAGCACTTGTTGTTTGAGATGACCTGAGGAAGTTTTTGCAAATAGTTGTGTTTTTTTTGTTTTTGTTTTTGTTTTTTTTTTTTGCTCATACGGAGCCTGGCACCCTCTCCTTTAGGGGCACCAAGCAGAAGTTATGACCTGCTCCACATCTGCTCTCTAACGTTGCTTTATGGCCCACATTTGCTTCTTTGAAAAAGCTACAATTCTGTCCTTGTCAAATATCCTTCCATTTGTTCTTTGTCAAATCTATGTTTCTTTATCCTTGAATAGTCAAATGTCATTGGCTCTGGAAAACCCAGCTGGCTGAGCATCTCTCCATCTTCCCGAGGCAAAGTGAATATCTTCCTCCTGGGCAGCCCAGTGTCACTGGGCATTCACCTTATGGGGTTCTCCTTGGTGTTGTGGTCATGGCTTTAGCAGCACACAACAAAGATCCAGGTCTCAAACCCCACTGCAAACAGCATTACCACCTTTACAATAGTAGAATTCTTGGGTTTGATTTCCAGCTTTTGCACTTGGTAGCTAAAGCTAAGTGACCTTGGGCAGGTTATATACATTTGTTGTCTTTGTTTTCTTAATCTATAAAACAGAGTCTTCTCATGAGGACTGAATAAGACAGCGCATTCCAAGTGCTTCATGCATTGTCCATCATAGAGTAAGTCCTCCATCAATGGGAACAAACTTTACATAATCCTGTTGCTGTTTATTATTTCCCTTCTAGCCCATGAACCCCTCTAAGGCAAAACCTTTTCTAATTCATCTCTGTTTCTGCAGAGCCTATCAAGGTGCCTCCACCTTGCATGTACCAGTAGATACATGATAGATGTCTGTGGAGTGACAAAATTAGATGACTTTGATTCTTTGGTATCTCTTGGATTCCCCCTCTTCCAATGCTCAGCTCTGGAGCTGAGGGGCTCCCTGCCACAGCAGGCCTTGATCCCCTCCCCAGGCTTGGCAGGTGTTTCTTTGTCTGGCTCCAGCCCATAAGGCACCAACTCTCAGGCTCTCTCATTCCCTCTGATTCATCACACCCCGAGCTCCATGTCCAACATGGCTTTATGTAGCCACATAAGTGGCAGTTCAGTGGTGTGTGCAAGCTTTGCTTTCATTTTGAATCAATAGAAGTTTAAAAAAAAATCTTATCTTCTTCCTAAAAGGTCCATAAAGCCCTTCATGGGGCTCAAGAGAATTGTTCACTGTAAGATTTTAAAATTGCTTCCAAGTTACTTATCATTCATTCAGACTCACACTATTCTTTAAAATTCTTATTGATTTTGGAAACAGTCCTTTAATTGATATCAAAAAGCAATTACATTTTCCAGGCTGTAAATCTGTTTCACTCCCAGTATTAAATTCATCATCTCCGTAAATAATTTTCCCTTATTATGCATACATATTAACCAAACTATAAATAGCATCATTATCATACCCATGGTTGCCTTAACAGTCAGTGACCCTTGAATTTGATTTAGATAAATTGATTCCTGCTGAAATTTTCTCTTAAATTAAATTGCCATCCCTGCTGAATGTCTGGGCAAATGAAGGAATTAGAGAGTCGTTACCTTCCATTTCCTCCTGGACTTGAATATAGCAGTTTTAAGCAGGGATTTACATAGACTCACCTGTTGTTGAGCAGCCCTTAAAAATCACTGCTTTAGCAAAGTGCATATTATTTCTTATTTGATGCTCAAATTAGAAATTTTTTTTTTAAAGAGAATTCTCAGTCCTTCACTGCCTTCTAAACACACAGAGGGACATGGAGCCTTCACCTTGAAGTCCAATGTTCATCTGTGAAGAGGAACTGAAGAGCCTCATGATGTAAGTGAAAGAGGAGAGTGAAAAAGTTGGCTTAAAACTCAACATTCAAAAAACAAAGATCATGGCATCCTGTCCCATCATTTGTGGCAAATAGATGGGGAAACAATGAAAACAGTAAGAGACTTTTTATTTTCTTCAGCTCCAAAATCACTGCTGATGATGACTGCCACCATGAAATTAAAAGACTTGTTCCTTGGAAGAAAAGCTATGACAAACCTAGACAGTGTATTAAAAAGCAGAGATATTACTTTGCCAACAAAGGTCCATCTAGTCAAGTGTGTGCTTAGTCGATCAGTCATGTAGGACTCTTTGTGACCCCATGGACTGTAGCCCTCCAGGCTCCTTTCCAGACAAGAATACTGGAGTGGGTTGCTGTGTCCTCCTCCAGGGGATCTTTCCAACCCAGGGGTCGAACCCAGGTCTCCCACATTGCAGGTGGATTCTTTACCATCTGAGCCACCAGGGAAGCCCATGTAGTCGAGGCTATGGTTTTCCCAATAGTCAGGTATGGGTGTGAGAATTGGACCATAAAGAAAGCTGAGTGCAAAAGAATTGATGCTTTTGAACTGTGGTGTTGGAGAAGGCTCTTGAGAGTCCCTTGGACTGCAAGGATATCAAACCAGTCCATCCTAAAGGAAATCAGTCCTGAATATTCATTGAAAGAACTGATGCTGAAGCAGAAGCTGCAATACTTTGGCCACCTGATGAGAAGAACTCATTCATTGGAAAACATCCTGATGCTGGGAAAGACTAAAGGAGGACAAGGGGACGACAGAGTATGAGACAGTTGGATGGCATCACCAACTCGATGGATATGAGGTTGAGTAAACTCTGGGAATTGGTGATTGACAGGGAAGCCTGGAGTGTAGCAGTCCATGGGGTCACAAAGAGTTGGACACAACTGATTGACTGAACTGAACTTCAGTCACCTTCCATGGTGATTTTGGAGCCCAGGAAAATAAGGTCTGTCACTGTTTCCATGGTTTCCAAGCCTCAGTTCAGTTCAGTTCAGTCGCTCAGTCATGTCTGACTCTTTGCGACCCCATGAACTGCAGCACGCCAAGCCTCCCTGTCCATCACCAACTTCTGAAGTTCACTCAAACCCATGTCTATCGAGTCAGTGATGCCATCCAGCCATCTCATCCTCTGTCATCCCCTTTTCCTCCTGCCCCCAATCCCTCCCAGCATCAGAGTCTTTTCCAATGAGTCAACTCTTCACATGAGGTGGCCAAAGTACTGGAGTTTCAGCTTTAGCATCATTCCTTCCAAAGAACACCCAGGGCTGATCTCTTTTAGAATGGACTAGTTGGATCTCCTTGCAGTCCAAGGGACTCCCAAGAGTCTTCTCCAACATCACAGTTCAAAAGATCAATTCTTCAGCACTCAGCTTTCTTCACAGTCCAACTCTCACATCCATACATGACTACTGGAAAAACCATAGCCTTGACTAGACAGACCTTTGTTGGCAATGTAATGTCTCTGCTTTTAATATGCTATCTAGGTTGTCCATAACTTTCCTTTCATGGAGTAAGCGTCTTTTAATTTCATGGCTGCAATCACCATCTGCAGCGATTTGGGAGCCCCCAAATATAAAGTCTGACACTGTTCAAGCCTATTTGCCATGAAGTGATGGGACTGGATGCCAGGATCTTAGTTTTTTCAATGTCAAGTTTTAAGCCAGATTTAAGTCCCACCTAATGGCTCAGATGGTAAAGCATCTGTTTACAATGTGAGAGACCTGGGTTCGATCCCTGGGTTGGGATGATTCCCTGGAGAAGGAAATGGCAACCCACTCCAGTCCTCTTGCCTTGAAAATCCCATGGATGGAGGGGCTTGGTGCAGGCTACTATCCATGGGGTCGCAAAGAGTCGGGCACGACTGAGCGACTTCACTTCACTAAATATTATCTAAATCAGATATGAGAGAGACCTGAGGTACAATTCATCCTGAGGCAAAGTTCTTCTCCAGCCGTGAATCTACAATACCAGATCAGTTATGTGTTTCCAAATCACAATGGCGAGACAGGCATAGTATAGGCACTCTGATTCCAAAAGGGAAAAATCAGAAGAAAGGGGATGCTGGGTCCCAGACTAGTCCTAAACTCTGCAAGGCAAATGGATTCCATGAAATCTTAAGGGTCGGGAATAATCCTCGTTGGTCTTATGCTCTGCCCTCCACACCCACAGGACGGACAGTATTGTGCCCACAGGTTGGCAAGGGTGTCCTGCCCTTTCAGTTCCATGGGCTGCTGCACACATGGCTCTCTGGGGTGGCTCTGTCCCTGAAGTACTGGCCCTCTAAATCACAGAGTTGGCCCCACCCTTTTAAACCAAAGAGGAGCTAGTCCTGCCCTTTGGGGTCCATGGTGGACGTGACAGATCTGATGATCCGTGAATCACCCCGGGTATCATTCTTCTTTTTTCTTGAGAAGTATCACATGTTTACAGTCTTCCTTTGTTCTGTCCTATTGGTCTTGTTTTTTTAGTCACAGTTTGCACTATTACCATCTGTTTCTGGCTTCTGTTGAAATGGCTGATTAGGTCATTGGTTTACACCCACACTAATCTCCTTATTGGCTAGCCACACACTTAGGGTTCTCTTCCAAACAGAATTTCTTGGAGTGTTTTGTTTTGTTTTGTTTTCAATATGCATAGAGTAAGAATTTTCCAAATATTTAAATTCTTATTCCTTTTTCAATTCATTTCTCTCTTCTTGCATTTTACTATAAGCAGACAGGAGGAACCAAACTCCCTCACTTTGCTCTGAAATCTCAGCTTAATATCCAATTTCATCACTCACAAGTTCTACCTTTCACAAAACACTAGAATACAAATAGAATTCAGCCAAGATGTTTTTGCCAGTTTATAAGGATCACCTTTCCCCATTGTTCAATAACAGGTTTCTCATTTCTGTTCAAGATCTTGTCAGAATGGCCTTTATTGTCCAGATTTTTACCAACATTCTGTACATGATTGCTTATGTATTCTCTAAGGAAATGGAAAGTTTCCCTACAGCTCTTCTCTTTTCTTTCTGAGGTCTCATCAGAATTACCTTCAAAATCACTTCCTGATAATATTGGGGTTTTTTAGCATGTGCTGCAAAGCTCTTCCAGTTTTCACCCATTACTCAGTTCCAGAGCTGCTTCCATATTGTAGGGAATTCGTTACAGCAGACCCCACTTCTCATTCTGTCCAAGTATTGTCTTACTCTGCTCTGGCTGCTATAGCAAAACACCATAGACCAGATGGCTTAAAAAGCACAGTAGGTGTTTATTTCTCACAGTGTGGCGTTTGAGAAGTCCAAGATGAAGGTGCTGTTGCAGGAGATGAAGGTGCTGTTGCAGGGAAGAGTCAATTCTGACTCCCTGTTTTATCTGTTTCTCTGACTTCAACTTTTGCTTGCTGTTGCTTTTGTTGTTATAATCATATATAATAGCCTGCCTCGGAGACTCCTGCTACTCTGCCTGACTGTTAAGCCAAAGTGCCTTTGTTCAACTCAGGGGGAGATAATTTGACCCTGTCTACCTGTGAACAGCTGCAAGAAAGAAGAGATTATTAACACATCCCTCCCCCAAGGTTAGCCATTCCAGGAGATACTTGAAAGATAATGGCCTTTTTACTTTACTTCTCACCTCCTCTTCCTCTTGTTCTGTAAAAGAACCTGGTATCCAGACCCCAACAAGATGGTTATTTTGAGACATTAGTCTACAATGTTCTCAGTCAGCCTGCTTTCCAAATAAAGTTGTATTCCTTGCCTCAACACCTAGTCTCCAATTTTATTATCCTGTGGTGCAGCAAGCAGAATGAGCTTGCACACACTCATTGTCAGTGTATTTGGTTTCTGATGAAAGCTTGCTTCCTGGCTACCTTTTCTCTATGTGCTCATATAGATTTTCCTTAATGCATGGGGGAGGGGGTGCTGGAGATTGAGAGAGCAAAAGCTATTCCTTTTTTAAAAAAAGGCACTAATCCTATCATGGGGGGGTCCCACCCTCATGATCTCATCTAAACCTATTACCTCCAAAATGCTTCACCTCCAAATATTCTAACATTGAGAATTAGAGTTTTAGCATATGAATTGTGAGGGATAAAAACATTCAGTTTATATGTTTACCTATGCCAGTTCATTATGCCCTGACTCTGTATACCACAGATAATGCACAAGGCTCAGGTGAACATCAACAAATATCATTTCAAGAAGGCTAGTATCAAGCAGCTTTTGCTACAGTGAAGCTGTGAAACAGAACCTTAAAATCTCAGAGCCTTCTGTGGGCTGAAAAAGACTGTACAATGAGAGTTGTGAGTTAATGTTTATTCAGAGCCAACTGAGGGTTATAGCTTGGAGACAACCCCTCAGATAGCTCTGAGGAACTGTTCCAAATAGGTAAAGGGGGAGGCCAGTATATACATGATTTTGTTAAGGGCAGTACGTGCAGTCAAGCACATATTTTGGCAGAAGGTTGCTGCTAGTCTCAAGGAGCAGATGTCTTCATTAATGATTTTACTGCTTTTCTAGATATGAGAAGATGCAAGAATGCTTATAAAATCTTCTCCTGAAAATATCTAACTATCTGAAGGCCAGTCCTGCCAATTTTTCCCAGACTTCTGCCCTGAACTCCTTTCGGGATGTGTTGAAGGTCAGTGACTGCTAGATACACATGCATGCTAAATTACTTCAGTCCTGTCTAACTCTTTGCAACCCTATGGACTATATCCCACCAGGCTCCTCTGTCCATGGAATTCTCCAAGCAAGTATACTGGAATGGGTTGCCATACTCTCCTCCAGGGGATCGTTCTGACCCAGAGATCAAACTCACATCTCTCATGTCTCCTGCATTGGCTGGTGGATTCTTTACCACTAGTGTGCCACCTGAGAAGCCCCAGTGACTGCAGCAGCCGCAGTCTAACCCCAGGTTCTAAGCTATCTGAGTTCTTGGCTGTGCAGGGAGTTGTCTTAGAAGGCCAGCTTCTAGAACCCCATTTCCTAATAGAGTTACATTTCAGTGGAGGAGGAAGCCATGCCCCACAGTCTGGTGGGAAGCCTCCATCTGATCCAGCTTGTCACCAGGAAATATGATCAAGACATTCAGAATATTTTGGCTCTAATCTTTATAAGACTCCTCAAAAGAAGGTATTATTGTCCTGATTGTCCCAGCAAAGACTCAGTGAAGTGAAATAGCTCATGTGGGCTCATACAGTGGCAGAGCCAGGATTAGAATTCCAGGACAGCTTATCTCTCAGGTTGCCCCACTTCCCAGTATATCATCTTAAGTGTTGTTCATAGAGAAAAAAAAAATAAAGGGATGAAAGTGCTCCAAATATACTAGCAATTATCATCACTGAAAATAAAACAAGGCAGCTGAAGATGTGAATGTCTTGTGTGCACCACCCTGGATGGTGCTCATGCATCTCCGAGGGGCCCTTCTTGGTACATAAGGTTTGGTTCACACATGTACCTTGTGTTGCAGACTATGAGTTATTCAGGTTAGGAGCTGGGGTTTGTTCATCACCATATCCTGAAGGATGAGCCCAGTCCCCAGGAAGCACTCAATATGCACCCTTGGAATGGTAATGGGGAAGGGATAGAGGGCTTGCTCAGTGACAACATGCCCAGCGATGATGGCATCCACTGAAGGGACTAGAGGGCCACCCAAGGATGAGGCTTGTTCCTGAGCCTCCAACTCATGATCTCTCACTCTGCTCTCTCCAGTTGTGGGCCAGCTCAGGCCTTCTTCAGTAACTATATGTGGTGGGGGTCCCAGCCACGGAGACTCCTCCTCATCCTGGGGGAACATATTCCTGAAAGAGGGGTCAGGAGAACTCATGCTGACATTTTTCCTCCTCTCACTGAAATACTTACAAGTATTAAGTTTCTAGAATCCTGCAAGTTCTCTTAATGACACTAATTCCTCCAGGGGGTACTAAATGCTGGTCCCCTTTCCTCTCTCTGTGCTTTTTTACCTCACAGGGTCCTTCTTACAGGAGCAAAGAATGAGTGTGTTTGCCAGGCCATGCTGAGTAATGGGCGGGCCAGGTACTCAGGAAGGCTGCTGAAATTCACCGCTGCCTCTCCCTGTTTGCATTTATGTAGTATGGTCCCTGAAAGCCAGAGCTTTTCCCTTGAGACTTGAGCACTGCTGGGGCAGAAAATGGAAGAGAAGAAGGGTCTGCAAGAAACCCTGTGACAGAGGCAGCAGCAGAAGTGTCAGAAGGGGTGGGGTTAAAGATGCTCAGACTAAAAGATGACCACCTGACCAGACAATAGAAAGCTTGATTCAACCATGAGAGTCGAGGCTCGTGAGCTCTGTATCCATGGGCAGTATAATAACACTCCCTGCTAAACTGCATTCTGTGTTGACAACCACTCACTCCCTCTCTACTCAGGCCATGGTTCCCTGCAGGCAGAGTATTATATGTAATTCCCCACAGCAGTGATTTTAGGTTTGGCCAAGAGACTTGCTAATGAAATGAGAGTGCAGATGGGCTGTAGGCTACATCTGAGCAGAAGTTTTTAATACACTTGGGGAATCTGTCTCTGCCCTTTTTGTTCTGACCTCCGCCCTGAGAACAGCTTGTCCCAGAGAGCAGCTCAGTCCACCCGAGCAGAAGCTAGCAGAGCTCCCCCAACTGCAGCCCCTGTTGTAAAGTGAGGAAGGAAAATAGTGGTGGGTGGTTGTAAGCCCCTGACAAATGGGGAGTGTTTGTCACCAAGATGAAACCTAACTAACATGACACCACCACCACCCCGACCGCCACCCCCGCCCATGAGCATTACAAGGGCTTTCTCAAACAGTGCTTTCTTGGTAATACTCAGACAGCTGTGTGTGTGTGTGTGTGTGTGTGTGTGTGTGTGTGTGTGTGTAGGAGGAAGAGCTAGCCCAGGCTTCATTTTCCTCATGATCAACTGAAGAGACTGAGAGTGATTTGAGGGTGAATGTCATGTCACACAGACTTTCAAGCCAGGCCTCATCATTACAACTACAATGTGCTCCCCATACTTTGCAGCTTCTTCCCCACACCAAGCCTGTCCCAGCCTCTGGATGACACACATCTGGGGCCCCAGACCCAGAGGGTGTCAGGATCCCCGGGGACCCAGTTGACAAGCTAGATTCCTATCCTCCATTCTGACACCAAGAGCCCCTACACCATGGTGAGGGCCAGGATGGGGTGAGTCCCAGACAACCATGTTCTTAAGAGATGATAAAAAGCTCTAGGAGAGGCCCTGGTCTGTCACATCAGAAGAAGCCCTGTGCAGCCTCACCTCTGCTCCTCATTAGCTGTGACCATAAGGCAAGTCGCTTAACATTTTACCAAAAATTGCAATAAGAATATTTGAGGTCTCTTCTTTTTAGAGCTCTTGTAAGAACCCAATGAAGTAATTAGTAGGTGTGAATGTGCATCGCCTGTAGCCAAGTGATGTGGAAGAGGCGAGACTGTGAGTATCTTGAAAAAGCAATGGTTTATCATCTCTCCCTTTGAGGTCAGTGTCCCATGGTGACTCGCTTTTCTGGGCTGCAGCCAGTGTGGCAGCCTTGCCACCACTCCAAACCGCCCCCAGTGTAAGCCTGGCCCTAGCGCCATCCCCAGCTCCCAGAGAGTGAAAACAGGAGGGATGGGCGCCATGTCAAGGGGAATTAATTGGACGCCTGGAAAAGGCCAACAAAAAACTGAGCTGAGTAATAGGTCTGAAGGTGCCAGACCAGCTCAACAGGTTACAAAATCGTTAACTGGGAAGACTGAGCCAGGTTCATCTCTGTTCCCCCATTAATCATTTCAGTATCTCCTTTGGTTTCTGAGAAGCCCTCAGTGCAGGAGTGATGGAAGTACTTTCTGAGGAAGAGTGAGTCTCTTCCCGCCTCCCCAGGGGCTGGGAGCAAACTCAATCAATATGTGGTCCAGGTGGGTAAACCAAGGCCTGGATAGGTGAAGAGTCTACCAAGGTCACACAGTGAACCAGATCTTCATGTGCCCAGCCAGGAGTCCCCTCCACTCTATTCTGCTCTAGAACAGTATCTTGCCCTTTGGATCACACTTTGAGAAAGTTTATATGTGTATAAGTGTGTGTGTGTGTGTGAGAGAGAGAGAGAGAGAGAATGTGTGTGTTTGTGTGTATAATGTACAGTATAAATCACATTCACATGTGTATAAAAAAAGTGCAAGTGTATGTGTGTACATCTGTGTTGTGAGTGGGGTAAGAGGAGGTGAGGGTGTGTCTTGTATGATGAGGGCTGGTAAGTGTCTGTGTGATGGGGAAAGCATTGATGAATGAGGCTCTAAAGGGAGACTAAGCCAGGGTGGGGCACCTCTGCCTTTTCAGGGATGCCCGGCCCTGAAAATCCTGACTTCTCTCTCTCAGTTCCCTTCAGCAGCGATCACACTTCTTTCATGGATGATAAATACCCAATTTCTGTCCATGGCTTCATCTTCTTCCCATACTCAATTGTCTCTGATTCTAGCACTTTCCTAAAAATACACAGCCTGCCCTACCTGTATCCTGTATGCCCTCCACCCTTCAGTGAGTGGATTATGAGTGTAACCTATGAGACAAAAGACATGTGGCCAAGGAACAAGTGTCCAAGATGATCCACACCCAGGATCTGGATGGAAAATGGGAAGTTTTGACATATTTTCAAAGAATTCTTTTTAATCTCAGAAGCCTAAAATGGAAATGTTGGCAGGCCCCAGAAAATTAGTAACTTGGATATATGAAAACTACTAAGCCACTCTGTTTAACACATGCTCTGGCATATTTAAGATATATTTTAAATTTTGGAAAGGCCAAGAGAGTTTGGCTTCTTTAAGAAAAGGGCTGTCAGAAGAAGGCTCTACAATCCTGCGTGCTGTGGGCTCTGAGGCTGAGTCTTCAGTGGGTCTGAGGGCGTCTGCTCTTCAGAAAGGCAATACAGGCAGGTTGAGGGACCTTGGCAGGGGGCATAAGGCAGAGCCTTCCCGAGTCAGTGACCCAGTCATCAGGGAACCACAAACTGATTAGAAGGAGGCCAGATTGTGAACCACGGGAGTTTTCATTTTCTTTGTCCTCTGAACCACCAAAGGAAAAGAAACAAGAAGTCAATTGTCTCCTAAAAGGACTTGGAGAGAGAGGAGGAGGCAGAGACCCCAAGCAAAAGCCAAATCAGAAGGAACATGGGCCGGAGGTTCGCAGACAGGCAGGAGCCTGAAAGAGTGTTGAAAGGATTCCTGGAAGACAAGAGAAAACCTTAGGTCAAGCAGCAATTAATGACAGCTTCCATTCAAAGGCACCAATCTGGGCCTCACTCTTCTATTGATACTTCTCTCTGCACCCCATCAAAACCTCAAACTTACTTCGCCTCCTATGGAGTAAAGTTAATTAATGCATAGCAGTTTTTTTTTTTTTCTTTAACCTTTCTTTTTATAGAAGAATTCTGACTGACTCAATCTTAAGCACTATCATTGAGATGTCAACTCTTTACACCTGGAGAAGAAACTGCAGGGCATCATCCATCCTCAGCTGAACCTTCCCTGTGTGATCCGTGATAATTAGCTGCTCACTAGCAATGGTCCTCATGGTGGGAAAGATGTGGCAGAAATAAGATAGGTGACAGGCCGTGCAGAATCTCCTTCCAGAGCTGGAAACCTACCCCCTTCCATGCCACTGGGGAAAAGTTTAAATATGAATGGGTGAGAGTTACATTGTTATAGAAATAATTTGGAAACTATTATAGGGGGCACATGAATTCCATTTACTTATTACAGATGTGACCACACATCATTATGCTGTGACACCAAGCTGAGGTCGTGGTTGTCGATAAATGAAAGAGGCCCCGCTGAGGTCTCAGGCTCCATGTCCCAAAGACACAGAATGCTGGAATCCTTGCCCTACCCGCCTCAAGGACACTTTGATGTGTTCCCAAGTGGGAAAGAAATCACATTTTTAAGATTCTGCTGGAGTTCTTCTCTTTGTATAGGTACTCAAACTCAAAATACTTCTGCTATTAATTTGGGATATTCTTATCTCAAAAGAACAGCAAAACACATCCTGTCCTGTTCAGACCAACATTCGGACATTTGTTCAGATGCCAGGGCCTTCTGAAACCTTTACTTTTAGCACTTTTGAGAAAGCACATTTGAGAAGGCACTTATTCCTCACCCAAAAAGGCACTAACTATTTTAGGACACTTGTGACCAATGTTTCACTTTGCCTGTATTCTGATTTAGAACAAAAACTTGTATATGAAGTTTATTTCTTCAGTTAACATTATCCAGCTAGTTTGTACAATTCACTGTTATGGAATTTTCAAATAGTATTTTAATTATTTGTCTCACCTATTTTTCTCTCCCTTGCCCAGATGATGATCTCTTTGAAGAATGGGATAAAGTCTTGCTCATATCTTTGCATACTCCTCATCAAAAGGTTTACATATAGAAACTGATTAATAAATGTTTGGTTTTGAATGTGAGAATGGACATATAAGTACAATACAAGCTGTTTCCCAAAATATATGAATGTGATCTGCTTTCCATTAGGGAGAGCAGGCATATAATTTAATAAAGTTTATATATGCCTCCCTTTTCATTTATAAAGTCTACAGGCATGTGGTCAGTAGCCAGCATCCTAGAAATGGTCTTTGTGTATGTATGTAGCCTCTAGAGTGAGTGAGTGAGTGAGTGAGTGAGTGAAGTCACTCAGTCGTGTTGGACTCTTTGCGACCCAGTGGACTGTACTCTACCAGGCTTCTCCGTCCATGGGATTCTCCAGGCAAGAATACTGGAGTGGGTTGCCATTTCCTTCTCCAGGGGATCTTCCCGACCCACGGATCGAACCCGTGTCTCCCGCATTGGAGGCAGACGCTTTAACCTTTGAGCCACCAGGAAAGCATTTAGTCTCTAAGTCATGTCCTATTCTTAGCGATCCCATACACTGCAGCACACCAGGAACAGCAACAAGCCTTCCTTGTCCTTCACTGTCTCCCAGAGTTTGCTCAAATTCATGTTCACTGAGTCAGTGATGCTGTCTAACCATCTTATCCTCAGTTGCCCTCTTCTCTTTTTGCCTTGGGGAAAACTGTAGTCCCTGTGAGTTGTCCAGGGTCCTGATTTCTGCTAGAATCTCATTCAAAGCAGTCCAGGCACGGAGTTGGAAAGCCTTGAACTGAGTCTCACGATGCTCCCTGCTTGCCTGCAAGGGCTGTGGTGAGCCAGTGGAACTCCACCTGCCTGGTTATAACTTTCCTGGTGCACTGAGCCAATTGCCCTGTGTTGGTTCCTGGGACTGACTGTGATGACATTTTCTAGACTTAGCCATTTCCTCTCACTCCATATGCCTTTTTAGTTCTCCTGGCCAAAAAGTACTCTCTGTAAACTACTGAGAAACTCATTTATTCCAAAGAGTAAATGATTCGCAAGGCTTAGTTTATTACTCCTCCTCGGAACCTTTGCAACTTAAAGGGGACAACGCCTTAAGTCAAAAAAGGAATGGTGGCATTTCAGGCAGAAGCATACCCTCAGTTCTTTCCTCCTGGCATATAGTCCCTGTCCAGTGTTCCTGGCTATCCTGTCTTATCCTCCTTGGTGCTGCCATCTTCCCACTATCTTCATTCGTAGATGACTCCAGTCCCTGAGCCATGTGGATGACCATACAACTCTCTAGCCTTTCAGTCTCTTGATCTTCTCATTCCCATTGACCTTATTCTCTCTTTTACATTGGTCACTTTCATTGACATCATGATTCATTTTATACATAGGTGTCAACTTCCTGTCCTGCTAGCTTGGTCAACTTCTCCCCAAATGGTTTCTAAGCTTCCTTGGAAACTTCAGTCAATGAACCCCCTTCACTCTCTGCCAATCCATCAGTTCTCTTCTTCCGTTCTCCTCTTTATCCAACTTAGATCTCATGACTCATCACTCATCAGAACTCTACCTCTTCCACTCTGTGCTTTTATCACTTCTCTTTGGCAAAAAGCCAACTCTGAATGGACCCAACTCCCCTTTTGCTCTAAGGCAGAGCACAAGCTGATGAGTCTTAATAAGAAAGTACCACATCAGGGCAGATCAATTTCACCATGTATTCTTGATAACTATTCTCTGATGCCTTTCCACAGTGCCCAGGAACATGCCCCTTTCCTCTCATCAACTCTGCAGCATGCCTCTGGTCTCATCTGCCCTCCTCAGACCTCTGACTCCTCCATTGCTTTCCTCACTCTTGGCTTGCAACCCTGCCTCCTATTTCTCAGGGAACACTGAGTCTGTTACATGGAGCTCTCTCAGCCACCCACTGCCAAGTGCTCAAGCCCACCCCCTCCCTCCTGTTCCCTGGCCTTTTCTCCCTCCTACCACCCAAGGCTGGTCCATCCACATGCCTTAAGATCCATGTCTCCTGCTCTGTCAGGAAATGCACATTTTTCATGATCACTTCTTTCTCCAGCTCCCTCTCTAATGGATTTCTCCCCAGGATATTTACATACCCATAAGTTTGTTGTTGTTGTTGTTTGTTTGTTTGTTTTTTCTATTTAAAAACTGCCTTCTCTAAAACTTGCAGACCCTTCTAGCCATTGCCTCATCATTCTGTACCTTTTAAGTGAAACCTCCTTGAAAAGGTTGCTTTATTTACAGCTCCTCACTGTTCTCGGTCATTAAAATGCCTCTGGCTGGCTTTTGTCCCTTTCATTCCACTGAAACAGCTCTTGCTGGGTCATGAGCCACCACTATGCCCCCAATCCAGTGGGCACATTTCCATTCTCATTCATTGCATCTGCCAGTTCTCACTGGTCCTGTTAAATGCTTCTTATTTCTTGATATACTCTCTTCCCTTTGCTCTGGTGACACAATACTGCCCCACTTATAGATATCCTGCCAAGAGTTTTTTCTGCCTCTGTCACAAGCATCTCCCCCTTTTATCGACTACTTCATATTAGAATTCCTCCAGAACTTGACCTAGGCCCCCACCTCCTCACAACAAGCTCACCAGCCTCGTGGCATCAGATTCCACCTAGCTGGAAATGAACCCTGAAACGCACCTTTGACCTTGGCCTTCATTCCCTTCACTCCGTCACACTCCTTATTCTGCCAGGCTCTCCTGAAGCAACCTGGGCATTCGTTTCTCCATCCAAACATCTTAAGACCAGAGTGTCAGGGAATTCCTAAACCAGTTCACCCAGCATCCAGCAATCCTCCTGACCCCAAGCTCCTGGTGAACATCCTATGATAAAACTTCACTTCAACCTCAGGGCCTGCACTGCTGCATTTCTCCAGTTGACTTTGGTGTCCAGCAGACTAGTTAAAGGGTTTCCCTGAAAGCTCAGCTGGTAAAGAATCCACCTGCAAGACAGGAGACCCTGGTTCAATTTCTGGGTTGGGAAGATCCCCTGGAGGAGGGCCTGGCAACCCACTCCGGTATAAATGGGCTTCCCTGGTGGCTCAGACAGTAAACAATCTGCCTGCAGTGCAGGAGACCTGGGTTCAATCTCTAAGTTGGGAAGATCCCCTGGAAGAGGACGTGGCAACCCACTCCAATATTCTTGCCTGGAGACCCCCCATGGACAGAGGTGCCTGGGAGACTATGGTTCATGGGGTCACAAAGATCTGGACATGACTGAGTGGCTAAGCACAGCACAGCATAGACTGGTTAAAACCTTAGCTCTTGTTGAATGAGCACAGGGCTGTACTATTTAATGGGATTATGTTATCTAACCTCTCTAAGCCTTGGTTTCCTCATCCATAATGTGGGTATAATAATACTAATAAAGTCTAAGATTTCTACTAATTATATGAATTATGTAGTAGGCTGAAAGTGAAAGATGAGAGTGAAAAAGTTGGCTTAAAACTCAACATTCAGAAAACAAAGATCATGGCATCTGGTCCCATCACTTCATGGAAAATAGATGGGGAAACAGTGTCAGACTTTATTTTTTGGGGCTCCAAAATCACTGCAGATGGTGACTGCAGCCATGGAATTAAAAGACACTTACTCTTTGGAAGGAAAGTTATGACCAACCTAGATAGCATATACAAAAGCCGAGACATTACTTTGCCAACAAAGGTCCATCTAGTCAAGGCTATTGTTTTTCCAGTGGTCATGTATGGATGCGAGAGTTGGACTGTGAAGAAAGCTGAGCACCGAAGAATTGATGCTTTTGAAGTGTGGTGTTGGAGAAGACTCTTGAGAGTCCCTTGGACTGCAAGGAGATCCAACCAGTCCATTCTGAAGATCAGCCCTGGGTGTTCTTTGGAAGGCATGATGCTAAAGCTGAAACTCCAGTACTTTGGCCACCTCATGAGAAGACTTGACTCATTGGAAAAGACTCTGATGCTGGGAGGGATTGGGGGCAGGAGGAGAAGGGGACGACAGAGGATGAGATGGCTGGATGGCATCACTGACTCGATGGACGTGAGTCTGAGCGAACTCCGGGAGTTGGTGATGGACAGGGAGGCCTGGCGTGCTGCAATACATGGGATCGCAAAAGTCGGACACGACTGAGCGAATGAACTGAACTGAACTGAACTGAGGCTTAGAACAGTGTCTGCCATATAATGGTAATCTTATTATGACTGTACTTATATTTAGCCTTAATGATTCCTTACTGCATTCTTTTCTGCATAGCCCCTAAAATGTTCCTGACAGGCAGACCCTGACAGGCAGACCCTGACAGGCAGACATTGACCTCTAGACATTGACCTGCTCCATTATGAAGATCAAATCTTCCCGCATGTGCTCCCTCAGCACGCTTTCTATGCCTTAAAGGTCCCTCTATGTAGCCATCTTCCCTCCCTCCTGCAGGCCCAGAAGGTGTGTCCTGTCTCCTCACAGGGCAGCACCTCTCCTTCAGGACATCCTGGCTGTCACAAACTCAGGCACCTCCCTCCACCAGTTATCGATTCTATCTTTCTTATTCAGACTCTCCTACTCCTTCTGTTTCAAATCAGAAAGATCCTCAAGTCTTTTCTAGCCCTAAGAAAAATTTTTAAAAAATAAAAATTCTTTTTTTCTTGCCTTCTCTTCACTAGCAATTTTCTTGAATGACATCTACACAAGTTTTGCTTCTCATCCTCTTCTCAGCCCTTATCATATGCCCTCTTTGCTCTCAAAGGCTTCCTCCCCCTGCAGGAGGGTCATCCTCCTGGTCAGGCCTTTCTGCCCGTGTCATACAACTGACCACATTCTCCTTTTGAGCCGCCTCTTCCCTAGGGGATACTGGTTCTTGTCCTTCTTGTTCTCCATCTCTATCATGATCTCTTACAACTAAATGGACTCACACTGGGGATGGACTTCTGTTCATGGACTCAAGTTCTCAAGAATTATTGCATTTATTTATTTTCTATTAAGATTTTCAGTGCTAAAATCTCATCTGCTTGGGTTGGTAAAAAATTCAATCTCAGTCCTCTTCTTTCTCTGGGGGTGGGGGTGGGGTCTTTACCATGGTTCCAAAGCAAAACACAGGGCTAAGGAAAAGCAAGACCTCTTCGCTAATAAGACATTGATTCTCTCTGATCACCACTGAGAATTCTGCTGGCTTAGGCTCTGAGGCCTTGCATGCCTTGTTGCTTCCCACCAAGTTCAAGCCCATGAAGCTTTTGCAGGGCCAGCAAGTCAGGCACCATGGACTTCCCACCCTGGGGTCCTGCCAGTGCTTGGAGTAGTGCCAGGACCAAGGAAAGGGACCTCACTGCTGCTCTGCTCCAGGACAACTGAACCTGCCCAGTGAACCCTTTTCCATGACTGATAAACCTTCCTTGTTTCTACTCCCTCAACTTCTACAGATGGCCTTAACCTCATAAACACCAGAGCCCTGCCTCCTGATGCTTGAAGCATAGATAGAGTCTGTGACCTATCTCAATCAAGTAAGGGAAAACACAAAGAGAAAAGATCAGTTTGTGGCTCAAAACAGCATCCTGCCACCAAACTCAAGACTGTGTTTGCCAGGAGTTGAGGAGTTGGAGTTGTAATATTTTTTTTTTCCCAACATAGCAGATTTGACCAAATTTATTTCTGATGATGTGAATATGAGATTATGCTATATTTTTCTTTGCTTGCTATTGCATTTTTAATGTCTCAAAATGAATAACAAAATTTTAAATCTCCAATAAAAATTTGTCTTCCAAATAGGCATTTTCTAGTTTATGCCCTTATACTATCTTCCTTGACGATGACACCTATTTTCATGATCTCCCTTTTCACCAAAGCACAGGTGATTCTGAAATTGATATCACAGCCTCTTCTTGTCATCTCCTACATGTCAGCATGTCATTTCCAAGTGATCCCTGGACATCTACATTTGCATATCTGACAGGCAGCTCAGGCTTACCTGCCACCATTGACACAGAGTCCCTTGCCCGTGCCATTCCCATCCATCATCAAGCCCAGTCAACTCAACCTCAAAACCTCTCAAATCAATCTCCTTCTACCCATATTCACTGCCACCCCCAACACAAACCACCCCTGCCTCTCACTTGGAAAGCTGCAACCACCCCTCAAAGTCTCCTACTCACCCTCCAATCTGTGCTCCACTCAGCATCCTTAATGAGATTTTAACCCCATACATCAATGGGGTCTCTCCTGCCTAAAGCCTCCCAATGTTTCCCTGTAATGTTCAGATTCTCTAGTGTGGCTTGCAAGCCCTGATGTGACCCAAGTTCTGTCACCACTTAGCTTGGTCTTCCCCTCATTGCCTGCAGTCTAGATATCCTCACTTCTTTCAGTGCCTCCAACTGGCCAAATTCTTTCCCACCTTCATGCCTCACCTGTACTAGGTTCTTTCCCAGTGCTGTTCCTCAGTGCAGAATGCCTTTCTCCTTCTTTGTCCCCGAGGCAACCCCTACTCATCCAGGTTTCAGCTGAAAGGTGATGTCCCAGAAAACTCCTTCCTGATCTGCCTGAATATGGGGCCCTTCATCTTCCCATGGTCCTTAGGATAGCTTGCTTGCAATGATGCTTTTATTTTTTGTGATCTTTGGTTAATGTCTGTCTCACACTCAATACAGGTAGAGATCTCTTATACACCCCTCTCCTGTCCTGTCCTCCTAGAGGGCTAGTTCAGCGCTAGGCATATAACAAGTCTCAGTAAATGTTAATTGAATAAACCAAAGAATGTTTATGTTTGATGCTATCTTATTTTCTCCTCCTCTTCCTACCATATCTTCTTTTTATAGTGTGTTTCCTCCCAAGTTATTGGTGCTTGAAAACACCTCACCCCTCAGGCTCAAAATCGCAGTGTTCCCTTTGACTCTTTCTATGCTTCACTCCTTCTACTCAACATGAAGTCAAAATACATCAAGTACACCTCTAAATAGGTCCAACACACACCACCTTTCCTCCAGTCCCAGTACTTGGTCCAGGTTTCCTCCCTTTAGATGGTTAAACTTGCTGCCCAGCTGCCTCTCCCTCAGTGACTCCAGTCTATTCTTCCCAGAATCTGAATGATTATTTTCCTGAAGTGCAGGTAGACCTCTTCCTCAAAATAACTTACTCTTTCACACAAATAAAATCTGAATAGAGCATTATGCAGCAATTAGAGGCAACAGATTAGATTTAAACATAGCAGCATGAGTGAATCTTAAAAACATAGTGTTTAGTGAGAAGAGTAAGAAAAGGAATGAGATTCTATAACACAATACCACTTACATACATTAAAAATACATGCAGTAAAACAGTAAACCTTTTATAGAACCATAGGGAAGCAAAAAAGACAAACATCAAATGCAAAAAGACAGCTGCACATGGGGAGGAAAGCGATGGGAAAGTAGTAGGGAAGATAAAAGGGAAAAAAATGAAGAAAACAAGAGAAGGGCTTGGCATGTACTAATAATAACAAAGCGCCATGAACTAAGGATGAGGATAAACTACCTACTGTGAGTAAGACCATAGGCAATAACAACAGAACAACTTGTATCCCAGACAAGTATGATTCATTTCATTTTTGCAACTCTCTTCATAGTTCCTAGGACATTTCCTTGCATATTATTGGAAAGATCAATTAATGTGCAAAGTGTACATTCATTTTTATCAAGTAAACAGCACAGCATGCCTCGGTACTGAGAAAATAAACCATTCACATCCTCATCTTGTTGTTCAGTTGCTAAGTCTTGTCTGACTCTTTGCAATCCCATGGACTGCAGCATGCCAGGCTTCCCTGTCCTTGAAAATCTCTCAGAGCTTGTTCAGGCTCATGTGCATTGAGTCGGTGATGCCATTTAACCAACTCATCCTCTGTCATCCCCTTCTCCTCCTGCCCTTGATCTTTCCAAGCATCATGGTCTTTTCCAATGAGTCACCTGTTCACATCAGATGGCCAAAGTATTCTAGCTTCAGCTTCAGCATCAGTCCTTCCAGTGAATATTCAGGGTTGATTTCCTTCAGGATTGATTGGTTTGATCTCCTTTCAGTCTGAGGGACTCTCTAGCACCATAGTTCAAAATCATCAATTCGTTGCTCAGCCTTCTGTATGGGTCAACTCTCATATGTGTACATGACTACTGGAAGAACCACAGCTTTGATTATAAGGACTTGTGTGGGCAACCTGATGTCTCTGCTTTTTAGTACACTAAGTTTGTCATAGCTTTTCTCTCAAGGAGCAAACTTCTTTTTTTTTTTTTTTCCATTTCATGGGTGTAGTCATCGTCCACAGTGATTTTGGAGCCCAAGAAAATAAAGTCTGTCACTGTTTCCATTGTTTCCCCATCTATTTGCCATGAAGCATTGGAACTAGAAGCCATGATCTTATTTTTCAAATGTTGAGTTTAAGCCAGATTTTTCATTCCCCTCTTTCACCTTTAGGCTTTGCTTGTGGCTTAGCTGGTAAATAATCTGCCTGCAAAGTGGGAGACCTGGGTTCGAACCCTGGGTTGGAAAGATCCCCTGGAGAAGGGAAAGGCTATCCACTCCAGTATCCTGGCCTGGAGAATTCCATGGACTGTATAGACCATGGGGTCACAAAGAGTCGGACACAACTGAACAACTTGCACTGCACCACACTACTCTTTCACCTTCATCAAGAGGCTCTTTAGTTCCTCTTCACTTTCTGCCATTACAGTGGTGTCATCTGCATATCTGAGGGCTTCCCTGGTGGCTCAGATGGTAAAGAATCTGCCTGCAATGCAGGAGACCCAGCTTTGGTCCCTGGGTTGGGAAGATCCCCTGGAGAAGGAAATGGCAACCCACTCCAGTATTCTTACCTGAGAAATCCCATGGAGAAAGGAATGTGGTGAGCTACAGTCCATGGGGTTGCAAAGAGTTGGAGAGGACTAAGAGACTAACACTTTCACTTTCACATCGCATATCTGAGGTTATTGATATTTTGCCCAGCAATCTTGATTTCAGCTTGTGCTTCATCCAGCCCAGCATTTTGCATGATGTAATTTGCACAGAAGTTAAACAGGGTGACAATATACAGCTTAGATGTACTTCTTTTCTGATTTTGAATCAGTCCATTGTTCCATGTCCAGTTCTTACTGTTGCTTCTTGACTTGCATACAGGTTTCTCAGGATGCAGGTAAGGAGGACTGGTATTCCCATCTCTTTAAGAATTTTCCACAGTTTGTTGTGATCTACACAGTCAACAGCTTTAGTGTAGTCAATGAAGCAGAAATAGATGTTCTTCTGGAATTCCCTTGCTTTTTCTATGATCCAACGAATGTTGGCAATTTCATTTCTGGTTCCTCTGCCTTTTATAAATCCAGCTTGTACATCTGGAATTTCTCAGTTCACGTACTGTTGAAGCCTAGCCTGAAAGATTTTGAGCATTATCTTGCTAGCACGTGGGATCAGCACAATGGTACAATAGTTTGAACATTCCCGGAAACAAACTCCTAGGCTTCTCTTCCTGATCACTTCCTGCTAATGATCACTTCACTGGACCATAGTGATTCTTTTAACAATTTGAGCTACAGCACCACTTTAAAAATTTTTTGATAAACAACTCTGAGCCTCTACCATAAAATTTAAGTACATTAGAGACATCATCTTAATTCTATCAGGTATAGTCACCTATAATGTACAGCCACATATTTCAAAGGAATTAGAAATTATATTTTTATCATTTAGGGTACCCCATGCTTAAGCTCCTTCCTGCTAGAATTATAGAATTCAAAATGAAAGTATAGTCTCAGAACGCATGAAGTCACTTAGGGATCAGCTTTGCTGGCGGAATTCAGGTTTCAAGGAGAAGTAATAAACATTGTGGACTGACTGGTCTGGTAATCCCCATATGTCCCCTTCCAGCCAGAACAGAATTGAAAAGGATAAATAGTTGATTGTGGATTCCTAATCCCACCTGGGTCTGCAAGACACTGAGAACACCTGCTTGCCTTGGGATGAGCCTGCAATGTTTTCATAAACTTTTATTTAAAAATCTTCAGACGAAATTGATCTTAGTAGGGAAGCCAAGCCTCTCACGGCCCTTGAATCTAGCTAATGAAAGTGTTAATGGTTTCAGTAGACATTGCAAAATAAATACTCATAAAAGTTTGCACAGCACACCGTTATATGGCCCCATAAAATCCACAAGGCAATTACCGAGTTATGAGCTCCTTGCCCACCTCCCTAGGCACCAAGGTTAGCTCAAGAGAAGGTGATGGAGGAAGTGGGAAAAGAGGAGGGACTGCTAGAGCAGCATCAGGCAATGACCTGGGAGGACCAGAGCTCCCCATCAGCCCTCGACTTCCACATCTGTGAAATGGGCAGTTGATCTCCAGTCCATGCTCCCTTTGCAAGTCCTCATGTCTCTGTGCTCACATGGAGAATACTGGTGTGGATATGCAAGCCTGAGCTCAATCCCTGTTTCATTTCTTGAGGCTCAGTGACCTCAAGCACATCATCTGATCCAGGCCCCCTTCTAGTCACACTCATAGCCAACATTCGGTGTTCATGCTGGGCCAAGTGGGGTGCTATTACATCAGTGTCCCATTCAATCCTCAGCCCATGCCTATGAGCCACACATTATCATTATCCCCATTTTACAGATGAGAAAATATTTTCAACAGCCTGAATGATGAACCACTGCAACACACTGGCCCACAATAGGAAGGATGCAACCTCCCAAGCAATAAAGTACTGGGCCCTGAGTTATGCTCAGGAAGTGTTAACCCCTAACTATGCCTTTGCCATACATCACTCTCACAGCTCCAAAGAGAAAGGAATAAATATGTCACAGTTATGCAGCCACAGAGCACACGTGTGGGTGGAAAACTGAGAGTCAAAAGTGTCAGCTGAATGTTGAATGCTTTCCAACACCTATGTGCCCATGCATTCCTTGCCTACCTCCATTCCCTCTCCATCCACCTGCTACTCCCAGGGGTCCCTTGTAATATGATAGTCCCTGGAATGGTGCCCCATTCAGGCATCTTCCACATCAGCACAGACTCATCACAGAAAAATCTATAAGAATGATCTGAAATCAGTTTGGTGCTATGCAGTTTACAAAACAGTTGGTTAGAGATTTCCTTAAAATTAATAAAAATTACTAAAGTGATATTAGGGGAAATGGGCTAGTTATTTAGTAGAATTAACCTTGGCTAGGTTTCTTTTGATGTTTCCTCAGCAGTAAGTTCAGGTTGTGCATTTTTGCAGAAATGTCATAGAAGTGATGGTGTGTCCTAAAAAGACACATATGGGGTTAATTTGTCCTGTTGCTTGTGGTGTTAATTTTGATTACTAGGTTAAAGTGGTGTCTGCCAGGCTTCTTCACTCTTTCCTCTATATAATTGAAGGGATATATTTTGAGACAGCATAAAATCTTATTTCTCATCACTTTTTCCATCATTAATTTTGCATCATTAATGAATCCAACTATTACTGTAGTAGGATAAATATAAAACAAGTGTGGTAAAATGACAGCATTTGGAGAATCTGGGTGAAGGGTTTATGAGTTTATTATTTTTACTATAATAAAGTAAATCAATCAATCCTAAAGCAAATCAAGCCTGAATACTCATTGGAAGGACTGGTGCTGAAGCTGAAGCTCCAATACTTTGGCCACCTGATGTGAAGAGCCGACTCATTGGAAAAGACCTTGATGCTAGGAAAGATCGAAGACAAGAGGAGAAGAGAGGGACAGAGGATTAGATGGTTGGACAGCATCACTGATTTAATGGACATGAACTTGGGCAAACTCTGAGAAATAGGAGGTCCAAAGAGCTAGATACGACTCAGCAACTGAACAACAACAACATTTTTGCAATATTTTATAAATTGTTTCAGGAGAAGGCAATGGCACCCCACTCCAGTATTCTTGCCTGGAAAATCCCGTGGATGGAGGAGCCTGGTAGGCTGCAGTCCTTGGGGTTGCGAAGAGTCGGACACGACTGAGCGACTCCACTTTCACTTTTCACTTTCATGCATTGGAGAAGGAAATGGCAACCCACTCCAGTGTTCTTGCCTGGAGAATCCCAGGGGTGGGGGGAGCCTGGTGGGCTGCCATCTATGGGGTCACACAGAGTCAAACATGACTGAAGTGACTTAGCATCAGCAGCATAAATTGTTTCAAGATAATTTTTCTTAAAGGATATTGGTTCATCCACAGAATTGACAGGTGGCCTAAAGAGCCAGACTTAGGACCGCTCAGCTAGAAGCAATGTTCACAATGTGTTCAAAATTGCAATGTCAAATGGCCCACCCAGGTCCCACTGCCATCCTGAAACCACACACACCCTGCCACACACACCCTCAAGGTCTCTGCTTCCCTGCCACCTGTGAGCATCACAGCTGGGTGGATGTGGGTGAGTGGGGCAACCTGAAGCCCCACTTGGCTGCAGGGGAAGCTGATGGTGATAACTTGCCACTTTTCGACTTCTCCCACCTGGGCTCATGAGATGGGGAAATCTTCAGCATTTAAAAAAGAGGGTTTGGTTTACTGAGTGGCCAAAAGGAATGAAAAAATCTATCATTTGCTAGAAAAATATCCTTGCAATCAAACAACACTTGAATTTTCTCTATTGCTTGGTAATCAATCATTTTATGCTTCTCCTATCACATTAAGCTCTGTAGTTATTTCTGATTATTTTTCAACTTTATGGAACCAGCCTCCTTACCATTGAGCCTTCACTCTCAGTCTTGTTCTCACTTCCTTCTCTACAGAGATAGGAGCCTCTCCACCATGAGATCTCTGACTGGTCCTGTGGGTGTAAGGTCAGGCTGATGTGGGTTCAAATCCTAACTCCACTAATTACTGACTGGGGACACTGGGAAAGTTACATTCTCTGAGTCTCAGCTTCCTTGCCTGGTGATATTGACTTTGCTGAGCACTGGGAATACCTGTGTGAAGCACAGGTGTAGTGCCTGGCACCTAGTAGACACCCCTGTCTTCCTTCCTTTCCCTTGGCCTCTTATAAAGGACTTGTGGTGTGTTGCCCAAGTTGGAACTGTAGGACTCCATTTCCCTGATGAGGGAAGCACTATGGGGTGGCCTTCCTTGCTGGGAGTTCTCCTGACTGAAGTGAGTTGCCTCGCCTGGAGTCACACCCCTTCCTGGGGCAGCCTGCATCCAGTACAGGCTGATGCAAAGGTATGAGGGCCGAGCTCCCTTGCCCCAACTCAGGACCATTCTGAAAGGCCAGCTGAGCTCCAGGTTCCCCTACCCCCCACCTTGCGGTTGGCTGAGGCTCTTGTGACTGCATCACAGCCCAGAACCTCCCTCCACCCAGTCCTGAGCCCTCCCTGCTCCCTTGTTTATACGGATCCTGAGAACTCATCCTCATAAAGCCCCCACACATCCATCTCCGAGCATTGGCTTGCTGATGAACCCGACCCATGCCAGCCCTCTCCTTGGCTCTGCCTTCAAGCCTTGGTCAGGACCCGCCCCATCAGTCTGGTCCCGTCTCCTACCATCTCAAAACCATCTCTCTTCCGCATGGGATGTTATCTTCAGCTGCAGTTGAGTGTTAACAGCGCCTCTCCATCTCCCACCCCTAGCTTTGTTGGTGAGATCTTCTCCATCCTTTGAGGCCCATTTCAGGTGACGTCTCTTCTAGAGAGTCTTTCATGGTTTCCCCTTGGAAGCATCCACTCCCTCCTCTGGGTTCTTTCACTGTTTTGTCTCCCCCTCCTCATCTGGCCCTGAGCCTGAGTTGGTGGGCCAGGCAATTCCCAGTTGGCCCTCAGATCCATCCTTGCCCCTTGTCCTATTGCTTTATGCCTCAGAGACCCAATGCTGCAAAATATATCATCTAGGTGCACGTGCCCAGTGGTCTCTGCCAGTGGGAGGCATGGAAAAGAACTCGGAAGACAGAAGCAGGGAATCCAGGGAATTTCCCCCTCACCCTCTGCTTTGGGGAGGGCATCACTGGCAAGATGGCCTCAGCTCCCATTGGGCAGCCCTAGCTCCTGGGCTCACTGACTCCATCCCTTCCCTATGCCTTACCAACTGGGGTATGGTGATGGTTTTCTCTTGTTCATCTCTAGGTTTTCTCACCATCCCATTTTCAGTTTTTTCAACCCCACTGTAACTGTTTTCCCTTTAGCAAACTCTGTCAGTTAAGCTATCTGGTCTGGGTTCTGTTTTTCTGGGTGATAAAGATGGTATTTCTGTGTTACCTTACCCTCTCTCAGAAGAGTGGGATGACTTCCTGAGCAGAATGAGACAAGGCTCTGGGGTCAGCAAAACCAGAAGTGGCTGTTCTTGTTGGTAATAAGCCAATTGACAAACAGAAGGATCATATGTGTGAGTCTTTAAAACAAAAATCCCCATGATTAACCAATGCTGCCTCACTCTCTGATGTCATTTGGGAGAATCCAGGAGTCCTCTGTCATTTTGTGGAGAATCACCCTTCTCCAACTTAGCTAACTTCAGTGACTGGGGAAAGTCTATCCTCCATACATCTTCTGATATGAGGCTCAGAAACTTTTACTGTTGAAACAAAATGTGTGCTAATCAGCTAATGTCCCAAGGAATTATCTCTAGATCTTGCTTGTGGTGTTGAAGATAAATACTTGCAGTAAATCTGTTTGTAAATATTTTGAACAGCTAAGTCTTTAATTATTTTTTGCATTAAAAATTGACAACAATCGATATTCCCCATTGCTGAGCTATAAGGATTGTGTGTGGGTGTATATTCTTTTTAATAGCAATTATTGCTTGGTGATGACTGAGGAAATTGCTCTGAGGTTTAAAAGCATATTTGCAGCTATACTCAGGGGACTGTGGATAGTAATGCCTTCTGTATCATCCACCTTATTTAAAATTTGCAGTGGGAAACGCAATTCAATCCAGCACACTTCTAAAGGCCAGTGGGAAATAGATCAGGCAGCCAAGTCAGAAAGTGCAAATCCAGTACTAAACTCCATCCCAAACCCATCTGCCTGGGCTTCATTTCCTTTTTTCTTCCTCAAGGCCAGTGGTACTGACTCAGTAGTGCACTAAACACAAACGTGTGGGTTTGGGCCTGACCAGCCATTAATCAATGTGTGGCCACAAAGGCAGCATCCATGGATTATCAATCTACTGCAAGGTGCCACAGAGAAGGCAATGGCACCCCACTCCAGTACTCTTGCCTGGAAAATCCCATGGATGGAGGAGCCTAGTAGGCTGCAGTCCATGGGGTTGCAAAGAGTAGGACACGACTGAGCGACTTCACTTTCACTTTTCACTTTCATGCATTGGAGAAGGAAATGGCAACCCACTCCAGCGTTCTTGCTTGGAGAATCCCAGGGATGGGGGACCCTGGTGGGTGTCATCTATAGGGTGGCACAGAGTCGGACACGACTGAAGCGACTTAGCAGCAGCAAGGTGCCAGGCATGTGCAGGGAGAAGTTAAACTAGGCTTTCAGAGGTATACAGGGGTGGTGGGCACAGGCCACTTCTGAAAGGTTGGTTGACTGAAAAGAAATGTAATGCCAAAACAGAGTTGTAAATATGTGGTCTATTTTAAAGGGTTACATTTAACAAGTTGACTTCTTTGTGTCAAAAAGAAAACAAGAAACACACACATACACACACACACACACACACATACACAAAAGAGTCATACTTGTCCACTTAGCCTCACTTGGAAGTAACAGCCCACGTCTACATTTGAGACCTTTAACAAATCTGAACCTGAAGGCCCCTTGCCCCTAATTCCACACCACAAAGGCACCAGTACAGACAGTGCAGGTCCAAAACCCCAGTCACCCCCTCACCGGTTCACACAAGACTGTCTTGTGAAGGAGCCTCCCGAGGAGAGGGGTGGGCTACCACTCCTCATCCTGATTTTCCACCATCTACTCTGCTGCTGCTCCACCCGGAAGGCAGGTGTTCACCCCTCAGAAGCTGCCTGTGTCCTTGGACAAGGGCAGCCTCCTGCCGTCAGAATGGAACTGCTCTTAGGGCCCTTGGAGGATGTAAGATGTGTGCTCAGTTTTCAGGAGGAATCGGGGGGGAGAAGACTCAGAGATAATTCCTCGATGGGAGTCTCTCGAGGCAGCAACTTCCCTCTTTTATCCCTTCCCACCTCTTTAATCTTGCCTGCAGTAACCATGTGATCTGCACCTCCTGCCCCACCTGGGGAGGTGGGGGAGATGCCCCATGGGCACACACGCTCTCTCTCAACCACACAAGAGACCTTCACTAAGGGCCACGAGGAGCTCTACCCTGCCGGTCCCCTGCCCCTAACATCACAAGGGGGAATCGCAGCACCTCAAGCATGGAAGTCAGAGGAACCTCAGCAACAGTAACCTAGCAACAGTGTCTCAGGATTTGAATGTAATTATACCCCAAGCGTGATAAATACTTGGAAGGGCTCCTTATGTGCAGATCATACTAAACAAGTCTTTGAGATTACCCTCATCAAATATTGATAGAAGAAAAGGTTTTTTGAAAAGGAAAAAAAAAAAGAAACCTGAAGTGCATGGACCACCTTTCCCAGCGCCCTGGGCAGCAGGAATATACTGGCCAGGGCAGCTCAGAAGCTTCAAAACCCCTTGCATGGGTGACACGGCAGGTCTGGGAGAGAAGTTTGAGCCAGGACAGTGATGTC
Organism: Bubalus kerabau; assembly: GCF_029407905.1. Taxonomy (NCBI): domain Eukaryota; kingdom Metazoa; phylum Chordata; class Mammalia; order Artiodactyla; family Bovidae; genus Bubalus; species Bubalus kerabau. The sequence goes on along the minus strand of NC_073625.1, from coordinate 180,231,954 downwards.
CTTACAAATGAAGAGTGGTGTCTTGGTGCCAAGGGCCACAGTTTGGTGTTGAGGTTGGAAGAACCTAGGGTGGAGTCCCCACTCTGCTCTCAAAACCGAGGTTTCCTCCTTTAGAATGAGTGTGTTAACCAGGAGAGGGTACCTGAAGGATGGATCTCAACCCACATGTGCGAAGGGGGTGGTGCCAGGAAGAGAAGCCCAGGCAGAGGGATCAATAGGCACAGGTTACAGGTTCCGAGGTATTTGCATCCTCAGCTCCACGTTGACCTTGACAGACCCAAGAGGCTGTGCACAGTGTGCAAACCAACGCTGAAGAACTGAGTGGTCGCCAGCGTGAAGGGCCTTGTGAGCCTCCCTGAGGAGGCCGGGCTTCATTCTGAGTGGAAGCAGAAGTCAGTGCAGTTGTGAGGATGTGAGGCGTGTGTGGGGCGGGGACGGCTGAGTCATCTGTCCGTGGCGAGAAGTGGTCCCTAGACGCACCAGAGAGCAAGGCCTGTCCAGATGCTGTCGGCAGTCATCCCTGTCAGAGAAGGTGGGGGGAACTTAGAGCAAAGGTCAGGAGCCACCCTGTGACATAGAGCTGACCTTGTGGTATCCTCATTCATGCACTTTGCCAAGAACCCCTAGGACAGAGTACAGGAATGCTTCCCCCATCCACCTACTATGTTGCATCAGGGGACCTCAAGCAGGTAGAGCGATGGGATGCTGGGATCAGAGATGAGTGACAGGAAGGAGTCTGTAGTGAAAAAGTCCGCCAGAGGGAGAGAGGTGAGCAGAGCAGGGATTTCACGGTGGGGGAGGATGTCAGGTCTCTCCTGACATTGGGTTATCAGCAGTGCAGAGCTGGACACATTTCTCAGCTCCCTGCAGCGGGAGACTAAGATCTGAGGGCAGGAATGAGAGAGGAATGTCCTTCATAGAAACTCAGCCTGTCTTTATTATTTAGGCAGCCATGCCCAGCTTGGTTGCTCTCCCCCTGTGTGACCCATGCCAATCCCTTTCCCTCGGGGCCAAGTATGCTGTGAGAGCTCCCCCCGCCCCCACCCCAGCTCGACCTTGAAGGAACCCTGGGATTCTATGGCCCGGCTGTCAGCCTGGGCCTGGGACACACAGTGAGCCCCGGCGCCTGCAGGCCTGCTCCCCCTCCTTCAGCCCAGAAAGCCCTCATCACAGGGGACAGCCCCCTTCTCTGATGTCTCTCCCTGAGCCTGCCGGTGCATCTGTCTCCTGCCAGTTATAGGAAATCCTCCTCTGTTAGATGCAAGGTCTTTAAAGGGCCTCAGATCTCATCTGCAAGCTCTCTTTTCTGGGCCAGGCTCCCTTGACAGCACTGCGGGTGTCTCCCAGCAAGTGAGGGTGAGGAGGCGGGGCAGCAGCAGGATGAAAGGCCCCCCTTTCCTGCTGTGGGATTCAAGACTGGATCGGGGCCCAATTATACCACCTCGTTCATCCAGTTCACTGTTTCCAAACAATGCTGTATCTGACAGCTCTGCTCTGGGTAATAATGGCCAGATGGACCCTGCTTTAAGGAATCTCTGTTTACAGAAATCCCCTTCAACTAGCTAGCTCACGGAAGGAGGGACTGTCCTAAAAATCTGCCCAGGGCTCCCTGTTAACCCCAGCAGTCCCAGGGCATCTCCGAGTCCATTTGGAGAGCCCTGCAACAGGGACTGAGTGAAGAGTAGAAAAATAGAAGTACCAAATTTAGGGCCATTTCCTGTTAAAATCAGTGAGAATAAAATAGAATAGTAGGGAGAGGCATGAACATCAGAGCAAAATTTTCCCTGGGTCCCCTGTCGGCAGCAGGAGGATTGGAGAAAGTGCCTGACCCATGACTTGGATTGAGACTCCTGAATTTGGGAAACACCTCTGTTGCATGTGTGAGGATGGGTATATGTTCTCTGGTACAAGAAAGGATTATTAATATTACGTATCTTTACTATGAGTGCATGTGCGCTTAGTTGCTCAGTCATGTTCGACTCTTTTGCGACTCTATAGACTCTAAGCCCCCAGGCTCCTCTATCCATGGGATTCTCCGGGCAAGAATACTGGAGTGGGTTGCCATTTCCTCCTCCAGGGGATCTTCCTGATTCAGCTATCGAACCTTCATCTCCAGTGTTAACTGCATTGGCAGATGGATTCTTTACCATTGGACCACCTAGGAACCTCTCAATTGCTAAAGTATTCTCATCAGCAACTTGTGATGGTCCTCATTTCTTCACATCTTCATGATATTGGTGGGTTGATGGTGGTCTCCAAAAAGATATATCCACATCCTAGTTCCTGGAACCTGCGACTGTACTTTATCTGGGAAGTGTGTCATTAAGCTACAGATTTCAAGATGAGATCATCTTGGATAATCTGCTGCTGCTGCTGCTGCTAAGTCTCTTCAGTCGTGTCCGACTCTGTGCGACCCCAGAGACGGCAGCCCACCAGGCTCCCCCATCCCTGGGATTCTCCAGGCAAGAACACTGGAGTGGGTTGCCATTTCCTTGGGCCCTAAATCCTTTGTAAGAGTCAGGCAAAGGGAAGTTGGGCACAAGAAGAGGCACAGACACACAGAGGAAGGCCGAGGCAGAGAGTGGAGGAATGAAGTTACAAGCCAAGGGACACTGAGACTGCAGGCAGCCACAAGAAACTAAAAGCGAGGCATGCAGTGGACTCTCCCCCAGGATCCCCAGAGGGACCCTGGCCCTGCTGACCCCTTGATTTCAGACTTCTGGATTCCAGAACTCTGAGAAAATAATTTTTTAAGCCACAAAGTTTATTATAATTTGTGATGGCAGCAACAAGAAATGAATACCTTGGTAAATGTGATTCTTTTTTTTTTTTTCTTTTTTTTTTTTTTAATTTTATTTTATTTTTAAACTTTACATAACTGTATTAGATTTGCCAAATATCAAAATGAATCCGCCACAGGTATACATGTGTTCCCCATCCCGAACCCTCCTCCCTCCCCCGTCCCCATTCCATCCCTCTGGGTCGTCCCAGTGCACCAGCCCCAAGCATCCAGTATCGTGCATCGAACCTGGACTGGCAACTCGTTTCATACATGATATTTTACATGTTTCAATGCCATTCTCCCAAATCTTCCCACCCTCTCCCTCTCCCACAGAGTCCATAAGACTGTTCTATATTTTAAGAATTCCCTTTAGTAGACAAGAGATTGCAAGCAAAAAGTAATATCAGTGAATTGTAGGGTTATAATATTTGCAGAAGGATAACATGAACACAAAGAACAAGAGAGGAGGAGTAGAGAATTACTGTTGTAAGGAAAAAATTATTATACTATATTTGAAGTCATATAATATTACTTGGGGCTTCCCAGGTGGCATTAGTGGTAAAGAACCACCCTGCTAATACAGGAAACAATGAGCTGTGGGTTCGATCCCTGGGTTGGGAAGATCCCCTGGAGGAGGGCATGGCAACCCACTCCAGTATTCTTGATGGAGAATCCTATGGACAGAGAAGCCTGGTGGGCTGCAGTCCATGAAGTCACAAAGAATCAGACATGACTGAAGCAACTTAGCATGCATGCACACAGTATTAGTTGAGAGCTTCGTATTAGTTGAGAGCTTTCCTGGTGGCTGATAGTAAAGAATCTGTCTAAAATGCAGGAGATGTGGGTTCAATCCCTGGGTCGGGAAAATCCCCTGGAGAAGGGAATGGCAACCCACTCCAGTATTCTTGCCTGGAGAATTCCACGGACAATGAAGCCTGGCAGGCTACAGTCCATGGGGTCACAGAGTTGGATATGACTGAGCAACTAACACTTTCACTTTTTTCAATATTACTTGAAGAGAGACTGTGATAAGTAAAAGATGTATATTATAAATGTGAAAGCATACACTTTGAAAAAAAGAGAGAAGAAAATGAAAGTCAACAAATAATATGGAACTATACAAACTACTTAACATTCATAATTTATAATAAAATACTAAATTATTCAATATTACTAGCTATCTTCCTTTCTTAAAAAATAGAATTTTAGAGTTTATTTAACTCTGCTATATTGTTTTTTATAGTGATCATTTTATTATGTTTATGTACATAGCTTACTATTTTCTGTTTTCCATTGTTTCTCTTGTCCCATGCTTGCTTTTGTGGCTGACTTTCTTTCTCTATTTAAAGTGCTCCTGTTAAGATTTTTGTGTGTTTATTTGCCTATTTTGTATGAGTAGTGAAATGTGTTTGGCGAACTGTCTTCATTTTTGATGTCTCAAAACGTCTTCATTTTGCCTTTTATCTCAAGTGAAAGTTGGCTGTGGTATACAATAAAAAAGTTTGGCACTTCAGTACTGTAAGTATATAATTTTATTCCAGCATCTCTATTTGCTGAGAAGAAATCTTCTGTCAATCTGATTGTTGTTTACCTCTTGCTCTCCATTTTCTCTTTGTTAAATTCTGAGGTTCTCTTCTACCCTCGTGTTCCAGTTTCCTGTTATATGCCTCAGAGTGGACTCTATTTTGAAACACTCTAAAGGTATTCAGTTCAGTTCAGTCGCTCAGTCATGTCCGACTCTTTGTGACCCCATGAACCACAGCACACCAAGCCTCCCTGTCCATCACCAACTGCCAGAGTTTACCCAAACCTATGTCCACCGAGCCAGTGATGCCATCCAACCATCTCATCCTCTGTTGTCCCCTGCTCCTCCTGCCCTCAATCTTTCCCAGCATCAGGATCTTTTCAAATGAGTCAGCTCTTCACATCGGGTGGCCAAAGTATTGGAGTTTCAGCTTCAGCATCAGTCCTTCCAATGAACATCCAGGACTGATCTCCTTTAGGATGGACTGGTTGGATCTCACTGCTGGCCAAGGGACTCTCAAGAGTCTTTTCCAACACCTCAGTTCAAAAGCATCAATTCTTTGGCGCTCAGCTTTCTTTATAGTCCAACTCTCACATCCATAAATGACCACGGAAAAACCATAGCCTTGACTAGACAGACCTTTGTTGGCAAAGTAATGTCTCTGCTTTTGAATATGCTGTCTAGGTTGGTCATAACTTTCCTTCCAAGGAGTAAGCGTCTTTCAAATGAATGGCTGCAATCACCATCTGCAGTGATTTTGGAGCCCAGAAAAACAAAGTCAGCCACTGTTTCCACTGTTTCCCCATCTATTTCCCATGAAGTGATGGGACCAGATGCCATGATCTTTGTTTTCTGAATGTTGAGCTTTTTTACTCTCCTCTTTCACTTCCATCAAGAGGCTCTTTATTTCTTCTTCACTTTCTGCCATAAGGGTGGTGTCATCTGCATATCTGAGGTTATTGATATTTCTCCCACAATCTTGATTCCAGCTTGTGCTTCCTCCAGCCCAGCATTTCTCATGATGTACTCTGCATGCTGCTGCTGCTGCTAAGTCGCTTCAGTCATGTCCGACTCTGTGCAACCCCATAGACGGCAGCCCACCAGGCTCCCCTGTCCCTGGGATTCTCCAGGCAAGAAAACTGGAGTGGGTTGCCATGTCCTTCTCCAATGCACGAAAGGGAAAAGTGAAAGTGAAGTCGCTCAGTCATGTCCGACTCTTCATGAACCCATGGTCTGCAGCCTACCAGGCTCCTCCGTCCATGGGATTTTCCAGGCAAGAGTATTGGAGTGGGGTACAGGGTGACAATATACAGCCTTGATGTACTCCTTTTCCTACTTGGAACCAGTCTGTTCTATGTCCAGTTCTAACTGTTGCTTCCTGACCTGCATACAGGTTTCTCAAGAGGCAGGTAAGGTGGTCTGCTATTCCCATCACTTTCAGAATTTTCCACAGTTGATTGTGATCCACACAGTCAAAAGCTTTGGCATAGTCAATAAAGCAGAAATAGATGTTTTTCTGGGACTCTCTCGCTTTTTCCATGGTCCACTAGATGTTGACAATTTGATCCCTGGTTCCTCTGCCTTTTCTAAATCCAGCTTGAACATCTGGAAGTTCACAGTTCAAGTATTGCTGAACCCTGACTTGGAGAATTTTGAGCATACTTTACTAGCGTGTGAGATGAGTGCAATTGTGTGGTAGTTTGAGCATTCTTTGGCATTGGCTTTCTTTGGGATTGGGATGAAAACTGACCTTTTCCAGTCCTGTGGCCACTGCTGAGTTTTCCAAATTTGTTGACATATTGAGTGACTTTAAAGGTATATTAGCTCTTATGACTCATATCTTTCTCTGATTCTGAAGATGTCTTAACCCTTTTCTCCTCAATGATTGTTTCTCTGCTCTGACTTCTATTTTCTCCTGAAATCACTATGAAATGTTCATTGAATAATATTAAACTGCCATGTCTTTTGATTATACTTTTCTTATTTTTGCATAAGAAAAGTATTATTTTGCATTTTTTTCTGTGTTCTGGATTTGGATACATTCCTCAGTGCCATTTCCAATTCATTTTATTTTTCTTCAGATATCAATATATCCAGTTTAAAATTTATCTCATCCATTGAGTTTTATTTCATTGACTATAGTTTTTTATTTTTAATGTTTGCATTTTATTTTTACCATATACATCTGTTCTTGTTTCACTTTACTGGCTTTGTTTCATAACATCTTATTTCTAATGTAATTGTGTTTTAATTATCTCACTTTTTTCCTTTTTTTAAGTATAGTTGATATACTACATTATATTAGTTTCAGGTGTACAGTGTAGTAATTCCACATTTATGTACATTACAAATTGATCACTTTAGTAAGTCTACTAACCATCTGTCACCATATGATATTATTGCAATATTATTGACCATATTCCCCATGCTGTGCATTACATACTCATCACTTTTATTTTATAAGCAGAAATTTATATTAATCTCCTTTGTCTGTTTTGCCCAACCCCCTACCTCCTCCTCCCTTGCAACCACCAGTTTGTTCTCTATGAGTCTGTCTTTGTGTTGTTTTGTTTGTTCATTTGTTTTGATTTTTAGATTCCACATGCAAGTGAAATCATATGGCTTCTGTCTTTCTCTGTGTAACTTATTTTGCTTAACATAATAGCCTTTAAGTCCATTCATGTTGTCACAAATGGCAAGATTTCTTTTTATGGCAGAGTAATATTACACTCTGTGTGTGTTATATACACACACCACATCTTCTTTACCCATTTATCTATTGATGGACACTTCCATATCTAGGATACTGTAAATAATGCTGCCATGAACTAAGGATGCATACAAACAAGTCAGTTCTAGAGGAATCAACCCTGAAGATTCATTGGAAGGACTGATGCTGAAGCTGAGCTTCAATACTTTGGCCATATGATGCAAAGAGCCAACTCATCAGAAAAGAGCCTGATGCTGAGAAAGACTGAGGGCAGAAGGAGAAATGGGTGACAGAGGGTGAGGTTGTTGGATGGCATCATTGACTCAGTGGACATGTGTTTGAGAAACTCTGGGAGATAGTGAAGGACAGGGAAGCCTGGCATGCTGCAGTCCATGGGGTTGCAAAGAGTTGGACATGACTTAGTGACTAAACAACAATGATGCCTTTTAAATTATTAATTTTTTGTTTTTCAAATAAATGCCCAAAAGTGGCATTTCTGTGTCATAAGGCAGTTCTATTTTTAATTTTTTGAGGAACCTCCATACTGTTTTCCGTAGTAACTACACCAACTTACAGTCCCACCAACAGTGCATGAGGCTTCCCTTTTCTCCACATTCATCATCAAAACTTGCTTCTTAGTCTCTTTTTAAAGATAGCCATTCTGACGGGGTAAGGTGATATCTTGTGGCTTTGATTTATATTTCCCTGATAGTGATCTGGTGCACTCATGTGTCTGTTGGCCATCTGCACGTCTTCCTTGGAAAAAGTCTACTCAGGTCCTCTGCCTATTTTTTTAATTGACTTGATGTTTCTTATGTTAAATTGTATGTATTATTTATATATATACAATATTAAAGGCTATTAACCCCTTATTGGGATACATCTTATCCAACACAGTAGGTTTCTCTTTCATTTTGTTGATAGTTACCTTCACTATGCAAAAACTTTTTTAGTTTGATGTAGTTTCCTTAGTTTATTTTTGTTATTGTTCCCCTTGTCTTTGCAGTCAGATTATCAAAAACTTCTCCAAGACCAATGTCAAAAAGGTTACTGCCTATATTTTCTTCTAAGACTTTTATGGCCTCAGAGTTTACATTCAAGTCTTTAATCTATTTTGAGATCATTTTTGAATATGATAGTGGGCTAGTTTTGTTCTTTTGCATGTGGTTGTCCAGTTTTGCCAACACTGTTAATTGAAGAGACTATCTTCTCACCATTGTTCTTAACTCCTTTGCCATAAATTAATAGTCCATATATATGTGGATTTATTTCCAGACTCTCATTTCTGTTGCACTGCTCTGTGTGTGTGTGTGTGTGTGTGTGTGTGTGTGTGGCATACAGGTTCGATGCAGGATACAGGAAGCTTGGGGCTGGTGCACTGGGATGACCCAGAGGGATGGTATGGGGAGGGAGGTGGGAGGGGGGTTCAGGATGGGGAACACGTGTACACCTGTGGCGGATGCATGTTGATGTATGGCAAAACCAATACAATATTGTAAAGTAAAATATATATATATATATATATATATATATAATAAACATTTTTAAAAATTTTTAAAAATAAAAATAAAATAAAATAAGGGAGTGTAATACCTCCAGTTTGTTTTCTTTCTTAAGATTGCTTTAACTGTCTGAGATCTTTTGTGGTTCTGTACAAATTTTAGAATTATTTCTTCTACTTCTGTGAAACATGCCATTGCTACTATTAGGGATTGCACTGAATCTGTAGATTGCATGGGGTAGTATGCACATTTTAATAATATTAACTCTCCAGTTCATTAGCAATATATATCTTTCCATTTATTTATTTCCATTTATTTCTCTCATCAGTGCCTTATAGTCTTCAGAGTACAGGTCTTTCACCGCCTCGCTTACATTTTTTCTGGGTATTTTTATGCAGTTTTAAATGGGGCTGTTTTCTTAATTTCTCTTTCTGGCAGTTCACTTTTAGTGTATAGAAACTCAACAGATTTCTGTACAATTATTTTGTATCCTGTGACTTTACTGGATTCATTTATTAGTGCTAACAGTTTTATTGGCACAATCCTTAGAGTTTTCTATATATAGGATCATCTGCAAATAAGGACAGCTTACTTCTTCCTTTCCAATTTAGATGACTTTGATCTCTATTTTTTATTTGATTGCTGTGACTAGGACTTTCAAACTATGTTGAACAAAAGTGGCAACCCTGGGAATCCTTGTCCTGTTCCTGATCCTATAGGCAAATCTTTCAACTTTTCACCTCGAGTGTGATGTTAGCTGTGGGTTTGTCATATACCACCTTTATTATGTCGAGGTGTATTTCCTCTGTGCTGACCTTGCTAAGAGCTGTTAATGGATTTGAATTTGTCAAATGCTTTTACTGCATATATTGAGGTGATTATATGATTTTTATCCTTCAATTCCTTAATGTGATATAAACTGCTTATTGATTTGTGGATTTTAGACCATTCCTACATCCTTGGAATATAGCCATTTAAATCATGGTGTCATTAATCTTTTTAATGTATTGTTGAATTTCTTTGCTAATATTTGGTTGATGATTTTTTGTGTCTATTTTCATTACAGACATTGGCCCATAATTATTTTTTGGTAATGTCTTTATCTGTTTTTGATATCACAGTAATGCTGGTATCACAGAATGAGCTTAGAAGCATTCCTTCCTCTTAGATTTTTGTAGTAATTTGAGAAGGACAGGCAATCATTCTTTATATGTTTGGTGGAACTCATCTGTGAAGATTTCTGGTCCTGGACTTTTGTTTGTTGAGAGTTTTGTTTTCTTTTTTCTTACTGATTCAGTTTATTACCAGCAATTGGTCCATTCAGAATTTTTATTTCTTCCTGATTCAGTCTTGGAGGGTTATATGTTTCTAAGAATTTTTCTATTTCTTTTAGGCTGTCCACTATTGGTATATAACTGCTCAGAGTGGTGTTGGTTTTAACTTCTCCTTTTTCATTTCTGAGTTTATTATTTAGATCCCACCTCCCTGAATCTTTTGATTAGTCTGGCTAAAGTTTTGTCAATTTTATTTATCTTTTCAAAGAACCACCTCTTAATCTCATTGATCTTTTCTATTGTTTTTATTAGTCTCCATTTCATTTTTTTCTACTCTGACATTTATTATTTCCTTTCTTACACTAGCTTTGGGCTTTCTTTGTTGCCCAATTACTTTAAGTGTGAGGTTAGATTATTTATTTCAGATTTTTTTCATTTCCTGAGATGGGCCTGTATCTCTATAAACCTCCTTCTTAGAATAGCTTTTGCTGTGTCCCATAGATTTTGGATCATCCTGTTTCCATTTTCCTGTGTCTCAAGGTTTATTTTGATTGCTCCTTTAATTTCTTCAGTGACTCATTGGTGTTTAGTAGCATGATGCCTCCACATGTTTGTGCTTTTTATGGTTTTCTTCTTATAATTGATTTCTGGTTTCATACTGTTGTAGTCAGAAAAGATATTTGGCATGATTTCAGTCTTAATTTTAATGAGAATTTTAATGGCTTAATATGTGTTCTAGCCTAGAGGATATTTCATGTGCACCCGAAAGGAATGTGTATTCTGCTCTTTTAGGGTGGAATGTTCTGTTTGTGTCTATTGAGTGATGGTATGTGTCATTTTAAGATTAATGCTTCCTTATTAATTTTCTATCTGGGTGATCTATCCATTGAGGTAAGTGGGATATTAAAGTCCCCTATTGTTATTGTATTATATTGATGTCAATTTCTCCCATTGTGTCCATTAATATTTGCTTTATGTATTTAGGTGCTCCTATATTGGATGCATAAATATTTACAAGCATTACATCCTTTTTTGGGGTTGATCCCTTCACCATTTCCACGTCACTTGTTATAGTCTCTGTTTCAAAGTCTTCTTTTGCATGACACAAGTATGATATGAGTATTGCTACTCAAGCATTTTTTCATTTCTATTTGCATGGAATACTTTTTTCATCCCTTCACCCTCAATCTGTGTGTATCTTTAGATCTGAAGTGAGTCTTTTGTAAGCAGCATATCAGTTCAGTTCAGTTCAGTCTCTCAGTCGTGTCCAACTCTTTAAACCCCACAGACTGCAGCACCCCAGGCTTCCCTGTCCATCACCAACTCCCAGAGCTTGCTCAAATTCATGTCCATCAAGTCAGTGATGCCATGCAACCATCTCATCCTCTGTCGTCCCCTTCTCCTCCTGCCTTCAGTCTTCTCAAGAGAAGACTCTTGAGAGTCCCTTGGACTTCAAGGAGATCCAACCATTCCATCCTAAAGGAAATCAGTCTTGAATATTCATTTGAAGGACTGATGCTGAAGCTGAAGCTCCAATACTTAGATTGATCTTATTTTTTTTAATCCATTCAGCCCTCCTATGTGCTTTAATTGGAACATTTAGTCTATTTACATTTTAAGTAATTATTGATAGTTAGACAGTTATTGTCATTTTGTTAATTGTTTCATGGTTGTTTTTGTAGTGCTGTTTTGTTCCTTCTTTTGGTCTCTTCCCTTATGATTTGATGATTTTCTTTAGTGTTATGTTTATACTCCTGTCTCCTTATATGTTGTATATTAGCTGTTATTACTAGGAGATTCATATGTAACAGCTTATGTATATATCAGTCTATTTTAAGTTGGTGGTTGCTTAAGTTTAAGCTCATTTTTTTAACTTTTTGAGCTCATTCTAAAATCACTACATTTTATTCTTCCACTCATATTTTATGTTTTGATGTCATAATTTACATCTTTTTATTTTATATATCTCTTAAGTAATTATTTTAAGTACAGATGATTTTACTACTTTTCTCTTATAACCTTCATGCCACCTGTATAGGTGGTTGATCCATTATCTTCATGTTTATTTTTACCAGGGAGGTTTTTCTCTTTCATGATTTTCTTGTTTATTGTTATGATTTTTTCCTTTTCCACTTAAGGAAGTTCCTTTAACATTTTCTGTAAGGTCAGTTTAGTGGTGATAGCTCCTTTGTCTTCTGTTTGTCTGAGAAACTTTTTGACTGAGTTGAGAAGTTCAGTCGTGTCCTACTCTTTGCAACCCCATGTTCTATACAGTCCATGGAATTCTCTAGGCAGGAATACTGGAGTGGACAGCCTTTCCCCTCTCTAGGGGATCTTCCCAAACCAGGGATTGAACCCAGGTTTCCCCTGCATTGCAGGTGGATTCTTTATCAGCTGAGCTTCCAGGAAAGCCCGAGAAACTTTTTATCTCTCCTTCAATTCTGAATTATAATCTTGCTTGTTTGAGTATTCTTGGTTGTAATTTTTTTTTTTTCCTTTCAGTGCTTTGAATATATCATGCCAGTACCTTCTGGCCTGTAAAGTTTATGCTGAAAAATCAACTGATAGACTTATGGGGGTTCCCTTGTATGTAACTAGGTTGTTTCCTCTTGCTGCTTTTAAGATTATCTCTTTAACTTTTAACATTTTAATTGTAATGTGTCTTAGTGTAAGTCTCTTTAGGTTTATCTTATTTGGGGCTCTGTGCTTCTTGGACTTTGAGTCTGTTTCTTTTGCTAGATTAGAATTTTCAGCCATTCTCTCTTCAAATGGCTTTTCTGATAATTTTTCTCTCTTTTATCCTTCTGGGACTCCCATAACTCAAATGTTAGCATACTTGATGTTATCCCAGATGTCCCTTAAACTGTTCTCATTTATCTATTTTTTTTTTCCTTTTTGCTGTTCCAACTAGGTGATTTTGACTACCTTGTGTTCCAGACTGCTGATCTGTTCTTCTGCACCCTCTAATCTGCTGTTGATTCCCTTTGGTATATTTTTTTTTTCAGTTATTGTATTCTTCAGTTCTACTTGGTTCTTATTTGTATTTTCTATCTCTTTGTTGAAGTTCCCACTGACTTCACCCATTCTTTTCCTGAATTTGGTGAGCAAATATATGCCTATTACCTTGAACTCTTTATCTGATACATTACTTATCTCAATTTTGTTTAGTTATTTTTATGAGGTTTATCTTATTCTTTTTTTTGAAAAGTATTCATTTGTTTACTCATTTTGATCAACTATGTGTTTATTTCTACTTAATAGGTATATCAGTTACATCTGTCAGACTTGATGGAGTACTCTTACGTTAAGGTGTTCTGTGAGGCCCAGTGACACATCCCCTCCTAGTCACCAGTGCCAGGTACTCCAGGGATATACCCTATGCAGGCTGTGGGCACCTGCCTGCTGTTATTCGGCTCGGATTACAGCAGATATGCTGCTGGGAAGGGCTGGCTCCAGGCTGGATGGCTCTGTGGATTAGCTGTGACTGCTCCTTATGCCCTGATGTGCATGGTCAGCCCTCAGCTCAGGTGGCTGAGAGGTCTTACTGTGATTGCTGCAGGCATGCTGGTGTGCAAAAATGGTCCCCCAGAGCAGGAGCCACCTGGGAGGGTTACCAGTGTTGGTTGGGGCTGCCTGCTGGGTATATGGTGGGATGGAAGCTGCTTCAGAAGTTCCAGCCTGAATGAACAGGTTTAGCAAGGCTGGTCCTCAGGGCCAGTCCAGAGCACACAGTTTTATGCAGGTTGATGGAGAAACACAGGAATGTTGCTCTCCAGTGCTGGGCCAACTGGGTAGAAGGAGAGTTGTGTGTGTGTGTGTGTGTGTGTGTGTGTGTTTTAAGGATATCCTACAACTCTTCTATCCCTAGAGAAAGTTACACCAAATCCCTGCCTTTTGACATACATCTTAAAATTAGTCAAAAATCTCCTCTATTGATCCAGATACTTTTCAAAGTGCTGCCTCTGTGTTGAAATCCTGAGTAAATGAGTTTATGTGTGAACCCTTCAAGAGCAGAGCCTCAGTTTCCTACAGCCTTCCTTCTCTCCTGGACTCACTGGTTTCAAAGCCAGATATTGTGGGGGCTCATCTCACATTACAAGCCCATGGGCTAAAAAACCCAAGGTGGGGCTTGGACCCTTGGCTCCCCAAAGGGAATCACCATGGTTTTGAAATCCCTTCTTGTGGGTCACTGCACCAAGGAAATGGGTTCTGACTAGACTGTCTCTGCCCCTCCCACTTATCTTGATATGGCTTTTTCTATTCTTAGTTGTAGAAAAACTGTTCTGCTCATCTTCAGGTCATTCTCAGATGTACTTGTTCTATATGTAGTAGTTTTGATGTGTCTGTGGGTGGAGGTGAGCTCAGAATCTTCCTACTCCACCATCTTTCTAATTATCTAGGATTTTTAAGCCTACTTTTCAAATTACTTTTTTCAGATTCTTAAAGACATTTCACCTGGAGTAAATGTCTGTTCTTATAAATATTTTTGGCAAACTTTATTAGCTTTAAATTTCTTCAAGTGGTTTAGAATTGTGCATTTTAGACTCACTCTAAGAGGACAACTTTGGGTTGTTGAACTTTTTTTGCCTCTCTCCCTTTGCCCTGTGAGCATTCACTCTGTGCAGCAGTTCTATGGCTGCCTTCATTCAGTACTCCCATTGTGGGAATTCCAACACAAACACTCTGGTCTTATACTGGAAGCTCAGTGCCCCTGCACCAGAATGGTGTTGTGGATAAAGAAGATCTAGTCATAAGGATGATGGGTGGCTTGGTCATTTTCTGGCCAAGAATGGGTTTGAACTCTCACCCTCAGGTTCATAAGCTGCTGAGACCACCAGTCTGGGCAAAGGATTCTTGGCAGTTTTTTCTTCAGAACTTTTCATGAACTAAGACATCCTTCCCTAGGTCCTAGCATCACATTCTTTTTTTTTTTTTTCCTGGCCCCTCCTCTTATATGGGGTACCAATACGTAATACAACTACCTTACCCCTGGCTGCAATGGTTGATTTATGCACTTTCTGAAAGACCAAGAGATGAACAAGCATGTGCCTTGAGCTTTCACTGCATTTCTATTTTATTACAGATCCACAGAGATGGTTATCTTGTGTTTGAGCCTGTTGGTGCCTTTTTTTCATCCAGCCATAGTTCATCTTCATTGCTATTAATTTGCAGCACTGGGGATATCAATCAAAGTGTGAATTTGGCAACAATCTGAACAGAAGACACAGATATGGTTCCTAATCTACTAATGTCCAGTTTATCATTTGGCCTTTTGAAACTTAGGAATAATTCTTAAATTTGAAACTTTACATCACTTAGACCCAAGAATCTGAAGCTATCAGATTTATAACAACTGGCATAAGGTAAACAATTTGAGGAGTTTAGAGTGGTCCTTGCCTAAATATCTGCAGCGTAGTCTGGCAAAAATGCATCAATTTTAGTGTAAATCAAACACACAGTTAACCTGCTGACTGTGTGGAATGTGGAAAGATCTTAACTGAAACCCTGAAACTATTAATACCTTAAAGTTTCTTTTGTTTCACTGACTTTCGATATTGGGCTAACAGTGGTGTCCCATGAAATGAGACGATATAGCTGAATCAAAGAAGCTGAGGGCAGAATTCATGATGAGTCAGTCACAGATTCATCGTGACAGACTACAACCCATCCAAGTCCTCCAGAAATGGGCAACAACCAAAAGTCAGGGTCATGGTGCACGTCCTGGGCCTGTCAGGGACATGGTCAGTGTGTATCTTCATGCCCTTGCCCTCCCACTATGTACTTGATGATTCCTAGTGTTTATTCATCACTGACATTGATAAATAATGGCATTTTATTTCTCCTTTTCCCAAAGATTAAGTTAAGGGGGCCGTTTCTTTAAGTTTACATTTTTCTCCCATAACATTTGCTTAACCTTGAGGCATGCTATTCTTTTCAGCCACCAGTCACTAGAAGCTAAGGTAGCCAGTTGTCCTCCAGTCTTTATGGTTCCTGCCAGCCTCATCTCAACATTATATGTGATCAATGAGCTTATGTTTATAACTTTTATCTGCCCAAGTGGGATTTCTAAAAATGTCTTATGTCTTTTTGGTAAAGACAAACCCACTTTAACACAGCCTCGTTCTGTATTTCCTAAATAATTTTTCACAAAATGTCAATTCCATTGGTTGTTAATGGAATTACCTAGAAAAAGATTTAAAAAAAAAAAAACAAAGGAGCAGTTACTGAATTTAACAAAGTTAAACTTTTTTGTATTTTATGTTTACTCTAGGAATTATCTAATCTGTTATCACTCTCATATGCAGTGTGATTCCTCAATATAGGGATTGGGTATTTGATTTTTCTAGGCATATCTGATCAAGGAAACTTATTTTTCAGTGTATGTTCAGGAACTTCTATTTGTGAATGCTCTGTAGGAAATGCCAACCAAAAGGATCTAATGTTTCATGGTCTTATTAAGGAGAACAATATTTCATGGTATTCTGTGGAGGGGAAAGTACTTACTTCTAGGTGCTCCACAATTTTGAGCTATTATTTTTTAAATTACTATCATTTTTTTAAATCAGTCTGGTAGCAGTGCAGAGCGTAGACTGCTGCAGACTTGCCTGGCAGGGGTTCAGGAAGGGAAAACAGTAGGAAAACTATGCAGCCTGAATTATGAAAGGACAATCGAGCATGAGAAGGAGGACATGGGCTTAGGGTAGAACTGAGAGAACTTGTGTCTCATGGAATGTAAGCAGTGATGGAGAGGGGCACCAAGAATCTGTTCATTTATTCATGCAGCAAGTATTTACTGAGCATTTGTCACATGCCAGACACTGTTGTTCCAGGTACTGTGGATGCAGTGGTGAACAAGAGATAAAATCCCAACCTCTTGAAATTTATATCCTTCCCATTTACATCTTATCTATATATTTCCCATGCTTTAGGGGGACTGGGTGGGATGCTGTGCATGGAGAGAGGGAATGCTTCACTTCAGGGAGAAGTAGCCCTGAGCCCTGATGGGCAGAGCAGGAACCCTCACACTCTGGAGGGTGCTGGGCACCTGATGTCCTGGTGGAGATGTTGGCGGGGATGAGTGAAATGCAATTGGGTGTAGAATTCCATGTGTGGGTGAGCACTGAAGCCCCAAGAACATTTACAGTTCTCAAAAGGGAGTCAGTGTCACAAAAGGGAAAACTTAACGAGCCTTTGTGGAGAAAGGGCCAGGTGCACAAAGAAGTTTTTCAATAAATATTTAGTGAATGTAAATACATGAGACCAGCCTGAGAGACCATCAGTGAACCAGAAAGGAATAGTGCTGGGAAGACAACAAAGAAAAGAGTTTCAAAAAGGAGGGTGGGACTTCCCTGATGGTCCAACGGTTAAGACTTCACCTTTCAATGCAGGAGGCATGGGTTCAATTTCAGTTTGGGGAGTTAAGATCCCACATGCCTCACAGCCAAAAATCCAAAACATGAAAAACAGAAACAATATTGTAACCAATTCAAGAAAGATTTTTTAAATGGTCTACATTAAAAAGAAAAAGTCTTTTTTTAAAAAAAAGGAAGTTGAGGTCAGTCAAATGCGGCAGTCTTACAGCTAGCCACCACAGCAAAAAACCCAATTGGGGCATATCTTTCCCCTTCTGATTTAACTGCTAGCTTCACTTCTACTCCTCTGGGGAGGCCTCTGGAACCCCCAGCTTATTATAAACATATTTTCTCGTAGCTTCAATCTCTTCACAGTCAGTCCATGCCTTCCCCATCTCATCTAAAATATGCACCTCTAGCTTCATACAAAAATACAACACCCCAGACATTTTCTCGAGGGAGGCAGCTCATCCTCCCACATCCTAACCAACCCTCTTGGGGTCCAGAGCCAGTCTTGGGAATGGATTTCTTACTTATTCTTACTTTACAACAACTCTCCACCATGGAAATTTGTGGACAGCTGGGTCTCAGTTACTTCTTACTCTACGCTTCCTTTCGCTGCTGTCCACTGACCCAAAGGTCATTAAGATATCAACACCTGACTTCCATTTTGTATTTCTATTTCAAGTCCACCATTGTTCTGGTGATTTCTATGTCTCTGTTAATGAAACATCTAGCATCAGCTTCAAAGTCCCTTCTTCGTCATAATTTCTTTCACACTCCACTCCTGCAGCCAGTTTTGTGGCCCCACCCTGGATTTTGTGATGACTGAGAACTTTCCCATTTATGATCTCCTAAACTCCCAGCCCTGAATTCATAGCCTCTTTCCCCCTCATTCTCTTGACTCCCCCCAGGAAGCTCCCCAGGCTTATGGACTGAGGTCCAGCATACCCTGCTTGAACACTGGTCCCTTGATCATTCCCCTGGCCTCACCTCACTCTGTGATTCATCTTTCATATTGCTCCCTTCTGAAACTTTCCATAACCTTCATTGGAAGATGGCATTGCTGTTAAAAATCCATTCAGTGATTCCCTCTCCTTATAGAGTAAAATGTAAACCTCACAGTAGGTCAAGCCCTCCCAGCAGGACTTGGGAGACCTTTCATGGACTGGTCTCCCCCTGCTCCTCTGGCCTCATGCCTTCCATGGCCCTCCATCCATGCCCCAGACACACCTATACCACATACAAATCATTCATCAATGCCAAATTGACAGTGCTGCCAGAGAAGCCCCCCATCCCCATCCATTAGCTTTACCCCTCATCCCTTCCAACTCAGCCTTCTAAACCCATATCCAGCTCCACCGTCACTAACTTGAGTCAATAGTTACAGTTCATTGATTTGGCCTCCATAGGCTCTGCTGCTTCTGCTAAGTCACTTCAGTCATGTCCGACTCTGTGCGACCCCATAGACGGCAGCCCACCAGGCTCCCCCGTCCCTGGGATTCTCCAGGCAAGAACACTGGAGTGGGTTGCCATTTCCTTCTCCAGTGCATGAAAGTGAAAAGTGAAAGTGAAGTCGCTCAGTCGTGTCTGACTTTTAGCGACCCAATGGACTGCAGCCCACCAGGCTTCTCCGTCCATGGGATTTTCCAGGCTCAGCGTCCACTAAACCCTAGGCAGGCCTCCATCACAGATCCTGTGAAGTTACCATGCATTTGGGTGACTGTTTCTCTGTCTCTCAGATGGAAACCTTTCTAAGAATGTATCTTTGTTTACTTCATCTCTTTTCCCACAAGAACCTGGCCAGTATAGTCAATGTTGTCAATAAATGTTTGATGAATAAATAAAGATTTCGAAAAACAAGGAGAGGGAAAGTTGAGATTAGAGAATTCTAATTACATATGTTAGCTAATAAATTTTAAATTAAATTATCCAGATTCAAATTCCACCTTATCATCTACTGTTATGTGACCTGGGACAAGCCCCTAGGAATAATGCAGGACATTCATTGAGTGTTTTCCCAAGGTCAGGCACTGTCTCATTCAAGCCTGATAATAGTCTTTTTCATGCCTGTTTTAGAGAGGTGGCTACGTAGTTGAGCGACTTGCCCCAAATCACACCTATAAAAGAGCAGAGCTCAGACTCAGATTTAAGCTAATGTCTAGAAACCTATGGTGTTATCACTTGGTCCTGTTGCTGCTGTGCCTTGACTCTCACAATCCCTTCCAGCCGACTTTAGTGGGGTGTTGCAAGGGTGCAAACGAGTTAATATGCAACACAGAAAAGTGCATTTCAAATGTGAGTTTTTCTTATATGTTAAGTCATTAATTCACCAGCCCTCTTCCAACACTCTCCCCCAAAGGTAATCATTTGAACACCTTTAGTAGCTTAAAAGTAGCTATTACATAGAATCTGAATTCAACACAGGATTGGAGTCAATTAAAGTTTCTGGTAAAGTTAATATTTTCTAACTTATTATGATTATGATTAGACAAGAACCAGAAATTATTTCTGGCTCAGAGATAGAGAGAGCAAACTATTTCTTGAGCCCAAGACAAAAAGACCATCCTCCCCAAGGCTTGAAGGTGGCATAATAAAGAGCTCCTGGAGTAATCTTTGCTGAGTTGCACTGTTAACATTCTCCTAAGGGACACCCTTGGCTCTAATTGCTCCAGTCTGACTCAGCCTGTAGAGCTTCCTGAATTAAGTGGGCAAATTGTAGTTTTCAGTGGAACCATCTGGGACATCACCTTTAACTCTCCCCAGTGTGCATCCCAGCCCACTGTTCATTACAGTGGGGACCCTGTCACCTCCTCCCACCTCCTCTTATGAGTGTAAGAGTCTCCTTCTTCCACTGGAACCTGGCAGAGCATTTAGTGAACAGGTAGGAGGAGTGGGGCACTAGACAATACTCTCTGCACCTGAGCACCAGAACCTCAAAATCCAGCTTTTTAATGTCACAACCTGTCAGAGAAGGTGCCAACTTTTGAATTAACCATCACTGGGGCTCCAGGTTAGAAGCCCAGATTCCAATCCCCTTCTGCCAATTATTAGTTCTATGGAATTTAGCAAACCATGTACACTCTAGGGCGAGTGTCCATTAGGAATGAGGGTAGGCATCCTGTGAGCCAATAAAGAGGAGGGTTCCCTCATTAAGAGAGAGCAGGGGGTTAGAGGGGCTTCAGAGAAGACTGACTGAATTTTATCCAAATGAACCAGAATTTGGGAGAGGGGAAAGACAGTGTCCATGAAACACGGACATGTGCAAGGGGACCTGGGAGTTGGGGAGAGTGTATAGGTATGAGGAGATGCTGAGGGACTGGAACATCATATGTAGGCAAATGAAAATCAATAGGTAGTTTGGAGTAAGCGTGTTCTGTGAGCTCTGGACTTTAGAATTATCACCCTTGACACTGCATACAATTGGAGGTGATCACAGCTGGAGGCAGGGAGATAAGTTAATAAGCCTGTATATTAACTAAGGTAAGAGATGACGAAGGAACTATATAGGAATGGAATAACATCTTTCAAATTAGAAAAATTAAAATAAGCAGCCAAAATAAGACCATTAAATACAGGAACAAATAGAAGGAACCAGCTGAACAGTCCAGATTGGTCTGTAGTATTGTAAAATGGTCCCTGTAGAGGCTTCTCTGCAAGTGCTTTCATGTAGTCTCCTGGCCAACAGCAGGTAACTCTTGAGCTGCATCTCTCTCTCTCTCTCTCTCTCTCTCTCTCTCTCTCACACACACACACACTTGCACATTCATGCACACACAAACATACTTGTGTGAATGCACATTCATATACATGAGCACATGAAAATATGTGAACATGCACACACACACACAAGTGCACACATATACACAAATATACTGCATCACATACATGAATACACTCATGCACAAACATGCTCATGCATGCACACACATGGACCCCCTTGCACATGCACTTAATCCATTAAAGAAAATATCTCTATTAACCCTACTTTATGGGTAAGAAAATATAAACATAAGAAGTTAAGTAATTGCCCACAGTTGTACACATATTAATTTCTTATTAGAAAAGGACATTAAGATGCTGTTTAAAAAATGAGTAAACACATTCACCATTGCAACAGAGAGAACTAAATATCTAGGAATAAACTTACCTAAGGAGACAAAATAACTGTACACAGAAAATTATAAGATACTAATGAAAGAAATCAAAGATGACAAAAACAGATGGAGAGATATTTCATGTTCCTAGGTAGGAAGAATCAATATTGTGAAAATGACTATACTACCAAACACAATCTACAGATTCAATGTGATCCCTATCAAATTACAAATGGCATTTTTCATAGAACTAGAACAAAAAAATTTTTAAATTCATATAGAAACACAAAAGACTTTGAATAGCCAAAGCAGTCTTGAGAAAGAAGTATGGAGCTGGAAGAATCAAGCTTCCTGACTTCAGGTTACACTACAAAGCTACAGTCATCAAGACAGAATGGTAGTGGCACAAAAACAGAAATACAGGCCAATGGAACAAGATAGAAAGCCCAGAAATAAACCCATGAACCTATGGGTACCTTATTTTTGACAAAGGAGGCAAGAATATATAATGGAGCAAAGACAGCCTTTTCAATAAATAGTGCTCTGAAAACTGGACAGCTTCATGTAAAAGAATGAAATTAGAACACTTCCTAACACCATAAACAAAGATAAACTTAAAATGGATTAAAGACCTAAATGTAAGACCAGAAACTATAAAACTCTTAGAGGAAAACATAGGCAGAAAACTCAGTGACATAAATCAAAGCAAGATCCTTTATGACCCACCTCTTAGAGTAACAATTACAAAAAAAAAAGTAAACAAGTGGGACCTGATTAAACTTAAAAGCTTTTGCACAGCAAAGGAAACTATATGCAAGGTGAAAAAGACAACCCTCATAATGGGAGAAAATAATAGCAAGTGAAACAACTAACAAAGGATTAATTTCCAAAATATACAAGCAGCTCATACAACTCAACACTAGAAAAACAAACAACCCAATCAAAAAGCGGGGAAAAGACCTAAACAGACATTTCTCCACAGAAGACATACAGATGGCTAACAAGCACATGAAAAGATGCTCAACATCGCTCATTATTAGAGAAATGCAAATCAAAACTAGAATGAGATATCACCTCACACTGGTCAGAACAGCCCTCATCAAAAAGTCTACAAACAATAAATCCTGGAGAAAATGTGGAGAAAAGGGAATGCTCTTGCACTGTTGGTGGGAATGTAAATTGATACCGCCACTATGGAAGATGGTATGGAGATTCCTTTTAAAAAAAACTAGGAATAAAACCACCATATGACCCAGCAATCCCACTTCTATGCATATACCCTGAGGAAAACAAAGTTGAAAATGACACAGGTATCCTGTTGTTCATTGCAAAACTATTTATGATAGCTAGAACATGGAAGCAACCTAGATGTCCATTGACAGATGAATGGATAAAGAAGTTGTACATATACACAATGGAATATTACTCAGACATAAAAAAGGAACACATTTGAGTCAGTTCTTATGAGGTGGATGAACCTAGAACCTATTAAACTGAGTGAAGTGCATCATAAAGAGAAAGATAAATACCATATTCTATGCATATATATGAAATATAGAAAAATGGTACTGAAGAATTTATTTGTAGGGCTCCAATGAAGAAACAGACATAGAGAATAGACTTATGGACATGGGGAGAGGGGAGGAGAGAGTGAGATGTATGGAAAGAGTAACATGGAAACTTGCATTACCATATGTAAAATAGATAGCCAACAGGGATTTGCTGTATGGTTCAGGAAACTCAAACAGGGGCTCTGTATCAACCCAGAGGGGTGGGATGGGGAAGGAGATGTTAGGGAGTTTCAAAAGGGAGGGTATATATGTACACCTATGGGTGATTCATATTGAGCTATGACAGAAAGCAACAAAATTCTGTAAAACAATTATCCTTCAATAAAATAAATTAATTTAAAAAAATGAGTAAACAAAATACTATGCTTTTGAGAATCATCCTTAAAACAAAAGTTATAGAAAGATGAAGAGCAGAAAAGTGGGCAAAGATCTATCTATCCATTTATATATGTATATATATGTAAATTCAAATCTTAAAGAAATGCTGTAATATTAATATTTAATAAAATAGAGATCAATAATGGACAAAATAGGCCAAAAAAGGCATTTAAAAATATAAGTTTAACCTTAAGGATAAGAATTTAATATTAAACAATATGCATAAAGATTATTTTAATATTAATAAACATAATTTACAATAAAAGATAGTAGTCATCAATCTTTGTTTACTAAAAAATATTGTATCAAAATATGTCAAGCATATACTACTAAAAATACAATTTGCAACAAAGACCTACTGTATAGCAGAGGTACTATATATGATATTTTTAAGTTAATTTATTTATTTTAATTAGAGGCTAATTACTTTACAATATTGTCATGGTTTTTGCCATACATTGACATGAATCAGCCACAGGTGTACATGTGTTCCCCATCCCTAACCCCCCTCCCACCTCCCTCCCCATCCCATCCCTTTGGGTTGTCCCAGTGCACCAGCTTTGAGTGCCCTGCCTCATGCATCAAACTTGGACTGGTCAACTATTTCACATATGGTAATATACATGTTTCAATGCTATTCTTTCAAATTATCCCACCCTCACCTTCTCCCAGGGTCCAAAAGTCTGTTCTTTATATCTGTGTCTCTTTTGCTGTCTCACATATAGTGTCATCATTACCATCTTTCTAAATTCCATATATATGCATTAATACACTGTATTGGTGTTTTTCTTTCTGACTTACTTCACTATGTATAATAGGCTCCAATTTCATCCATCTCATTAGAACTGATTCAAATGTGTTCTTTTATAATAGCTAAGTAATATTCCATTGTGTATATGTACCACAACTTTCTTAGCCATTCATCTGCTGATGGACATCTAGGTTGCTTCCATGTCCTAGCTATTGTAAACAGTGATGTAATGAACATTGGGGTACATGAGTCTCTTTCAGTTCTGGTTTCCTCAGTGTGTATGCCCAGCAGTGGATTTGCTGGGTTGGTCATATGGAAGTTCTATTTTTAGTTTTTTAAGGAATCTCCACACTGTTCTCCATAGTGGCTGTACTAGTTTGCATTCCTACCAACAGTGTAAGAGGGTTCCCTTTTCTCCACACCCTCTCCAGCATTTATTGTTTGTAGACTTTTGAATAGCAGCCATTCTGACAGGTGTGAGATGGTACCTCATTGTGGTTTTGATGTGCATTTCTCTGATAATGAGTGATGTTGAGCATCTTTTCATGTGTTTGTTAGATATCTGTATGTCTTCTTTGGAGAAATGTCTGTTTAGTTCTTTGGCCAATTTTTTGATATGGTCGTTTATTTTTCTGGTATTGAGCTGCACGAGCACTACATAATGATCAAAGGATCATTCCAAGAAGATGATATAGCAATTATAAATATATATGCACCCAACATTGGAGCACTGCAATATGTAAGGTAAATGCTAACAAGTATGAAAGGGGAAGTTAACAGGAACATAAGAATAGTGGGAGACTTCAATACCCCACTTACACCTATGAATAGATCAACCAAACAGAAAATTAGCAAGGAACACAAACTTTAAATGATACAATGGACCAGTTAATCCTAATTGATATCTATAGGACATTTTACCCCAAAACAATGAATTTAACATTTTTCTCAAGTGCACTCGGAACATACTCCAGGATAGATCACATCCTGGGCCATAAATCTAGCCTTAGTAAATTCAAAAAAAATTGAAATCAATTCAAGCATCTTTTCTGATCACAATGCAGTAAGATTAGATGTCAACTACAGGGGGGAAAATTATTAAAAATGCAAACATATGGAGGCAAATAACATGCTTCTGAATAACCAACAAATCATGGAAGAAATCAAAAAGGAAACCAAAATATGCATAGAAACAAATAAAATGAAAACACATCAAGCCATAACCTATGAGATTCAGTAAAAGCAGTGCTAAGGGGAAGGTTCACAGCATTACAAGCTTATCTCAAGAAACAAGAGGAAAATCAAATAAATAACCTAACTTTACACTTAAAGCAACTAGAAAAAGAAGACATGAAGAACCCCAGGGTTAGTTAAGAAAAGAAATCATAAAAATTAGGGCAGAAATAAATGTAAAAGAAACAAAGGAGACTATAGTAAAAATAAACAAAACAAAAAGCTGATTCTTTTAGAAGATAAATAAAATAGACAAACCATTAGCCAGACTCATCAAGAAAAAAAGGGAGAAGAATCAAATCCAAAAATTAGAAATGAAAATGAAGAAATCACAACAGATAACACAGAAAAACAAAGGATCATAAGAGACTACTATCAGCAACTATATGCCAATGAAATGGACAACTTGGAAGAAATTAACAAACTCTTAGAAAAGTATAACCTTCCAAAACTGAACCAGGGAGAAATAGAAAATCTTAATCAAAAATCTTCCAACAAACAAAAGCACTGGACCAGATGGCTTCACAGGTGAATTCTACCAAAAATTTAAAGAGTTAACACCTATCCTACTCAAACTCTTCCAGAAAGTTGCAGAGGAAGGTAACCACCCAAACTCATTCTATGAGGCCACCATTACCTTAATACCAAAACCGGACAAAGATGCCACACACAAAAAAAGAAAACTACAGGCCAATATCACTGATGAACATAGATGCAAAAATCCTTAACAAAATTCTAGCAAGAGAAACCAATAACACATTAAAAAGATCATATATCATGACCAAGTGGGCTTTATCCCAGGGATGCAAGGATTCTTCAGTATTCATAAATCAATCAATGTGATACATCATATTAACAAATTGAAAGATAAAAACATATGAGTATCTCAATAGATGCATGGAAAGCCTTTGACAAAATTCAACATCCATTTATGATAAAAACTCTCCAGAAAGCAGGCATAGAAGGAACATACCTCATCATAATAAAAGCCATATGATAAACCCACAACAAACATTATCTTCAATGGTGAAAAATTGAAAGCATTTCCCCTAAAGTCAGGAACAAGACATTCTCGCCACCACTATTCAACATAGTTTTGGAAGTTTTAGCCACAGCAATCAGAGAAGAAAAAGAAATAAAAGGAATACAGATTGGAAAAGAAGAAGTAAAACTCTCACTGTTTTCAGATGACATGATCCTCTACATAGAAAATCCTGAAGACACCACCAGAAAATTACTAGAGCTAATCAATGAATGTAGTAAACTTGCAAGATATAAAATTAACACACAGAAATCCCTTGCACTCCTATATACTAACAATGAGAAAACAGAAATTAAGGAAATAATCCCATTCACCATTGTGATGAAAAGAATAAAATACTTAGGAATAACTCCACCTAAAGAAACAAAATACCTATATATAGAAAACTATAAAACACTGATAAAAGAAATCCAATATGACACAAATAGATGGAGAAGTATACCATGTTCATGGATTGGAAGAATCAATATAGTGAAAATTAGTATTCTACTCAAAGCAACCTATAGATTCAATGAAATCCCTATCAAGCTACCAATGGTATTTTTCACAGAACTAGAATAAATAATTTCACAATTTGTATGGAAATACAAAAAACCTTGAATAGCCAAAGCAATCTTGAGAAAGAAGAATGGAAGTGGAGGAATCAACCTGCCTGACTTCAGACTGTACTACAAAGCTACACTCATCAAGACAGTATGGTCCTGGCACAAAGACAGAAATATAGATCAGTAGAACAAAATAGAAAGCCCAGAGATAAATCCATGCAGCTATGGACACCTTATCTTTGACAAAGGCAGTAAAAATATACCATGAAGAAAAGAGAGTCTCTTTAACAAGTGGTGCTGGGAAAACTGGTCAACTGCCTGTAAATGAATGAAAGTAGAACACTTTCTAATACCATACACAAAAATAAACTCAAAATGGATTAAAGATCTAAATGTAAGACCAGAAACTATAAAACTCCTAAAGGAAAACATAGGCAAAACACTCTCTGACATAAATCACAGCAAGATCCTCTATGACCCACCTCCCAGAATATTGGAAATAAAAGCAAAAATTAAAAAGTGGGACCTAATTAAACTTAAAAGCTTTTGCACAATGAAAGAAACTGTAAGCAAGGTGAAAAGACAGCCTTCAGAGTGGGAGAAAATAATAACAAATGAAACACTGACAAAGAATTAATCTCAAAAATATACATATGATATGGTTTAATAACCTACAAGAGAAAATAATCTAAAAGAGAATATGTGTGTGTGTGCATGTGTGTGTGTGTATCTGAAACACTGTGCTGTATACATAAAACTAATATGATGTAAATCAAATATACTTCAATAAAAAATACAATTTGCAGAAGAATGAATTTACAAAAGCACAATGGAGTATTCAGATTTGAATATACCTGTATTAGTTATGGTTTTCCAGGAAACAAAACTAACAGTATGTAAATATATATAGAAAGATTTCTTTTTAGGAATTTTTTCATGGCATTGTAGAGGCTGATGAGTTGAAAACCTTAAGGGTGGACCAGCAATCTGTAGACTCAGGGAAGAGTTGAAGTTCATGTCCAGAGGCAATATGTTAGTGGAATATCCTTCTCCTTGGGGTATGACAGTTTCCACCCCCCCCCAATTAAGGCCTTCAACTGATTGGTTGAGGCCCACCCACATTATGGAGAGCAATCTGTTTTACTCAAAGTGTATGGATTTACATATTATTGTCATCTGAAAAATACCTTCAAATAAATATCTAGAATAAGGTTTGACCAAATATCTGGGTGCCATGGCCTAACCAAGTAATTGAACACATGAAATTAACTATCACAATTCTTTATAAATACTTGAGTGCTACGAATAATACATTACAGGGGAACTTTAATTTCATACATTTATTTATACATATGTATTCATGTATACATGTGCATATGTATATAGTTGAACTCTGTACTCCAAAAACAAAAATAACATGATTCTTTTTCATGGGCTATGTCACACTTCAAAAATACTGATTATGTATCATAAAAGAACTAAGTAAAAGAGAACTAGAAACTTCCCTGCCAGTCCAGTGGTTGAGATTTCACCTTCCATTGAAGGGGATAAGAGTTCAGTCCCTAATTGGAGAGATGAGATCTCACATGCCTCACAGCTAAAAAAACCAAAACATAAAAGAACAAAACCAGAAGCTGTATTGTAACAAATTCATTAAAAGACTCTGAAAAAAGAACTAAAAGAGCTAAATAAATACTCTGTACAAGCTACAATGAATATGCTAAAATTTAATTCTATAATTTATTTTGAAATGCTTCAACCACTTTGAAGTGATTTTTAAAATCTACTCTCATAAGTAACTCTTAGATCAAAGAAGTAAAATTTTCATTAGTATATGGTTTAGAAAAGAACAATAGTAGAAGACTCTAGGCAAATATGTATTGGATGAGTCCAAAATTAACCTCAAAGAAAAACTAATGAATCTCAAGTTCTTTAAGCATTAAACACAAATGAATGGAAATAAATGATACCATCCCCTTTAATTAAAGAATTAAAATGGAAAATCCTAAATAAATCAAAATTCAAGAATGAAAAAAAAAAAAACCCAAATAGATAAATAATCCAGAAAAAAAATCTAGAAATAGCATCAGGCCTAAAGCATTTTATACGCAAAAGTAATTTAATCTTTTAAAAGACAGAAAACTTCCATGTTACATGAGATGTAACATTTTATGATTTCTGATTCATTTTAAAAAGCTAGAGTAAGCCTGATTTTGAAAAATAGTCCAACAAAGTTAATCTCTGAGTGAAAGTGAAAATTGCTCATGCATGTCCGACTCTTTGCAATCCCATGGACTGTAGCCCACCAGGCTCCTCTGTCCATGGAATTCTCCAGACAAGAATACTGGAGTGGCTTTCCATTCCATTTTCCAGGGTATCTTCCTGACCCAGTGATCGGACTGAGGTCTCCTGCATTGCAGGAATATCCTTTACCATTTGAGCCACCCAGGAAGCCCCTGTGAACCTCTGAAATAAACTTTAAACAAATCTTTTTGAATATATATGCAAAAAACGTTTTGAAGGATCATTTCAACAA
The DNA here is from genome assembly GCF_029407905.1 of Bubalus kerabau. NCBI lineage: Eukaryota > Metazoa > Chordata > Mammalia > Artiodactyla > Bovidae > Bubalus > Bubalus kerabau. Next base: position 180,202,656 of record NC_073625.1, on the reverse strand, counting down.
TTCAGTTGAATTTATTTCCGTATTAGTATGTATCACTTGGTTTCATTAAAAACTAAAATTCACATTTGATGAAAGATAAAACATTTGATGAAATTCAAACAATTATAGGAGAATTATAAAACATTAAAGAGAGAGAGAGTATCTTGTAGACAGTGTGCTAGCAAAAGGATAAGAATAAGTTTCTCACCAAAACTGTAGAATCCTGAGCCTCATCCTAAACATTTACACTGTGGAAATGAATTCCCAGATTATGCATTTTTATTTTTTATTTATTTTTTAAAATTTATTTTATTTTTTAACTTTACAATATTGTATTGGTTTTGCCATATATCAACATGAATCCGCCACAGGTATACACATGTTTCCCATCCTGAACCCTCCTTCCTCCTCCCTCCCTGTACCATCCCTCTGGGTCGTCCCAGTGCACCAGCCCCAAGCATCCAGTATCCTGCATCGAACCTGGACTGGCAACTCGTTTGATATATATTATACATGTTTCAATGCCATTCTCCCAAATCATCCCACCCTCTCCTTCTCCCACAGATTCCAAAAGACTGTTCTATACATCAGTGTCTCTTTTGCTGTCTCATTTACAGGGTTATTGTTACCATCTTTCTAAATTCCATATATATGCGTTAGTATATTGTATTGGTGTTTTTCTTTCTGGCTTACTTCACTCTGTATAATAGGCTCCAGTTTCACCCACCTCATTAGAACTGATTCAAATGTATTCTTTTTAATGGCTGAGTAATACTCCATTGTGTATATGTACCACAGCTTTCTTATCCATTCCTCTGCTGATGGACATCTAGGTTGCTTCCATGTCCTGGCTATTATAAACAGTGCTGCGATGAACACTGGGGTACACATGTCTCTTTCCCTTCTGGTTTCCTCAGTGTGTATGCCCAGCAGTGGGATTGCTGGGTCATAAGGCAGTTCTATTTCCAATTTTTTAAGGAATCTCCACACTGTTCTCCATAGTGGCTGTACTAGTTTGCATTCCCACCAACAGTGTAAGAGGGTTCCCTTTTCTCCACACCCTCTCCAGCATTTATTGCTTGTAGACTTTTGGATCGCAGCCATTCTGACTGGGGTGAAATGGTACCTCATAGTGGTTTTGATTTGCATTTCTCTGATAATGAGTGATGCTGAGCATCTTTTCATGTGTTTGTTAGCCATCTGTATGTCTTCTTTGGAGAAGTATCTATTTAGTTCTTTGGCCCATTTTTTTTTATTGGGTCATTTATTTTTCTGGAGTTGAGCTGTAGGAGTTGCTTGTATATTCTCAAGATTAGTTGTTTGTCAGTTGCTTCATTTGCTATTATTTTCTCCCATTCTGAAGGCTGTCTTTTCACCTTGCTTAGTTTCCTTTGTTGTGCAGAAGCTTTTAAGGTTAATTAGGTCCCATTTGTTTATTTTTGCTTTTATTTCCAATATTCTGGGAGGTAGGTCATAGAGGATCCTGCTGTGATGTATGTCGGAGAGTGTTTTGCCTATATTCTCCTCTAGGAGTTTTATAGTTTCTGGTCTTACATTTAGATCTTTAATCCATTTTGAGTTTATTTTTGTGTATGGTGTTAGAAAGTGTTCTAGTTTCATTCTTTTACAAGTGGTTGACCAGTTTTCCCAGCACCACTTGTTAAAGAGATTGTCTTTAATCCATTGTATATTCTTGCCTCCTTTGTCAAAGATAAGGTGTCCATATGTGCGTGGATTTATCTCTGGGCTTTCTATTTTGTTCCATTGATCTGTATTTCTGTCTTTGTGCCAGTACCATACTGTCTTGATGACTGTGGCTTTGTAGTAGAGCCTGAAGTCAGGCAGGTTGATTCCTCCACTTCCATTCTTCTTTCTCAAGATTGCTTTGGATATTCTAGGTTTTTTGTATTTCCATACAAATTGTAAAATTATTTGTTCTAGCTCTGTGAAGAATACCGTTGGTAGCTTGATAGGGATTGCACTGAATCAATAAATTGCTTTGGGTAGTATACTCATTTTCACTATACTGATTCTTTCAATCCATGAACATGGTATATTTCTCCATCTATTAGTGTCCTCTTTGATTTCTTTCACCAGTGTTTTATAGTTTTCTATATATAGGTCTTTAGTTTCTTTAGGTAGATATATTCCTAAGTATTTTATTCTTTCCATTGCAATGGTGAATGGAATTGTTTCCTTAATTTCTCTTTCTGTTTTCTCATTATTAGTGTATAGGAATGCAAGGGATTTCTGTGTGTTGATTTTATATCCTGCAACTTTACTATATTCATTGATTAGTTCTAGTAATTTTCTGGTGCAGTATTTAGGGTTTTCTATGTAGAGGATGGGAATACCAGACCACCTGATCTGCCTCTTGAGAAATTTGTATGCAGGTCAGGAAGCAACAGTTAGAACTGGACATGGAACAAAAGACTGGTTCCAAATAGGAAAAGGAGTATGTCAAGGCTGTATATTGTCACCCTGCTTATTTAACTTATATGCAGAGTACATCATGAGAAATGCTGGACTGGAAGAAACACAAGCTGGAATCAAGATTGCCGGGAGAAATATCAATAACCTCAGATATGCAGATGACACCACCCTTATGGCAGAAAGTGAAGAGGAACTAAAAAGCCTCTTGATGAAAGTGAAAGTGGAGAGTGAAAAGTTGGCTTAAAGCTCAACATTCAGAAAACGAAGATCATGGCATCGGGTCCCATCACTTCATGGGAAATAGATGGGGAAACAGTGGAAACAGTGTCAGACTTTATTTTTCTGGGCTCCAAAATCACTGCAGATGGTGACTGCAGCCATGAAATTAAAAGACGCTTACTCCTTGGAAGGAAAGTTATGACCAACCTAGATAGCATATTGAAAAGCAGAGACATTACTTTGCCAACAAAGGTTCGTCTAATCAAGGCTATGGTTTTTCCTGTGGTCATGTATGGATGTGAGAGTTGGACTGTGAAGAAGGGTGAGCACCGAAGAATTGATGCTTTTGAACTGTGGTGTTGGAGAAGACTCTTGAGAGTCCCTTGGACTGCAAGGAGATCCAACCAGTCCATTCTGAAGGAGATCAGCCCTGGGATTTCTTTGGAAGGAATGATGCTAAAGCTGAAACTCCAGTACTTTGGCCACCTCATGCGAAGAGTTGACTCATTGGAAAAGACTCTGATGCTGGGAGGGATTGGGGGCATGAGGAGAAGGGGACGACAGAGGATGAGATGGCTGGATGGCATCACTGACTCGATGGATGTGAGTCTGAGTGAACTCCGGGAGTTGGTGATGGACAGGGAGGCCTGGCGTGCTGCGATTCATGGGGTCGCAAAGAGTCGGACACGACTGAGCGACTGAACTGATCTGATCTCATCTAGAGGATCATGTCATCTGCAAACAGTGTGAGTTTTACTTCTTCTTTTCCAATTTAGATTCCTTTTATTTCTTTTTCTGCTCTGATTGCTGTGTCTCAAACTTCCAAAACTATGTTGAATAGTAATGGTGAAAGTGGGCACCCTTGTCTTGTTCCTGACTTTAGGGAAAATGCTTTCAATATTTCACCATTGAGGATAATGTTTGCTGTGGGTTTGTCATATATAGCTTTTATTATGTTGAGGTATGTTCCTTCTATTCCTGCTTTCTGGAGAGTTTTCATCATGAATGGATGTTGAATTTTGTCCAAGGCTTTCTCTGCATCTATTGAGATAATCATATGGTTTTTATTTTTCAGTTTGTTAATGTGGTGTATTACATTGATTGATTTGAGGATATTGAAGAATCCTTGCAAAATTTGCATAGAAACAAATGAAAATGAAAACACAACAACCCAAAACCTATGGGACACTGTAAAAGCAGTCCTAAGGGGAAAGTTCATAGCAATACAGGCATATCTCAAGAAACAAGAAAAAAGTCAAATAAATAACCTAACTCTACACCTAAAGCAACTAGAAAAGGAAGAAATGAAGAACCCCAGGGTTAGTAGAAGGAAGAAATCTTAAAAATTGGGCAGAAATAAATGCAAAAGAAACAAAAGAGACCATAGCAAAAATCAACAAAGCCAAAAGCTGGTTCTTTGAAAGGATAAATAAAATTGACAATCCATTAGCCAGACTCATCAAGAAACAAAGGGAGAAAAATCAAATCAATAAAATTAGAAATGAAAATGGAGAGATCACAACAGACAACACAGAAATACAAAGGATCATAAGAGACTACTATCAGCAATTATATGCCAATAAAATGAACAACGTGGAAGAAATGGACAAATTCTTAGAAAAGTACAACTTTCCAAAACTGGACCAGGAAGAAATAGAAAATCTTAACAGACCCATCACAAGCACAGAAATTGAAACTGTAATCAGAAATCTTCCAGCAAACAAAAGTCCAGGTCCAGACGGCTTCACAGCTGAATTCTACCAAAAATTTAGAGAAAAGCTAATACCTATCCTGCTCAAACTCTTCCAGAAAATTGCAGAGGAAGGTAAACTTCCAAACGCATTCTATGAGGCCACCATCACCCTAATACCAAAACCTGACAAAGATGCCACAGATTATGCATTTTTAACAAGAACACAAAAAATTCTTATGCACACTGAATTTTGAGAACCACTAATCTAAACCAAATTAGCTAATGTCATAGTTAACACTGAAATAATAAAGGCCTTCTCCATTAAAGTCAAGAAAAATATAAGAGTGTCTGCTTTCAGTTCAATTAATTATCTCAACTCTGAAAAGTTTGGTTATTGGAATAAGGGAGACAAATTAAGAAATAAAACATATAAATATTTGACAATGAGATCTAATCTTATTATATTTGAATAATTATCATCTGGAACTCCAATAAACTAAAGATTCTTTATAATGAATAAGAGCAAGTAGTAATTTGGCTGGATAAAAATGGGGTATACAAAAATGACTTTCTTATTTACTAGCAACTGGTTAGAAACAATAGGGGAAAAAAAGCTCAATTTACAATGGAAGAAATAGATGTATAGGAATAAACTTTTCAAAAATTGTTTAGAGTCGTTGTAAAAAAGACTTTAAAACTTTACAAAGGCACATAAAAATATATTTGAACAAACAGAGAGAAATAACATTTTCTTAGAAAGAAAGACTTAATATCATAAAACACCAATTAACCCATAAATGATTTAGAATTTGGCCATCAAATTTTTAAAACTCAAACACTATTGTCTAAAAATACCTAGAAAAAAATAAACACATAAGTTCAGCCATAAAAATCACTATAAAGAAAAATGAACATGAAATACTAGCTTTAAAAATTATGAAAACTAATGGCAAGGGATTCATCTACCCAATATTAAAATCTAACATAGAGCTACAGGAATTAAAATTATTTATTATTGGTGCAGAAATAGTTGGAAAATTTAGACACCAAAGACAATGTAAATAATAGAATGAAGACCATCGTGCTTTCCAGGTTCCTTTCTGATCACCTTCAGGGCTGTATCTCTAAAAGCTGGAGTATCCAGTGCGCCATCTTGAAACTCTCTCCTCTCTGTTATACTCATCCCTGGGGAACTTCATTTGTTTTCATGGCTTCAAGTACTTCTGCACTTTTGAACAGTACATTTTTATTTCTTACACTTGCTCTCCTAAAACCCCAGGTTCCTATTTCCATTTGCTCAGCTTCCCCCTTGGATGTTTTGTCAGCATCACAAATGTTGCTCATTCAAATCCAAATACTTATTTTTCCACTAAAATTGCTTCTCCTCTAATTCCCCAATCTTAGAAATAGTCACCCATCCTTTAGTTGCTCACATTAAAAGATCTAGAGAGCTATTTTGATCCCTCTCTTTTCCTAAAACCCCATACAGGTCCATTAGGAAATCTGGTGCACCTACCTTCAAAATATATCTTGAATACAACCAGTATCTTTAAATACTGGTAACAGTAATGAGAATGAATACTGTTACCTTTTCTAAGCCCTGTCTTCTCTTATCTGGATCATCGCAAGAGCCTCCACAGTGCTCTGCCTATGTCCCCTCTTAATTCCTTCAGTTGGTTTCCTATATGGCAGCCAGAATGAGTCTTGTAAACCCAATAACTGGCCACTTGATTCTTCTTCTCAGAACCTACTGATAACTTCCAATCACATTTAGAATAAATATCTTTATCTTGGTTCACCATGGCTCCCATGTGCTCTGGAGCTGTCTCTACTGGTGTGCAAGCAAATGTTCAACAACCAAAGGAAACAAATGTATGCACATACATTCATAATTTTATTATAAATTTTAGTGATATAAAAGATGTATAGTGTACATTTGTGAATGTAATGAACTATACAGTATCCTTCATTGCAAATCCCATATATCAAATTGATAGTCACAGATTGCTCATATTGTTTTTGTGTGTGTGTGCCAAATTCTTGGATCCTTAGCAAAATTATAGCTGCAACTGATAAATCAACACAGTTCCAAAAGGAAGGTTGGTTGATGAATTTCTTTATATCAATGAGTAAAAAGAAGTTGAAACAATGAAAATACATGCTGGACTTCCACCTGCTCATCAGTGAAACAAACAGTTTCTTTGTTGAACTGCATTATAATTTTTAAATTCTGGAGGAATATTTCCTTGATGTTTTGGGAATTCACAATGTAGCATCTAGAAACACACACTTTTAATCTGCATTAAAAAACATTTTTCTCCATCACTTTAAGTCTAGACAATCAACAAAATGATAAAGGAGGGCTTGATGTGTAGAATTTGCTGGTTTCTGTGCTGTAAGTAGTCACATCATGGCTGATTTCACGCTACCAACATGACATCACTGAGTTGTGAAGAGATGTGTAGTACCCCTCCTCCATGTAGCATTTCCAGCATATACACACCATGAACTTCAAGAGCTAAGAACACTGTCAACTGTAGAAAAAACAATTAGGAAGGGAATCTGAGTAGATTTTACCTTCATTGTTTTTCATATTCACTATTTATTTACTTCAGAATGATGATTTAAACATATTAACAACTGATTAACTAAAGTACAATCAGTTCCAGGAACAAATGAACTTCTAAACCTCCATGGATTAATATGATAGAGGTTTTGTTCTTGCTCAAGTAATGTCCGATTGACCATAAATTTTCTATGTGATCGCTTGGGATTCCAGGCCCTTTCATGGTGTGGCTCCCTTCTTCGCTTGGGTTTTGGGCTTCCCTTGTGGCTTCCCTTGTGGCTCAGCTGTTAAAGAATCTGTCTGCAATACGGGAGACCTGGGTTGGGAAGATCCCCTGGAGAAGGGAAATACCCATTCCAGTATTCTGGCCTGGAGAATTCCATGGACTGTATAGTCAATGGGGTCTCTAAGAATTCCCCGGTGGCTCAGACGGTAAAGCGTCTTCCCGCAATGTGGGAAACCTGGGTTCGGTCCCTGGGTCAGGAAGATCTCCTGGAGAAGGAAATGGCAACCCACTTCAGTACGCTTGCCTGGAAAATTCCATGGACAGAGGAGCCTTGTAGGCTACAGTCCATGGGGTCACAAAGAGTCGGACACGACTAAGCAACTTCACTTCACTTCAAAAATTGGAAACGACTGAGCAACTTTCACTTTCACTTTCCGTTTCACTGGGGGATTGGAGAAGAAACTGGGACCAGAATAAACCCTTTTTTTCATTGATGTATAGTTAATGTACAATATAACTTGCAGGCAGTAACCATCCAGATTCCCTTATTCGTTATTGCCTATATCTCTTTTTAAGATGGCCAAACATTGCCCGAGGCAAAGAACTAAGTTCTCCCTCCACTGTCTTGTATGGTCTCAATTTGGCCCATTACTTGAACTTACCTTCACATTATCCGACATTTTTATGGTCTATAGAACAAACAGTAGCTGGTTTTTATATTGGCGTTTCTGCTATTCAGGGCCTCTTATGGATAAAGTAAGAAAGCTGTCTCATTTTAGTGGAAAGAGTCATGAGATTTAGACAGTTCAGCAATAGAAGCGAACTCGAATTAGTCCAAAAGCAGAGATGCTGCCTGCCATGTGCTATAAGTCCACAGAGACACTTCTCAGGACATGAATTCCATTTTATTTGAGAATTTTGTTGTGCAACTTCCTCTTATCACAACTTATTTCTGATATCACCCGTATCATGTCACAGGTAGTTCAGATCTTAATATAATTTGGCTCTCTTAAGCTATGGTGACTGTTTATGCATGCTAAGTTGGCTCAGTTCAGTTCAGTTGTTCTATCGTGTCGGACTCTTTGTGACCCCATGAATTGCAGCACGCCAGGCCTCCCTGTCCATCACCAACTCCTGGAGTTCACTCAAACTCACGTCCATCAAGTCGGTGATGCCATCCAGCCATCTCATCCTCTGTCATCCCCTTCTTCTCCTGCCCCGAATTCCTCCCAGCATCAGAGTCTTTTCCAATGAGTCAACTCTTCCCATGAGGTGGCCAAAGTACTGGAGTTTCAGCTTTAGCATCATTCCTTCCAAAGAACACCCAGGACTGATGTCCTTTAGGATGGACTGGTTGGATCGCCTTGCAGTCCAAGGGACTCTCAAGAGTCTTCTCCAACACCACAGTTCAAAAGCATCAATTCTTCAGCACTCAGCTTTCTTCACGCCAGTCAGAATAGCTGCAACCCAAAAGTCTACAAGTAATAAATGCTGGAGAGGGTGTGGAGAAAAGGGAACCCTCTTACACTGTTGGTGGGAATGCAAACTAGTACAGCCACTATGGAGAAGAGTGTGGAGATTCCTTAAAAAACTGGAAATAGACCTGCCTTATGATCCAGCAATCCCACTGCTGGGCATACACACTGAGGAAACCAGAAGGGAAAGAGACACGAGTACCCCAATGTTCATCGCAGCACTGTTTATAATAGCCAGGACATGGAAGCAACCTAGATGTCCATCAGCAGATGAATGGATAAGAAAGCTGTGGTACATATACACAATGGAGTATTACTCAGCCATTAAAAAGAATACATTTGAATCAGTTCTAATGAGGTGGATGAAACTGGAGCCTATTATACAGAGTGAAGTAAGCCAGAAAGAAAAACACCAATACAGTATACTAACGCATATATATGGAAATTAGAAAGATGGTAACAATAACCCTGTGTACGAGACAGCAAAAGAGACACTGATGTATAGAACAGTCTTATGGACTCTGTGGGAGAGGGAGAGGGTGGGAAGATTTGGGAGAATGGCATTGAAACATGTAAAATATCATGTATGAAATGAGTTGCCAGTCCAGGTTCGATGCATGATACTGGATGCTTGGGGCTGGTGCACTGGGACGACCCAGAGGGATGGAATGGGGAGGGAGGAGGGAGGAGGGTTCAGGATGGGGAACACATGTATACCTGTGGCGGATTCATTTTGATATTTGGCAAAACTAATACAGTTATGTAAAGTTTAAAAATAAAATAAAATTTTAAAAAAATACAAAAAAAAGAAAATTCAACTTTGGCACCATGAACTCTTACACATCCAAGAGGAGATATAAATTCATATACCTTTTTGAAGGACAATTTGGTGTTCTACATATCAGGAGCCAACATTTCTACTATGAAGTTTATACTACTAAGGACATAATTAAGGAATGATGCAGAGTGGGGCTTAAACTACCCCAATGCTGTTTATAATATTAAAATGTAAAAAGGAGGAAGAGAAGGAGGGAAAATAAGACCAAAATATTCAACAACCAGCAATACCTCTATGAAATGGAATACATAGAGCCTATAAAAATAGAGTTACCAAGGAATATTTAATAACATGATGAAATACCCAGGGCATGCTGTTAGGTGACCATCACAGGGTACAAAATATTTTGTTGAGTGGTATTATACAGGTAAAAAACTAAACATAAACATGGAAAATCAGCTAAAACGAAATACTAAAACATTGACAGCAATTGTCTTTGAATAGAGGGATTCAGGTAATTTTTCTTTTGTTTGTTGTTTATACATAATTTCTAATTCTCTACAACAGGAATTTGTTATATTTGTAACTAGAAAACTTACAGACAGGTTTTTTACACTTAAGGAGAGAATGAAAGAGCCTTCTGGAAATTCCCGAGATGCTGTGGACTGTTCAAGATGGCCACACCTACAAAGCCATGTAGGAGACATGTGAGATGATGAAGAAAGGACTGTGAGTATTGTTTGAGCTCTCTTTCCTGAACTCCAAGTAAGAAATGTAAGGCCAGGGAGCAGAGACAACCAGATTGCTTACACTTGGGTATTACTAGCAAAAAGGCTCTCAGTTTGAGTGGCTTAAGCCTTTCCTAAAGTCTTTCTTTAACTTCAAAGGAGATTCAGAGCAGAACTGCCTAGACCTGCCAGCCTAGAGGTGCCCTGCCCAATAAACACCCACAAAAAGGGAAGGTTTTACAGTGGTTATTTGATGTCAATGCCTGCATTCACAGAAGGACCCCTCTCACAGTGCTGCACAGTCCAGAATCAGGTGACTGCTGGTCACCCACCGTGTCGTACCTGCATTGCTGGCTGATCCACCCTTGCCTCCCAGCCTGGATGGCTTTAGAGCATCCCTTGATGCTGCCTGGGCCCACTGGTAGGCCCAGCAGGTGAGCCCATGCAGGTTTCATTCCATTTTTAATCAAGATGCTAGTAAGTATACTAATGTTAAAAAAGAAAGGCAATTTCTTTAAATGTCAGAGAACTTGAGAAAGTGGGGAGACTGTCAGAATGTGAGGATTGAGCACAGCCACAAGGCAAGGGCAATGACAATGGCCCAAAGGCATAACTGGACCCTCTGTTGCAATGTTCCACAGGGGGCTGATGGCCACATGGTCCAAGCAGGGCTAAGAGGGGAGGAGTCTGACTGGACTGGCTGCGTCTGCTCAGGCAGGTTCAGAAAGCAAAGGTAGGCCTTTCCCCAGAGGAAACTCCATCCCCCACAGTGTAGGAGGAGGCCTGGGAGCACATTGCACGGGGGCTCCCTTGTGCATCACAGCAGAGACTCAAGCATCTTTACTATGGCCTGGTTCTCTCATGAAATGGTTAATGTAAACCCACAGAGGTTGTCTGAGCTCTGAGAGCACCATAGGTTGGAGGGTAGTAAAAGATGTCCCTGGAATTAAATGACGAAAAGTGTATTTAGAGGAAGTATATTCAAAGAAGGACCCTCAGCAATTTGGAGCATGAGAATCCAGATTCACCTTGAGCTCTGAATATCTTGTTATGGTGACCAGCAAGGAAATTATCCTAAAACTCTTAGATACACACATCAAATGCCAGTTTGAGTCCTCTAGTATAAGAAGGCACCCATGTTTACCTAGAGACAAAATCTATCTATACAGATTTTCTGCTGAAGTTTGAAGACCTGTCTGGTACTGAGTGCTAAATGGCAAGCACTATACCCCTTGAAAACATCTACTCAGTGCTCTGTGGTATACAATGTATAGTTGATTCACTTTGCTGTACAGCAGGAACTAACACAACATAGTAAAGCAACTATATGCCAATAAAAATTAATTTAAAAATAAAAGATAAATTAAAAAATATATTTTTAAAAAAAGTGAGACAGGAATATAGATAGAAAGGGCTCATCATTAATTAATGGGTAATTGCCTCTAAAGCTCATAAATTTAATTCCCCCTTTCCCCAAATTCCCTTTGCAGTGGTCAAAATAAAGAGAAACAAAAACATGAAAAAAAAAATCTTTATAAGAAAATAGGAAAGATCTTTGAACAAATTAGTAATTTAACCCCCCAGATGGAGGAATCATGTACCAGTTTCTGTTGCAAAAACATTAAGGGAAAGACTCCTTGGAAGTCCAAGTTAGGGGAGATTCCTCAGCCAAATGCCCCATCTCTAATAGTTAAACTCATAGAAATAGCTTAAAGCTAAGGTGGAGTGAAGGAGCAGTTAGAGGAGGAAACTTTACCCTTGAATCACTGAACAACCCCAGAGAGCATCTTCCTAGAATGTCCATGCAATGCCCACAGGCCAATAGAGCTGTCCTGGGCCTTGAAGCTGGGCCCTGGTTCCCAGAGAGTGACCTGGTAAGCAGATCTCTCCCACTGGCCAGCACAGTACTGTTTTCATGGCATGATGTGAGACTGAATCACCAGAATTGTGCTAACACACAGATTTGGGGTGACTGTCACTTATGTTGGATCCACATGAGTTCTGGTCTCTGGGCTGGCTTGGACGATAGGTAAGGAACTGTGCAGGTGTTCACCCATCAAGGTTCCAACCACATGCTGCCACCAGTCTTTAGCATCAAAGGGTGCTGAAGTGGAGGCAGGCACCCTGTGTGCCCACTACCAGAGTAGCCATGTTGCTCCTTTTCCAGCTTCTGCATGAGGTACCAGGTAGTCCTCTGGGCATGACCAGACCAAGCTCATCCAATGAGATCATTGTTCTAAAATGCCAAATAGCCCTTACAACTCATGTCCTTTTTTGGCTAATACAATCTGTGGCAACATGTTCTTCTGGATCAGTCTTAATCTGTGCTGGATGAGAGACAGCCATTCTTTGGGGAAACGGGACCATTTTTCTTGTTTGGCCTATAGGCCTCTCAACTATCCTTTCTGTTTACAACAGGGGTGCTGTCGACATTGAAAGACATCATGTTCTAAAAACAGGATTACTGTGTTAAGAGTTCAAAGGAAGGTGCTGTTGGAAGGTGTGGAAGATGTGTCATTCTACATTTATGCTACAAAATTTCAAGGTGTAAATTTAACATGACCAGAAAATCAATTATCATTCACATTTGCCTTCACACTCTGACAAAGACTTGCATTGAGGGCAACTAAAACAAAGCACAGTAACAGTGCTTGGGAGTCCTTGGAAACTTGTATTCACAGGCAGCTTTGAATAATGTGGCATCACAGGGAACAATACAACCAGCATTACATAAGATATTAAGGAACTTCAGGGTCAAGAAAATCTATATTGTTTCAATGCAAACAGGTTCAGAAAAAACCTGTTTTTAAAAAACATTTTTAAACTATTTTAAATTTAAGTATGTATAATTAACCTATCATGTGTTAGTTTCAAGTGTATAGCAAAATAATTCAGATAGAGATATAGAGATATATCATGTATATACTTTTTCAGATTCTTTTCCATTATGGGTTATTATAAGATATTGAATATGGCTCCCTGTACTGTTCAGTAGGTCCTTGTTTATCTGTGTTATATACAGTGCTGGGTATATGTGAATTCCAAACTCTTAATTTATCTCTCCCCTCACCCTATTATCTCCTTTAGTAACCATAAATTTGTCTTCTGACAAATTTGTATTTGTGAGTCTATTTCTGTTTTGTAAATATGTTCATTTGTATCTTTTTTTAGATTCCATATATAAGTGATGTTATAGGATAATTGTCTTTCTGCCTGACTTACTTCATTTAATATGATAATCTCTGTATATATAATGATATATTCCACTGTATATACATACCACATCTTCTTTATCAATTTCTCTGTGATGGCCATTTAGGTAGCTTCCATGTCTTGGCTATTGTAAACAGTGCTGCAGTGAACACTGGAGTACATGTATCTTTTCAAATCAGAATTTTTTCCAGATATATTCCTAGGAGTGGGATATCTAGATTATATTGTAACTCTATTTTTAGGTTTTTAAGGAAACGTCATACTGTTCTCCATAGTGACTGTTTCAACTTACATTTTCACTTAACGGTATCGAAGGGTTCCTTTTTCTCCACACTCTCTCTAGCATTTATTGTTTGTAGACTTTTTGATGATGGCTATTGATGCTTTCTGTGAGTATGGTTTCAGTGTGTTTGCCCTCTGATGCCCTCTTGCAACACTTACCATCTTACTTGGGTTTCTCTTACTTTGGGCGTGGGGTATCTCTTCACGGCTGCTCCAGCAAAGCGCAGCCGCTGCTCCTTACCTTGGACGAGGGGTATCTCCTCACCGCCGCCCTTCCTGACCTTCAACGTGGGATAGCTCCTCTAGGCCCTCCTGCACCTGCGCAGCCACTGAAACCATACTCACAGAAAACTAGTCAATCTAATCACAGTAGGACCACAGCCTTGTCTAACTCAATGAAACTAAGCCATGCCCGTGGGGCAACCCAAGACGGGCGGGTCATGGTGGAGAGATTTGGCAGAATGTGGTCCACTGGAGAAGGGAATGGCAAACCACTTCAGTATTCTTGCCTTGAGAACCCCATGAACAGTATGAAAAGGCAAAATGATAGGATACTGAAAGAGAAACTCCCCAGGTCAGTAGGTGCCCAATATGCTACTGGAGATCAGTGGAGAAATAACTCCAGAAAGAATGAAGGGATGCAGTCAAAGCAAAAAGAATACCCAGCTGTGGATGTGACTGGTGATAGAAGCAAGGTCCAATGCTGTAAAGAGCAATATTGCATAGAAATCTGGAATGTCAGGTCTATGAATCAAGGCAAATTGAAAGTGGTCAAACAAGAGATGGCAAGAGTGAATGTCAACATTCTAGGAATCAGCGAACTGAAATGGACTGGAATGGGTGAATTTAACTCAGATGACCATTATATCTACTACTGCAGGCAGGAATCCCTCAGAAGAAATGGAGTGGCCATCATGGTCAACAAAAGAGTCCAAAATGCAGTACTTGGATGCAATCTCAAAAACGACAGAATGATATCTGTTCGTTTCCAAGGCAAACCATTCAATATCACAGTAATCCAAGTCTATGCCCTAACCAGTAACGCTGAAGAAGCTGAAGTTGAATGGTTCTATGAAGACCTACAAGACCTTTTAGAACTAACACCCTAAAAAGATGTCCTTTTCATTATAGGGGACTGGAATGCAAAAGTAGGAAGTTGAGAAACACCTGGAGTAACAGGCACATTTGGCCTTGGAATAGGGAATGAAGCAGGGCAAAGACTGATAGAGTTTTGCCAAGAAAATGCACTGGTCATAACAAACACCCTCTTCCAACAACACAAGAGAAGACTCTATACATGGACATCACCAGATGGTCAACACCGAAATCAGATTGATTATATTCTTTGCAGCCAAAGATGGAGAAGCTCTATACAGTCAGCAAAAACAAGACCAGGAGCTGACTGTGGCTCAGACCATGAACTCCTTATTGCCAAATTCAGACTGAAATTGAAGAAAGGAGGGAAAACCACTAGACCATTCAGGTATGACCTAAATCAAATCCCTTATGATTATACAGTGGAAGTGAGAAATAGATTTAAGGGCCTAGATCTGATAGATAGAGTGCCTGATGAACTGTGGAATGAGGTTTGTGACATTGTACAGGAGACAGGGATCAAGACCATTCCCATGGAAAAGAAGTGCAGAAAAGCAAAATGGCTGTCTGGGGAGGCCTTACAAATAGCTGTGAAAAGAAAAGAAGCAAAAAGCAAAGGAGTAAAGGGAAGATATAAACATCTGAATGCAGAGTTCCAAAGAATAGCAAGAAGAGATAAGAAAGCCTTCTTCAGCGATCAATGCAAAGAAATAGAGGAAAACAACAGAATGGGGAAGACTAGAGATCTCTTCAAGAAAATCAGAGATATCAAAAGAACATTTCATGCAAAGATGAGCTCAATAAAGGACAGAAATGGTATGGACCTAACAGAAGCAGAAGATATTAAGAAGAGGTGGCAAGAATACACAAAGAACTGTACAAAAAAGATCTTCATGACCCAGATAATCATGATGGTGTGATCACTGACCTAGAGCCAGACATCCTGGAATGTGAAGCCAGGTGGGCCTTAGAAAGCATCACTATGAACAAAGCTAGTGGAGATGATGGAATTCCAGTTGAGCTCTTTCAAATCCTGAAAGATGATGCTGTGAAAGTGCTGCACTCAATATGCCAGCAAATTTGGAAAACTCAGCAGTGGCCACAGGACTGGAAAAGGTCAGTTTTCATTCCAGTCGCAAAGAAAGGCAATAACAAAGAATGCTCAACTACCGCACAATTGCACTCATCTCACACGCTAGTAAAGTAATGCTCAAAATTCTCCAAGCCAGGCTTCAGCAATATGTGAACCGTGAATTTCCAGATGTTCAAGCTGGTTTTAGAAAAGGCAGAGGAACCAGAGATCAAATTGCCAACATCCGCTGGATCATGGAAAAAGCAAGAGAGTTCCAGAAAAACATCTATTTCTGCTTTATTGACTATGCCAAAGCCTTTGACTGTGTGGATCACAATAAACTGTGGAAAATTCTGAAAGAGATGGGAGTACAAGACCACCTGATCTACCTCCTGAGAAATTTGTATGCAGGTCAGGAAGCAACAGTTAGAACTGGACATGGAACAACAGACTGGTTCCAAATAGGAAAAGGAGTTCGTCAAGGCTGTATATTGTCATCCTGTTTATTTAACTTATATGCAGAGTACATCATGAGAAACTCTGGGCTGGAAGAAACACAAGCTGGAATCAAGATTGCCAGGAGAAACATCAATAACCTCAAATATGCAGATGACACCACCCTTTTGGCAGAAAGTAAAGAGGAACTAAAAAGCCTCTTGATGAAAGTCAAAGTGGAGAGTGAAAAAGTTGGCTTAAAGCTCAACATTCAGAAAATGAAGATCATGGCATCCAGTCCCACCACTTCCTGGGAAATAGATGGGAAAACAGTGGAAATAGTGTCAGACTTTATTTTTCTGGGCTCCAAAATCACTGCAGATGGTGACTGCAGCCATGAAATTAAAAGATGGTTACTCCTTGGAAGGAAAGTTATGACCAACCTAGATAGCATATTCAAAAGCAGACATTACTTTGCCAACAAAGGTTCGTCTAGTCAAGGCTATGGTTTTCCCAGTGGTCATGTATGGATGTGAGAGTTGGACTGTGAAGAAGGCTGAGAGCTGAAGAATTGATCCTCTTGAACTGTGGTGTTTCAGAAGACTCTTGAGAGTCCCTTGGACTGCAAGAAGATCCACCCAGTCCATTCTGAAGGAGATCAGCCCCGGGATTTCTTTGGAAGGAATGATGCTAAAGCTGAAACTCCAGTACTTTGGCCACCTCATGCTAAGGGTTGACTCATTGGAAAAGACTCTGATGCTGGGAGGGATTGGGGGCAGGAGGAAAAGGGGATGACAGAGGATGAGATGGCTGGATGGCATCACTGACTCAATGGACGTAAGTCTGAGTGAACTCCAGGAGTTGGTGATGGACAGAGATGCCTGGCGTGCTGCGATTCATGGGGTCGCAAAGAGTCAGACACGACTGAGCGACTGATCTGATCTGATCTTATATGAATGATGCTTTTGAACTGTGCTGTTGGGGAAGACTCTAGAGTCCCTTGGACTGCAAGGAGATCCAACCAGTCCACCCTAAAGGAAATCAGTCCTAAATATTCATTGGAAGGAATGATGCTAAAGCTGAAGCTCCATGCTTTGGCCACCTGATGTGAAGAACTGACTCATTGGAAAAGACCCTGATGCTGGGAAAGACTGAAGGCAGGAGAAGGCGATGACAGAGGATAAGATGGTTGGATGGCATCACTACTCGACAGACGTGAGTTTGAATAAGTTCCAGGACGGAGTTGGTGATGGACAGGGAAGCCTGGTGTGCTACAGTCCATGGGGTCACAAATAGTCGGACACAACTGAGCAACTGAATTGAACTGATTCTGACCAATGTCACATCAGATACCTCATTGTTTTTTGATTTGCATTTTTCTAATAATTAGTGATACTGAGCATCTTTTCAAGTACCTGTTGGCCATCTGTATGTCCTCTTTGGAGAAATATCTATTAAGTCCTCTGCCTATTTTTTGACTGGGTTGTTTGGGGTTTTGATATTAAGCTGTATGAGCTGTTTGTATGTTTTGGAAATTAATTCCTTGTCAGTAGCATCGTTTGCAAATATTTTCTTCCAGTCTGCAGGTTGTCTTTTCATTTTGTTTATGGCATGGCTTTACACATAATTACTAGCTTTTTCTCAGGGTAAAGGCATAGGAAATTACTCAGGGATTGTGCATGTGACAATAAGTAGAGCATTATTTAAAAAAAAAAAAAAAAAAACAAGACGATTCCTGGAACTAAATAGGAAGAAATGGTGCCTGGGTGCTAGGGAGAGCTTTCGTATGCACTGATGGACAATAAACAAACATGTAAGTATCTCTTATTTAGCCACTGTTCTGAATCTTCACTGACAATTCAGTATACCTTACATGGGCCCATGGATTTAAAATATAAATTTTAACCAATTCTTACATAAACAGTTTTTGCTCAGGACCCTGCACAGCTTAAAGATAGCTTGTGGTTGTAGGTCTGAGATGGAGGTTTGCATGCCAGTGGTTTACTGAAAAGTGCCTCTTGAGAATGACACTCAATAGTGAGTAAATAAATCCAGTAAACTTTAGAAAAGATGCCTAAACAAATATAATGTAATTATAATATTCAATACAAATTTAAAAATAATTCTAAAGAGAGAGTTCATAATATATAAAATAACACAAAAAAGCTTCATCTAAAAGGCCAGATTATTCCATGAAAATTTAGTGTATGGTGGTCACTAATAGAAGTAGTCATAAATATAAAATATTTCTTGCTTTATATAGGAAGAGAGTAAATATATTCAGAAAAGACATGGGTTTTAATTAAATATCAGTAGAATAAAAGTAATTGTGAAACAAGACACATTACCAAAAAAGTTAAGGCAGGTCTCAGAAATACTGCAGAAGGCAGCCAAAGAAAAATAAGGAAGCATAAAAATGACAGTTTAATTAATAACAGAAGTAGAACAAGATATTTCAGATATACATTGAATACATCAAATTTAAGCTCATCTATTTTTTAAAACATTTACTGAAGTATCAGGAGAAGGCAATGGCACCCCACTCCAGCACTCTTGCCTGGAAAATCCCATGGACACAGGAGCCTGGTGGGCTGCAGTCCATGGGGTCGCTAAGAGTCCAACACGACTGAGTGACTTCACTTTCACTTTTCACTTCCATGCATTGGAGAAAGAAATGGCAACCCACTCCAGTGTTCTTGCCTGGAGAATCCCAGGGATGGGGGAGCCTGGTGGGCTGCCGTCTATGGGATCACACAGAGTCGGACACGACTGAAGTGATTTAGCAGCAGCAGCAGCACTGAAGTATAGTTGATTTACAATGTTGTATCAGTTAAGCTCATCTATTAAGTTCAGATCAGTTCAGTTCCGTCATTCAGTTATGTCCGACTCTTTGCAACCCCATGGACTGCAGCACGCCAGGTCTCCCTATCACCAACTCCTGGAGTTTACTTAAACTCATGTCCATTGAGTCAGTGATGCCATCCAACCATCTCATCCTCTGTCGTCCCTTCTCCTCCCGCCTTCAATCTTTCCCAGCATCAGGGGCTTTTCAAATGAGTCAGCTCTTCACATCAGGTGACCAAAGTATTGGAGTTTCAGCTTCAACATCAGTCCTTCCAGTGAATATTCAGGACTGATTTCCTTTAGGATGGACTGGTTGGATCTCCTTGCAGTCCAAGGGACTCTCAAGAGTCTTCTCCAACACCATAGTTCAAGAGCATCAGTTCTTCTGCACTCAGCTTTCTTTATAGTCCAACTCTCACATCCATACATGACCACAGGAAAAACCATAGCCTTGATTAGATGGACCCTTGTTGGCAAAGTAATGTCTCTGCCTTTTAATATGCTGTCTAGGTTGGTCATAACATTCCTTCCAAGGAGCAAGTGTACCATAATTTCATGGCTGCAGTCACCATCTGCAGTGATTTTGGAGCCCCCCAAAACGTAAAGTCTGCCACTGTTTCCACTGTTTCCCCATCTATTTGCCATGAAGTGATGGGACTGGATGCCATGACCTTCGTTTTCTGAATGTTGAAGTTTAAGCCAACTTTTTCACTCTCCACTTTCACTTTCATCAAGAGGCTCTTTAGTTCTTCTTCACTTCAAGCTCATCTATTAAGGCATCTCAAATTTGATTGATAAACAAAATGCAAATGACTACTATTTAATGAGACATACCTGGAACAAAATAACATAGGAAATGTAAAATAAAAGGATGATTGGACTTATGTTTCTGACAATATTTAACACTAGGTAGAAGACAAAAATATATCAAATGTAGGCTACTAGATTATTTTAGAAAAAAACTTTAAAAAGCATTTTGTGCAACATGTATTTGTAATCAAAACACACAAAGCATAAGAAGAATGTTTCCATGAGCAAAATCTTCAGGGAAGAGAAAACCTGCATAACAATATCTGCAAGGGGAAGAGATATAAAAATTATCAGAGATGGAATAGAAAGTATATTTTTAAAATGTTTTAAAGGTACAACTGAATGAAAAAAGATTATCAAAACGTCAAGCTTGAAACTGCATCAAGTAGAACTTCTAATAATAAAAAATATTAAGTGCAAATAGATAAAGTTAAAAGCTACATAGATGCTATGTTCAAACTTAGATACAGCTGAGATACATTGTGAACTACGTTGTGCACAAAAATTTGTTTCCCAAATTTTACATAAAGATAGTGGAAATATGCGAAAAATTGAGGGGATGTAAAATATGAAGTGACATGTTCCAATATATATCTAATTACAGTTTATAATAGAGCTTATAAAGATAATAAAGGAGAAGCATTATTCAAAGAATGGCTGAGGCTTCCCTCAAATTGTTGAAAGGCACCATCCT
Source organism: Bubalus kerabau (assembly GCF_029407905.1). Lineage (NCBI taxonomy): Eukaryota > Metazoa > Chordata > Mammalia > Artiodactyla > Bovidae > Bubalus > Bubalus kerabau. Next base: position 180,182,114 of record NC_073625.1, on the reverse strand, counting down.
TGGACTCAGGATTCAGGAAGTCCAACAATTCCCAACAGGATGAACCAAAAAACATCTAGAAAATGTTAGCATAATTTCAAGAAAAAAGACAAGGATATTAATATTAACCAAACAAAACAGATAGATTACGTGCAAGCAAAAAAGTTGTAAGAGTGTGAAACAATATTTTCAAAGTGCAGGGAGGAAACAGTACCAACTGTGGACCATTATACTCCATAGAACTATCTTTAAAATACAAAGGTGAAATTAAGGTGTTTTGAGACAAATACCAATGAGAAAAGGTTAACTATTGATACTAACAAGAGAGAAGAATGAACTTCAAGAAAAATGTAAATGATCACAAAAGGTGTGAGATGCCAGAAAGACAAGTAAACAAGAAATGGTAGGGATTTGCCTGGTGGTCCAGTGGCTAAGACTCCATACTCCCAATGCAGGGGGTCTGAGTTTGACCCCTGGTTGGAGAACTAGATCCCATATGCTGCAGCTAAGAGTTTGCATGCCACAACTAGAGATCCTGCGTGCCACAGTGAAGATCCCGTGTGCTACAACTAGGACTCAGCACACTCAGATAAATAAATACAAATAAATGTTTTAAAAGGTATGGCAAACAAGCTAAATATAATCAAATACCATATTTTTAGAAACATCCAAGATGCAGAATTTTAAAAAACTAAAATAATGAGCAATAGATATAATAGCGGTTATCCTCAAGTTAAAGTATTCAAATCTTCATAATGTTCAAGATACAGACAAGGATATGATTAATGATTTTGTTAACTTAAATATACATGTTGAAAACGTCTAAAGTTACTACTAAAAGAATAGAATTAGAATGTAAAACATCAAATTAGTGAAAGAAAAAAAAACAAAACATGACATAGCTTTGGGGAACAAACAAATATAAAAGAAAAGGAACAGGGAGAAACAGAAAACTTGTACAACTAGCCCAAAATAAGATAGTAAAAAATATTCATACACACACACACATAATCATAATTAATAATATGAATACATTTTCCAATTAAACAAAAAAGTTGACAGACTGGACTTAAAAATTACTAACTACATTTAAAAAACAAAATATACAGATAAGATACAAGAACAATGGAAAGGTTGAAAATAAAGCATTGAAAAATATAGATCAAGAAATTCAAACTGAAAGAACATTATTGTACATATATTAATATTAGACAAAATTGTTTTAAAGAAGCATTTTAAGATATGAGGGACAATGCATATTTATAGGTTCTTTTTTAACAGCTTTATTGAAATATGATTCACATACACAATTCACCATATAAGGTATACAATTTAATGACTTTCAGTTTATTTGCAGAAAAGTGAATATTGTCACAATTTTAGAATAGTTTGTCACCTGAGAAGAAAACCCCATACCTTTTAGCTTAACTTTTTACCCCCTTACTCAAATCTAAGCAACCAAAATCTACTTTCTATTTTATTGTATTTCCTTATTCTAAATTTTAAATACTATGTGGACTTTCACATAATATATGGACTTTTACAATTAGTTTCTTTTGCTTACTGTTTTTTCAAGGTTCATCCAAGCTGTGGCAGGTATTGGTACTTCATTCCTTTTTTATGGATGAATTATATTCCATCATATAAATACATGACATTTAACTTTCACATTTATACGTTGATGGGCATATACATTTTCCCATCTTTTGGCTATGAATAATGCTGCTATAAACATTAGTGTACATGTTTTTTATGTAAACATATGCCTTCATATCTCTTGGACATATAGCTAGGAGTGTTTAAACATGTGAGAAACAGCCAAAATGTTTTTCAGAGTGGCTGAATCATTTCACATTCTTACCCACAGTTTGTGGGGGTTTCAATTTCTCCCCATCTCTGTCACAATTTATTAATATCTGGATTTTCTATTCTAGCCATCCTAAGGGTGGGAAGCTGTATCTTATTGTGGTTGTGGTTTATATTTCCCTGGTGACTAATGATGTCAAGAACTTTCATCTGATTTGGATATCAGGGTAATATTGGTTTCATAAAATTAGTGGGGAAGTGTTCCCTCCTCTTCTGTTTCTTGGAAGAGTTTGTGAAGAATTGGTAGTAATTTTAAATGTTTGGCACAATGAGTGGTGAAGCCATCTGGGAAGCCATTATATCAGTACATTGACAAAAGTTTCACTTTGTAAGGAAGATAAAACAATTTAACTGCGTACTAATAGATACATAAAGCAAAATAGGGCAGAATCATGGGATAAATTAATAAAGACACTAAAATTATGGGACATTTAATAGTAAGTCTCTCAGTGACTGTTGGATCACTATCAAGAAAATATCACACGCTAGACTTTGGGGATGCTGCCAAGGCAGTACTGACAGGAAGAGGTCTTAAATACAGATATTAGAAAAGAAGACATAATGAAAATAAATGAGCTAAATATCCACTTGAGATATCAGAAAAAGAACAGTAGGATAAACCGGAAAAAGTCAAAAGGAAGGAAATAACAAACGTGAGTAGAAATGCATACAATGGAAAAAAAAAGATGCAATAGATACCTTCAGCAAACTCAGTGAAAAGACAAATACAACTGACAAACCTCTGGTAAGATTAGGTATGTATATATGCACACACAACTTTTTCAGAACATGGTTTTTCATAACTCATTTTTTATGAGACTAGTAAAAGCTTAACATCAAATCCAGACTAGGACAGTCCAAGAAAGAAAATCTTTATCAATTTTTACCAATATCACTCACAAAGGTAGATGCAAAAATACTAAACAAAGCATTAATAACACTATTATAGAACTGTATTGAAAGATAGTGACATTATGATCAGTTTGATTTTACTCCAGGAATGCACATTTGATAAGAAAATAAAGGAAAGAATGACCATAAGGTCATCTCAACACAAGATAAAACATTTGATGAAATTCAGCAAGCTTCAACAACCAAAACAAGGGGTGGGAGGGAATTGTTAGAAATATGGAATATAAGGAATATATTTAGCCTGAAAAAGGTATACATTCACTGTACAGTGTTAACGTCATACTCATCAATCAGCCTTACATATCATTGCTGGTCCCAGACGGAGGATTCCTCATAGGAGTTCTAGAATTCATTGATCTTGCTGAGAAAACCATCTCAGCTGAGTAGAGCACTGTGGGACAAAGCCTTCAAATAGAACTTTAGCTTCACTGTTGCCTGGGAAACTATGGCTCTGACCAGATTCTGGTGACCTTCAAAAATATCACTGACTAGTGCCAGGCCCTGTTGATGGTGGGCTTTGTCTACAATGGGCATTTCCTCAGGAAGACACACTGTGTCTTACATCTGAATTTCCTGAAGTCAATGGCTATGGAGCAGACTGATCCTAAGCATCTCTTCAGACATATACTGTACATTCCTATCAGCAGTGGTCATATTCAGCTTTCTGGGAAATAGCTCTGTACTATATTCATGGACTTAGACTACCTGGATCATGAGGCCCACCTCCATAACCACCAAGGAAGTATCTTGTGCCATTGTCATGAATGGCATCTTGCTCACAGATGGGACAGGAATTTTGGTATAAGAGTTAAGTATGAATATTGCTCTGATAAGAATAAGAAAATAACCTTGGCTGTGTCTATAATCACAGTAAATTTTCTGTTGGCAATGAGAGAATATAAATATTTTGCTGTCAAGGAAAAAAAAGGTGATACTTGACCCACTTCACAGGAGTCATGAGTTTGCAGTGGAGGCTACTTAGAAGGGAAAATGAGTCTATTCTTTGTCAGCAAAGGATGTGTCAGTAGGTCGCTCTGGCTCTACGTAGATATTCATCAGTAGGTACGCATCAGTTGATCTTGCCTGTAGCAATTACTAATGTAGCGATAAGTATTTTTTCTATTTCTCTGATGCTAATTTTAATTTATCTATTAAAATAATTTTATTTTCAAAAAATTAAAAGAAAATGACTTGAGTTTTATTTTTGGCAATAGTCTAAATTAGATAGCCTGAATACTCTACAGATTCTGGTTAAACTATTACAAACATTTTATTATATGCATAGCCACAGTCCTAAGAAAGGAAATTTCCACATGTCAAAAACAAGGGGAAAACTAACATCAAAAGAGGTAAGGACCTTAGCAAATTCTGTAGCAGCCCTAGGGGTGGTTTTTGGTCTCTATAACTAAGGGATTTAGGTTTTAATGAACTCATAGGGAAATGAAATTAGGTCTTGATCCTCCTTATGGTAGGAACAGAACTGAGACTTCTGTATTAAAAAAACCAGGTTCGTAGAAAGGCTCCACATTCTCCAAAAAAGTAGACTAGGAAGTGGTAACCCAAGAGCACAGGGTAAAGAGAAAGTTTTCTTGCCTGGTCTGTCCTCTCAATGGGAAAAAAATTAAAAAGCACTATCTATGGGCCTGTGCCTACTCAGCATTACACATCAAATTTAAGTTTTCTCCAGGACATTTTCACATCACAAATATACATAAAACAATGGTCTCAACTTGGTGATACCCTTAGAGCATCTGCCAGATGTAAAAGAAAAATCTATTTGGAGAGACAAAACTTCAGGTTGTAAAGGTTTCCTACAAATTAACATGTGCTTACAATGGAAAATTTAAAAATTATAATTTAAAAAATTGTAAAACATGTGAGCAAACTATTCAGCTTCATGAGATTAGTAGATATGATGAACAGTAGGGTTAGATGTTGAAATCATCAGATAATACAAATATGGTATGGGAATGATGTACTGAGTATGATTTAGATAATTAAAAACATAACAAATATTGGAAACTAATCAGGAAAAATAAAGCACTAACTAAAAAGAGCCACATAGCACTTACCAACGGCCCTAAAGTATATGAAGCAAAAACTGACAGAATTGAAGGTACAACTAGACAATTCAATAATAATAGTCGGAGATTTCAATGCCATACTTTCACTAATAGATAGAACAAGTAGGTAGAAGATCAAGAAGGAAGTAGAAAATTTGAACAATACTATAAATCAACTATATTAACAGATATCTGTAGAATATTTCACTAACTAACAGTAGAACAGGCATTCTTCTCAAGTACACAGGAACATTCTCCAGATTAGACCAAATGAAGCCATAAACAAGTCTCATATGAATTTAAAGGAGTAAAATAATTAAAAAAAAGATTTCCTCCAATGAAATAGAATTAAATTAAAAAATAACTATATAAGGAAATTTGTGAAATCACAATTATGTGTAAATTAAACAATATCCACCTAAATGACAAATGGGTCAAAAAATCGATTGCAAGGGAAATTAGAAAATATCTTGATAGGGATTTCCCTGATGGTCCAATGGTTAAGATTTCATCTTCCAATGCAGAAGGTATGGGTTCAGTCTCTGATCAGGGAGCTAAGATCCCACATGCCTCACGGCCAAAAAACAAGTTATAAAGCAGAAGCAATATTTTATCAAATTCAATAAAGACTTTAAAAGGGTCCACGTTAAAAATTATTTTTAAAAGAAAATACCTTGATATGTGTGACAACAACAAAAAAGAATATCCCCAAATTTAGGAGATACAGCTAAAGCAGTGCACAGAATGAAATTTATAGCTGCAAATACCTGTATTAAAAAGGTAGAAAGACATCAAGTCAATATCTAACTTTCTACCTTTAGAATCCATAAAAAGAGGAGTAAACTAAACCCAAAGCCAACAAAAGAAAGAAATTACAACACAAGAGAAGACTCTACACATGGATATCACCAGATGGTCAACACCGAAATCAGATTGATTATATTCTTTGCAGCCAAAGATAGAGAAGCTCTATACAGTCAGCAAAAACAAGACCAGAGGCTGACTGTGGCTCAGACCACGAACTCCTTATTGCCAAATTCAGACTTAAATTGAAGAAAGTAGGGAAAACCACTAGATCATTCAGGTATGACCTAAATCAAATCCCTTATGATTATACAGTAGAAGTGAGAAATAGATTTAAGGGCCTAGATCTGATAGAGTGGCTGATGAACTATGGACGGAGGTTCATGACATTGTACAGGAGACAGGGATCAAGAGCATCCCCATGGAAAAGAAATGCAGAAAAGCAAAGTGGCTGTCTGGGGAGGCCTTACAAATAGCTGTGAAAAGAAGAGAAGCGAAAAGCAAAGGAGAAAAGGAAAGCTATAAGCATCTGAATGTAGAGTTCCAAAGAATAGCAAGAAGAGATAAGAAAGCCTTCTTCAGCGATCAATGCAAAGAAATAGAGGAAAACAACAGAATGGGAAAGACTAGAGATCTCTTCAAGAAAATTAGAGATACCAAGGGAACATTTCATGCAAAGATGGGCTCGATAAAGGACATAAATGGTATGGACCTAACAGAAGCAGAAGATATTAAGAAGAGATGGCAAGAATACACAGAAGAACTGTACAAAAAAGATCTTCATGAACAAGATAATCACGATGGTGTGATCACTCACCTAGAGCCAGACATCCTGGAATGTGAAGTCAAGTGGGCCTTAGAAAGCATCACTACAAACAAAGCTAGTGGAGGTGATAGAATTCCAGTTGAGCTATTTCAAATCCTGAAAGATGATGCTTTGAAAGTGCTGCACTCAATTGGCCAGCAAATTTGGAAAACTCAGCAGTGGCCACAGGACTGGAAAAGGTCAGTTTTCATTCCAATCCCAAAGAAAGGCAATGCCAAAGAATGCTAAAACTACCGCACAATTGCACTCATCTCACACACTAGTAAAGTCATGCTCAAAATTCTCCAAGCCAGGCTTCAGCAATATGTGAACCGTGAACTTCCAGATGTTCAAGCTGGTTTTAGAAAAGGCAGGGGAACCAGAGACCAAATTGCAAACATCCTCTGGATCATGGAAAAAGCAAGAGAGTTCCAGAAAAACATCTATTTCTGCTTTATTGACTATGCCAAAGCCTTTGTGTGGATCACAATAAACTGTGGAGAATTCTGAAAGAGATGGGAATACCAGACCACCTGACCTGCCTCTTGAGAAACCTATATGCGGGTCAGGAAGCAACAGTTAGAACTGGACATGGAACAACAGACTGGTTCCAAATAGGAAAAGGAGTACGTCAAGGCTGTATATTGTCACCCTGCTTATTTAACGTATATACAGAGTACATTGTGAGAAACGCTGGACTGGAAGAAGCACAAGCTGGAATCAAGATTGCCGGGAGAAATACCAATACCCTCAGATATGCAGATGACACCACCCTTATGGCAGAAAGTGAAAAGGAACTAAAAAGCCTCTTAATGAAAGTGAAAGTGGAGAGTGAAAAAGTTGGCTTAAAGCTCAACATTCAGAAAACGAAGATCATGGCATCTGGTCCCATCACTTCATGGGAAATAGATGGGGGAAACAGTGGCAGATTTTATTCTGGGGGGTTCCAAAATCACTGCAGATGGTGACTGCAGCCATGAAATTAAAAGACGCTTACTCCTTGAAAGGAAAGTTAAGACCAACCTAGATAGCATATTCAAAAGCAGAGACATTACTTTGCCAACAAAGGTCCTTCTAGTCAAGGCTATGGTTTTTCCTGTATGGGTGTGCGAGTTGGACTGTAAAGAAAGCTGAGCACCGAAGAATTGATGCTTTTGAACTGTAGTGTTGGAGAAGACTCTTGAGTGTCCCTTGGACTGCAAGGAGATCCAACCAGTCCACCCTAATGGAGATCAGCCCTGGGATTTCTTTGGAAGGAATGATGCTAAAGCTGAAACTCCAGTACTTTGGCCACCTCATGCAAAGAGTTGACTCATTCGAAAAGACCTTGATGCTGGGAGGGACTGGGGGCAGGAGGAGAAGGGGACGACAGAGGATGAGATGGCTAGATGGCATCACTGACTTGATGGACATGAGTTTGAGTGAACTCCGGGAGTTGGTGATGAACAGGGAAGCCTGGCGTGCTGCAATTCTTGGGGTTGCAAAGAGTCTGACACACCTAAGCAACTGAACTGAACTGAACTGAAGAAGAAATTAATTAAGTAGAAAATAGAAAGAGAAAAACAATAAAACCAAAAGCTGATTCTTTGAAACAACCCACAATATTTGCAAATTTTACTAGACTAACTAAGAAACTATAGAGAAGACAAAGTTACTAAAATCAAGAATTAAACAGAGAAACACAACAGACTGTGAGGGAATTTTTTGAATAATGATATGCCAACAAATTTGATAACTTAAATGAAATGGACAAATAATTAGGAAGATCAAAACTGACTCAACAACAACAAAAAAGAAACTGACTAGACCTATAAAAAGTAAGGAGGTTGAATTAATAATTTAAAAGATAGGCATAAAATAAGCCCAGTCTCAGATAGCTTCCGTGATGAATTAACCAAATTTTTAAGGCATAACGTGTACCATCCTTTCACAAATTAATCCAAAAAATGGACACGTTGGACACACATTCCAACTTATTCTTTTAGACTAATACCATCCTGGTGCTAAACAAGACAAAAGATATCACAAAAGAAATCTATAGACCAATATCCTTTATAGATATAAATGCAAAACTCCTCAACAAAACACTAGCAAAATTGAATCCAACAGTATATACAAAAGATTACCCATCGTAATCAAAAGGGAATTATCCCAGGATTGCAAGGTCTTTTCAACTCGTGAAAATCAACCAGTGTAATACATCATATTAATAAAATGAAGAAAAAAACATGGCAAATAAGCACATGAAAAGATGCTCCACATCATTAGTCATCAGTGAAATGGAAATCAAAACCACAATGATATACCACTTCACACCCACTAGGCCAGTTAGAATCAAAAGTCAAATATAAGTATTGTCAGGGATGTGAGCAAATAGAAACCCTCATATACTATTGGTAGGAATGCAAAACGGTGCTGTAGTTTGGAAAACAGTTTGACAGTTTTTCAAATTGCTAAACAGACTTCCCATATCTCCCAGAAATTTAACTCCTAGATATATGCCCAAGACAAAAGAAACTGTGTTTGCATAAAAACTTGTATACTAATTTTAGCAGCATTTTTTCATAATGGCCATATGTGAAATAACTCATGCATCCATCAACTGATAAATGAATAAATGAAATGTGATATATCTATAAAAGGGAATAATTACTTGACAATAAGAAAAAATGTTTGGAGAAGGAAATGGCAACCCACTCCAGTATTCTTGCCTGGAGAATACCATGGAAAGAGGAGCCTGGCAGGCTACAGTCCATGGAGTCGCAAAGAGTCGGACACGACTGAAGCGACTTAACACACACACAAGAAAAAAGTTGATGCGTGCAATAATATGGACATAACTGGAAAATTTACGCTGTGGGGTGGTCCTAAGATGGTGGCGGAATAGGACATTCTCCCCCACAAATTCATCACAAGATCATTTGAACGCTGAGAAAATTCCACAAAAAAAGTATGAACACTGGCGGAGGACACCAGGCGCCCAGAAAGGAAGCCTATTCTCTTTAAAAGGAGGTAGGACGAAAGGAAGTCATGAAGGAGGAGACGTTTCCAAACACCAGGAAACCCTCTCAACTGGCGGGTCTGTGTGGAGTTTTGAAATCTCAGAGGGCAACATAACTGAGAGGAAAAACAAAACAAAACAACCCACAGATCACTCTCCTAACTGCAACTCCCAGTGGAGAAGTAGCCTAGACAGCTCACATTGGCCAGCAGCGAGCAGGGGCTGAACAGGGAAGCGGGAGTTACATGCTTAGGGTAAGGACCAGGCCTGAATGCCCTGAGGGCAATCTGAGGGAGCTAATGTGAGATAGCAACCCAAACTATGGGATAGCCAGAGAGAGACAAAAAAGAGAGAGAGAGAGAACTTTCCTATGAAAAGCCCTAACCTTCCACTATAGGACTGCATTGATGTTAAAAAAAAAAAATCCCTCCTCCATAGTCTTACTTCTGCTCTAATCTCTCCTTCCATAGTCTTTTGGGGCTTCCCTGGTGGCTCAGATGGTAAAGTGTCTGTGTGCAATGCGGGAGACCTGGGTTCCCTTGGGTCGGGAAGATGCCCTGGAGAAGGATATGGCAACTCATTCCAGTACTCTTGCCTGGAAAATTCCATGGACAGAGGAACCTAATAGGCTACAGTCCATGGGGTCGCAAAGAGTCAGACATGACTGAGCAACTTCACTTTCACAAGGCACAGCCGGCCTGCTTACAGAACAAAGGACTGAGCTAATACCAGAGGAGACCAGGCCCGCTGCAGACCGGCCCCTCCCCGTGCTGGAGGCAGAGAGGCAGGCAGGGACAGCCAGAGCTGGAAGGCGAGAGGCAATCTCAGTCCCAGAGATGGCATCCTCTACCAAACTCTAAGCAGGCTCCCAGTTGCTAACCAAGTCTTCTCAGGATCCTTGAGAGTTGACATCTGCCAGGAGGGTCACAATCAGAGATCAGCTCCCCAGAGGAGACACACGCCACACCTGAGATGGCACTCCTGCTGTGCACCCAGGAAACTGAGTGGCTGGGACCAGGGAGGTGTAAAATGCACCACACACATGGGATAGTGCGCTCATCAAGCACCTGGTAGCCTGAGCTGCTCAGACCTGGGTAGGGCACAAAATGCAGGCCCAACCGAGTCTGTGCCTTTGTGGAGTACCCAAGAAATTGAACCTGAGCTGCTTAGACATGGGAAGTGCATGCAACCCAGGGCTGGCTTTAGACAGTTCCCCTGCAGAGCAACCTGGAGCTGGAGCAGTGTAGGCTGGGAAAGCACAAACGCCGTGAGTGGGGCCAAACCCTGTGTGGCCCAGACACTGCGAGCACTCCCCACACATGCCAGTGATATTTGTTTGCAGTGTTCCTCCCTCCCCACAGCACAATTGAACAAGTGAGCCTAAATAAATGACCACCTTCGCCCCCTTATGTCAGGGTGGAAATTAGATACTGAAGAGACTTGCAAACAGAGGAAGCCAAAATAAACAAAGAAGAGGGAACTGCTTTGGAAGTGACAGGTGAAACAGATTAAAACCCTGTAATTGGCATTGACTCGGAGAAGGCAATGGCACCCCACTCCAGTACTCTTGCCTGGAAAATCCCATGGATGGAGGAGCCTGGTAGGCTGCATGCAGTCCATGGGGTCGCTAAAAGTCGGGCACAACTGAGCGACTTCACTTTCACTTTTCAGTTTCATGCATTGGAGAAGGAAATGGCAACCCACTCCAGTGTTCTTGCCTGGAGAATCCCAGGGACAGAGGAGCCTAGTGGGCTGCCGTCTATGGGGTCGCACAGAGTCGAACACGACTGAAGTGACTTAGGAGCAGCAGCAGTTAGCACTGACTACATTGAAAGGGGCCTATAGACCTTAAGAAGTATAAGCTGAAACAAGGAACTATCTGAAACTGAACTGAGCCCATAACTGCCCTCAACAGCTCCAGAGACATTCCTAGATTCTTTGCAGCCAAAGATGGAGAAGCTCTATACAGTCAACAAAAACAAAACCAGGAGCTGACTCTGGCTCAGACCATGAACTCCTTATTGCCAAATTCAGACTTGAAGAAAGTAGGCAAAACCACTAGACCATTCAGGTATGACCTAAATCAAATCCCTTATGATTATACAGTGGAAGTGAGAAATAGATTTAAGGGCCTAGATCTGATAGATAGAGTGCCTGATGAACTATGGAATGAGGTTCGTGACATTGTACAGGAGACAGGGATCAAGACCATCCCCATGGAAAAGAAATGCAGAAAAGCAAAATGGCTGTCTGGGGAGGCCTTACAAATAGCTGTGAAAAGAAGAGAAGTGAAAAGCAAAGGAGATAAGGAAAAATATAAGCATCTGAATGCAGAGTTCCAAAGAATAGCAAGAAGAGATAAGAAAGCCTTCTTCAGTGATCAATGCAAAGAAATAGAGGAAAACAACAGAATGGGAAAGACTAGAGATCTCTTCAAGAAAATTAGAGATACCAAAGGAACATTTCATGCAAAGATGGGCTCGATAAAGGACAGAAATGGTATGGACCTAACAGAAGCAGAAGATAGTAAGAAGAGGTGGCAAGAATACACAGAACTGTACAAAAAAGATCTTCACGACCCAGATAATCACGATGGTGTGATCACTCACCTAGAGCCAGACATCCTGGAATGTGAAGTCAAGTGGGCCTTAGAAAGCATCACTATGAACAAAGCTAGTGGAGGTGATAGAATTCCAGTTGAGCTATTTCAAATCCCGAAAGATGATGCTTTGAAAGTGCTGCACTCAATTGGCCAGCAAATTTGGAAAACTCAGCAGTGGCCACAGGACTGGAAAAGGTCAGTTTTCATTCCAATCCCAAAGAAAGGCAATACCAAAGAATGCTCAAACTACTGCACAATTGCACTCATCTCACACACTAGTAAAGTCATGCTCAAAATTCTCCAAGCCAGGCTTCAGCAATATGTGAACCGTGAACTTCCTGATGTTCAAGCTGGTTTTAGAAAAGGCAGAGGAACCAGAGATCAAATTGCCAACATCTGCTGGATCATGGAAAAAGCGAGAGAGTTCCAGAAAAACATCTATTTCTGCTTTATTGACTATGGCAAAGCCTTTGACTGTGTGGATCACAATAAACTGGAAAATTCTTCAAGAGATGGGAATACCAGACCACCTGATCTGTCTCTTGAGAAATTTGTATGCAGGTCAGGAAGCAACAGTAAGAACTGGACATGGAACAACAGACTGGTTCCAAATAGGAAAAGGAGTAGGTCAAGGCTGTATATTGTCACCCTGTTTATTTAACTTATATGCAGAGTACATCATGAGAAACGCTGGACTGGAAGAAGCACAAGCTGGAATCAAGATTGCTGGGAGAAATATCAATAACGTCAGATATGCAGATGACACCACCCTTATGGCAGAAAGTGAAGAGGAACTCAAAAGCCTCTTGATGAAAGTGAAAGTGGAGAGTGAAATAGTTGGCTTAAAGCTCAACATTCAGAAAACGAAGATCATGGCATCTGGTCCCATCACTTCATGGGAAATAGATGGGGAAACAGTGGAAACAGTGTCAGACTTTATTTTTCTGGGCTCCAAAATCACTGCAGATGGTGACTGCAGCCATGAAATTAGAAGGCGCTTACTCCTTGGAAGGAAAGTTATGACTAACCTAGATAGCATATTCAAAAGTAGAGACATTACTTTGCCAACAAAGGTTCGTCTAGTCAAGGCTATGGTTTTTCCTGTGGTCATGTATGGATGTGAGAGTTGGACTGTGAAGAAGGCTAAGCACCGAAGAATTGATGCTTTTGAACTGTGGCGTTGGAGAAGACTCTTGAGAGTCCCTTGGACTGCAAGGAGATCCAACCAGTCCATTCTGAAGGAGATCAGCCCTGGGATTTCTTTGGAAGGAATGATGCTAAAGCTGAAACTCCAGTACTTTGGCTACCTCATGCGAAGAGTTGACTCATTGGAAAAGACTCTGATGCTGGGAGGGATTGGGGGCAGGAGGAGAAGGGGACGACAGAGGATGAGATGGCTGGATGGCATCACTGACTTGATGGACGTGAGTCTGAGTGAACTCCAGGAGTTGGTGATGGACATGGAGGCCTGGCGTGCTGCGATTCATGGGGTCGCAAAGGGTCAGACATGACTGAGCGACTGATCTGATCTGATCTGATTATAATTTTCTTATTTTTAAGTTTTTTATTACTCCTTTAATATTTTTTTTAAAACCTATTACCTTGCAAAAAAAAAAAAAAAGACCCTATTTTGAAAGCAAATTTCATTATATGTATTTTATAATTTTTGTGTTTTTGTTTTGTCTTTTTAGTATTGTATTTTTGAGAGGCTAACCTCTACTCTAGATTTTTAATCTTTGTTTTTTGGTATTTGTTATCTATTTTGTACGTGTAAGAATCTAATCTTCAGTACCCATTTTTACTTAGGAGTGTGATTGATGGCTTGATTGCTCTCTCCTCTTTTGACTCTCCTTTCTCTTCCCTGGGTCACCTCTATCTCCTCCCTCCCCCTTCTCTTCTCTACTTAACTCTGTGAATCTCTTTGGGTGTTCTGGACTGTGGAGAACACTTAGGGAACTGATTAGTGGCTAGATCTGTCTCTCTTCTTTTGATCCCTGCTCTTCTCCTCCTGGTCACCTCTATCTCCTTCCTCCCTCTTCTCTTCTCTATGTAACTTCATGAACCTCTCTGAGTGTTCCAGACTGTGGAGAGCACATAGGGAATTGATTACAGGCTAGATTGCTCTCTCCCTTTTGATTCCCCCTCTTCTCCTCCTGGTCACCTCTGTCTCCCTCCTCCCTCTTCTCCTCTCCATGTAACTCTGTGAACTTCTCTGGGTGTCCCTCACTGTGGAGAAAACTTTTCACCATTTACCTAGATGTTTTATCATCAGTGCTATATGGATGGAGAGGTCTTGAGGCTACTGTAAGAATAAGACTGAAAGCCAGAGGCAGGAGGCTTAAATCCAAAACTTGAGAACTCCAGAAAACTCCTGATTCCAGGGAACATCAACAAGAGCTCATCCAAAAGCCTCCATACCTACACTGAAACCAAGCTCCACCCAAGAGCCAACAAGTTTCAGAGCAAAACATACCAAGCTAATTCTCCAACAACACAGGAACATAACCCTGAGCATTAAAACACAGGCGGCCACAAGTCACACTAAACCCATAGACACCTCAAAACTCACTACTGGACACTTTATTACACTCCAGAGAGAAGAGCTCCAGCTCCACCCACCAGAACACCGATGCAAGATACCCTAATTAGGAAACCTTGACAAGTCACTCGTCAAACCCCACCCACAGGGAGGAAACTCCACAATAAAGAGGAGCCACAAACTTCCAGCATACAGAAAGACTACCCCAAACACAGCAATCTAAACAAGATGAAAAGGCAGATAAATATTCAGCAGGAAAGGAACATGATAAAAGCCCACCAAACCAAACAAAAGAGGAGGAGATAGGGAGTCTACCTAAAAAAGAATTCAAAATAATGATAGTAAAAATGATCCAAAATCTTGAAAACAAAATGGAGTTACAGATAAATAGTCTGGAGACAAGGATTAAGAAGATGCAAGAAAAGTTTAATAAGGATCTAGAGGAAATAAAAAAGAGTCAATCAATAATGAATAATGCAATAACTGAGATCAAAAGCACTCTGGAGGGAACCAACAGTAAAATAACTGAGGCAGAAGATAGGATAAGTGAGGTGGAAGATAGAATGGTGGAAATAAATGAAGCAGAGTGGAAAAAAGATAAAAGAAATGAGGACAACCTCAGAGACCTCTGGGACAATGTTAAACACCCCAACATTCAAATCATAGGAGTCCCAGAAGAAGACAAAAAGAAAGGCCATGAGAAAATACTTGAAGATATTCAATAATAGTTGAAAACCTACCTAAAATGGGGAAGGAAATAGCCAGCAGAGTCCAAGAAACCCAGAGAGTCCTATACAGGATAAACCCAAGGTGAAACACCCCAAGACACATATTAATCAAATTAACGGAGATCAAACACAAAGAACAAATATTAAAACCAGCAGGGAAAACCAACAAATAACACACAAGGGGATTCCCATAAGGATAACAGCTGATCTTTCAATAGAAACTCTTCAGGCCAGAAGGGAATGGCAGGAAATACTTAAAGTGATCAAAGTGAAAAACCTACAATCCAGATTATGATACCCAGTAAGGATCTCATTCAAATATGAAGGAGAAATCAAAAGCATTATAGACAAGCAAAAGCTGAGAGAATTCAGCACCACCAAACCAGCTCTTCAACAAATGCTAAAGGATCTTCTCTAGACAGGAAACACAAAAAAGGTTTATAAACTCAAGCCCAAAACAAAAATGTAAATGGCAACAGGATCATACTTATCAATAATTATTTTAAATGTAAATGGGTTGAATGCCCCAATCAATAAGCAAAGACTGGCTGAAAGGATACAAAAACAAGACCCTTATATATGCTCTCTACAAGAGACCCACCTCAAAACAAGGGACACATACAGACTGAAAGTGAGGAGCTATAAAAAGATATTTCATGCAAATGGAGACCAAAAGAAAGCAGGAGTAGCAATATTCATATCAGATAAAATAGACTTTGAAATAAAGGCCATGAAAACAGACAAAGAAGGACACTACATAATGATCAATGGGTCAATCCAAGAAGATATAACAATTATAAATATATATGCACCCAACATAGGAGCACCACAATATGTAAGGGAAATGCTAACAAGTATGAAACGGGAAATTAACAGTAACACAATAATAGTGGGAGACTTTAATACCCCACTCACACCTATGGATAGATCAACTAAACAGAAAATTAGCAAGGAAACACAAACTTAAAATGATACAATGGACCAGTTAGACTTAATTGATATCTATAGGACATTTCACCCCCAAACAATGAATTTCACCTTTTTTTTCAAGGGCACATGGGATCTTCTCCAGGATAGATCACATCCTGGGCCATAAGTCTAGCCTTGGTAAATTCAAAAAAATTGAAATCACTCCAAGCATCTTTTCTAATCACAATGTGGTAAGACTAGATGTCAACTACAGGAAAAAAACTATTAAAAATACAAACACATGGGGGCTAAACAACACGCTTCTGAATAACCAACAAATCACAGAAGAAATCAAAACAGAAATCAAAATATGCATAGAGATGAAACAAAAGGAAAACACAACAACCCAAAACCTATGGCATTCAGTAAAAGCAGTGCTAAGGGGAAAGTTCATAGCAATACAAGCTTACCTTAAGAAACAAGAGAAAAGTCAAATAAATAACATAACTCTACACCTAAGCAACTAGAAAAGGAAGAAATGAAGAGCCCCAGGGTTAGTTGAAGGAAGGAAATCATAAAAATTAGGGACGATATAAATGTAAAAGAAAAAAGGAGACTGTAGCAAAAATCAACAAAGTTAAAAGGTGGTTCTTTGAGAAGATAAATAAAATAGACAAACCATTAGACAGACTCATCAGGAAAAAAGGGAGAAGAATCAGAGCCACAAAATTAGAAATGAAAATGAAGAAATCACAACAGACAACACAGAAAAACAAAGGATCATAAGAGACTACTATCAGCAACTATATACCAATAAAATGAACAACTTGGAAAATGGACAAATTCTTAGAAAAGTATAACTTTCCAAAACTGAACCAGGAAGAAATAGAAAATCTTAACAGACCCATCACAAGCACAGAAATCGAAACTAATCAGAAATCTCCCAACAAACAAAAGCCCAGGACCAGATGGATTCACAGATGAATTCTACCAAAAATTTAAAGAAGAGCTAATACCTATCCTACTCAAACTCTTCCAGAAAATTGCAGAGGAAGGTAAACTCCCAAACTCATTCTTGAGGCCACCATCACCCTAATACCAAAACCAAAGATGACACACGAAAAGAGAAGTAAAGGCCAATATCACTAATGAACATAGATGCAAAAATCCTTAACAAAATTCTAGCAAACAGAATCCAACAACATATTAAAAAGATCATACATCATGACCAATTGGGTTTTATCCCAGGGATGCAAGGATTCTTCAATATTTGCAAATCAATGTGATATACCACATTAACAAATTGAAAGATAAAAAACATGATTATCTCAATAGATGCAGAGAAACCCTTTGACAAAATTCAACATCCATTTATGATAAAAACCCTCCAGAAAGCAGGCATAGCAGGAACATACCTCAACATAATAAAAGCCATATATGATAGACCCACAGCAAACATTATCTTCAATGGTGAAAAATTGAAAGTATTTCCCCTAAAGTCAGGAACAAGACAAGGATGTCCACTCTCACCACTACTATTCAACATAGTTTTGGAAGTTTTAGCCACAGCAATCAGAGAAGAAAAAGAAATAAAAGGAATCCAGATAGGAAAAGAAGAAGTAAAACTCTCACTGTTTGCAGATGACATGATCCTCTACACAGAAAACCTTAAAGACACCTCCAGAAAATTACTAGAGCTAATCAATGAATACAGTAAAGTGGCAGGATATAAAATTAACATACAGAAATCCCTTGCATTCCTATAAACTAACAATGAGAAAACAGAAAGGGAAATTAAGGAAACAATTCCATTCACCACTGCAATGAAAAGAATAAAATACTTAGGAATATATCTACCTAAAGAAACAAAAGACCTATATATAGAAAACTATAAAACACTGATGAAAGAAATCAAAGATGACACAAACAGATGGAGAAATATACCATGTTCATGGATCGGAAGAATCAATATAGGGAAAATGAGTATACTACCCAAAGCAATCTATAGATTCAATGCAATCCCTATCAAGCTATCAATGGTATTTTTCACAGAACTAGAACAAATAATTTCACAATTTGTATGGAAATACAAAAAAACCTCAAATAGCCAAAGCAATCTCGAGCAAGAAGATGGAACTGAAGGAATCAACCTGCCTGACTTCAGATTATACTACAAAGCTACAGTCATCAGGACAGTATGGTACTGGCACAAAGACAGAAATATAGATCAATGGAACAAAATAGAAAGCCCAGAGATAAATCCATGCATTTATGGACACCTTATCTTTGACAAAGGAGGCAAGAATACACTGGAGAAAAGACAATCTCTTTAACAAATGGTGCTGGGGAAACTGGTCAACCATTTGTAAAAGAATGAAACTAGAACACTTTCTAATACCATACACAAAAATAAACTCAAAATGGATTAAAGATCTAAATGTAAGACCAGAAACTATAAAACTCCAGAGGAGAACATAGGTAAAACACTCTCTGACATGAATCACAGCTGGATCCTCTATGACCCACCTCCCAGAGTAATGGAAATAAAAGCACAAACAAACAAATGGGACCTAATTAAACTTAAAAGCTTTTGAACAATGAAGGAAACTATAAGCAAGGTAAAAAGACAGCCTTCAGAATGGGAGAAAATAATAGCAACAATGCAACTGACAAAGAATTAATCTCAAAAATATACAAGCAGCTTCTTCAGATCAATTCCAGAAGAATAAATGACCCAATCAAAAAATGGGCCAAAGAACTAAACAGACATTTCTCCAAAGAAGACATCAAGATGGCTAGCAAACACATGAAAAGATGCTCAACATCACTATCAGAGAAATGCACATCAAAACCACAATGAGGTACCATCTCACACCAGGCAGAAGGGCTGCTATCCAAAAGTCTACAAGCAATAAATGCTGGAGAGGGTGTGGAGAAAAGGGAATCCTCTTATACTGTTGGTGGGAATGCAAACTAGTACAGTCAGTATGAAGAACAGTGTGGAGATTCCCTAAAAACTGGAAATAGAAGTGCCATACGACCCAACAATTCCACTGTTAGGCATACACACTGAGGAAATCAGAATTGAAAGAGACACGTGTACCCCAATGTTCATCACAACACTGTTTACAATAGCCAGGACATGGAAGCAACCTAGATGTCCATCAGCAGATGAATGGATAAGAAACCTGTGGTACATATACACAATGGAATATTATTCAGCTATTAAAAAGAATGCATTTGAATCAGTTCTATTGAGGTGAATAAAACTGGAACCTATTATACAGAGTGAAGTAAGTCAGAAAGAAAAACACCAATACAGTATATTAATGCATATATATGGAATTTTAAAAGATGGTAACGATGACCCTATATACGAGACAGCAAAAGAGACACAGATATAAAGAACAGACTTTTGGACTCGGTGGGAGAAGGTGAGGGTGGGATGATTTGAGAGAATAGCATTGAAACATGTATATTATCATATGTGAAATAGATCGCTGGGTTTGATTCATACAATAAATAAATAGTCCAGGTTTGATTCATGAGATAGAGTGCTCAGGGCTGGTGCACTGGGATGACCCTGAGGGATGGGATGGGGAGGGAGGTGGGAGAGGAGTTCAGGATGGGGAACACATGTACACCCATGGCTGATTCATGTCAATGTATGGTAAAAACCACTACAATATGTAAAGTAATTAGCCTCCAATTAAAATAAATTAATTATTAAAAAAAATATGCTAAGCCAAGAAACCAGAGGAAAGAATACACTTAGCCTGTTTACACTAAAATTATAGAGGAGGCAAAAATCAAATTAATACTTTTCTATGACTTGGGAGTGGGGGTAGGCAAAATGAAGTGTTACTGCCTAGGGTAATGAAAATGTAACAACCCTAAATTGTGTTGATACTTGCACAATTTTGTGAATACGCTAAAATCTAGCAAATAGTACACTTTAAATGGGTTAATTTTGTAGTTTAGTCTATTGAAATCCATCAAACCATGTACAGAATCTATATGCTAAAAACAATAAAACATTGATGGAAGAAATCAAATCTGATATAAATAAGCAGAGAATCATGCCATGTTTATGAGTTGGATTTAGCCAAAGAGTTGTTTGCTACGAAAAAAACAATTTAATGTTTTTAAAAAAGATAAATTAGCCTTCATAAAAGTTAAAAACCTTTGCTCTATAAAAAATACTTTTAAGAGAATAAAAAACAAACTATAGACAGAAAATATTTGCATATCCAAACTATATAAAGATCTCTCCAAACTCACCAGTAAGGAAAAAACCGGGAAACGTATATAAACAAAATACTTGAACCAAAATTTCATCAAGAAGACATGACTGGCAAAGAGCACATGAAAAGAAGTTCAACATCATTTGCCATGTAGGGAGATGCTACTTAAAATGACAGTGAGATATTACTCTATATTTATCAGTATATCTAAAACTAATAATATTAAAATTAGCAATACCATATGCCGGCAAGAATGTGAATCAACTCTCATACACTTCTGGTGATGATGCAATAGTACAACACTTTAGAAAACACTTTGGCAGTTTTTTATAAAGTTAAACTAAAACATCATATGATATACCAAACCCACTCTGATATTTAACTTAGATAAATGACAACTTAACATTTACACAAAAATCCATACACAAATTTTTATAGCAGCTGCATTCATAAACACTAAAAGTTTTAAATGGCAGCTGCTGTTAAACGGAGATCCATAGCTGCCAGTGTAGGCTACAAAGGAGCAACACAGAGAGTTTTGGGGGCAAGAGAACTGCTTTCTATCTTGATTGTGGCGGTGGTTATACAAATTCATACATGCATTAAAACATATACAATTGTACAACAGAAGAGAAAAGAAAAGGAAAGGAAGCCATTTTACTGCATTTTAATTTATAAAAGAAAAAAGTAAACAAACAAAACTCATAGAGTGCAGTGACCAGAAAGAATGATCTCTGTGAAATAGTCTTAGAAAGCACTTATTTACCACCCCAAAACTGTGTTCAAGGTGTGCTTTTGCTCTTGTTTTACAAAAAACATTTCTATCAATAAGAAAAGAGAATGGTAATTAGAAATTTCAGAATAAAGAAAAATCTATATATGAAATGACAAAGTTAAGTACAAAGAAATTATGTGATATAGTTTTGAGGATCTATTTGACCTTGGCACTTGCATCATTCTCCTTTGAGAGGTACAGATTTGAAGAAAATTACTTCTCTTTCTCCATTGATACAGTCTCATTAAATGACTCCAAAGTGAATAGTATGGTCTTCCCTGGTGGCTCAGTGGTAAAGAATCCACCTGCCAATGCAGGAGACTCAGATTTGATTCCTGGGTCCGGAAGACCCGCTCAAGAAAGAAATGACAACCCATTCCAGTATTCTTGCCTGGGAAATCCCGTGGACAGAGGAGTCTGGTGGGCTACAGTCCATGGGGTTGCAGAGTCGGACACGACTTAGCAACTAAACAACAACAACAATAGTATACCTATCAGCCAATATGTTTAACAAATAACAAAGAGAATTTTAGGCTATTTGAATTTAGGAATCAACCTAAACAAAATGTGAAAGGCTTAATTACTCCTATGCCAGAAACCTTAACAACGTAAAAATAGTAATACAACAACAGCAGTAGAGAACTGAAGCAGAGAAGAGGGGGAAGGGATGGAGGAGCGTTAATTTCCTCATATTCTATTGTTAAGAGTCAAGACACTGTCTAAATAGACGAATCAAGAAGTAACAGACAGAGGTACATTATTTAAGAGTTTGTAAAGTATCAGATAGAAGAAATAAATAAAGTACAAAAAAGTGAAAATAGAAAGGGAGCAAGAGAAGGGTAGAAACTGTGTGAAATTTATTATTTTTTATCATGAGGAATCAATAAATATGCTTAAAGTTAATAAGTCACTTAACATTGACAAATCAAGAAATAGAAGCAAAGTCTATTATTTAGAATTATGGAATAAGAACTACTTTTTAAAAAAAAACTCAAAACTTTTTCTTCAAAATATAATGCTAGGATCAGAGGTGGGAAGGAAAAGCATTTTTTTTTCCTTTCACTTCATAGCCTGTACAATGTAGATTTTTTAATTTGGGGGGACTGATATTGCTATTATCATAAAAATAATGAAATAAATAGAGGGATGGACAAACATTCTGGGCAAATACAAGCAAACTAAAGCAGGAAGAAATATGGAATTCAAGGAAAAATAATTTGTAGAAAGAAAAAAGAAGTTTCTACTCAAATGAAGATCCTATCCAAAGTGATATGTAAGATCTGGGGTTATAGATTTTTCCCCTTTTCTTATCGATATCTTCTAATATTTATGCAATAGGTACTATTTAAAAACAAAAAGAAATGAATAAATGTGAAAATGAGAAGAGGATTCCTTACTTTCACCCAAGAGGCTCAGTGAACACCACATAGAAGTAAATCCCCTGTCCTTGGAGTGCCCAACATGCAGATCAACTAGTCCTGAAATTTCATCACTCTGTAGCCGTGTACCACCTTGGAATTAATCCTGCTGAGCTGTAGTTCACCCTACTCTTCCTACACCTCCTAATTCACCCCTCCCATTTTCTCCCATACTTAATATCACTAAAACCATAAACACTAACAAAGACCACAGTTTCCTTCTTTATAACTTAGCCCATTTGAAAGTGTTTTTGAGAGGATTTACACACAGAGAGCATATAGGAAAGGAGTAAATTATGAAGTCTGAACAAAGGAAAATTTTGGAGAAGAATGTGGTTAGACTCCAACATATATAGTAAGGCCTACTACCCACCTACCCAGATGGAACACAAGTTATAGAACCGCCCCTTCTCCACTTCACCAAAAAGGGGAAACCCTGTGAGTTAGAAGAGTCCCAGGATCCATGCATGACTTAGGAGACAAACCTCACACTTCACACCAAACAGCAATAATGTGTTGCTGTTGCTTTGGTGTTTAAGAGAACCTCAGTTTTGTCTGACAAGGCCAACTGAAAGAGATCTTCCCTCGGATATCCTGGGTTCAGGGTCATTTGAGAAGTTCTCACTGAAGAAGAAAAAAAAGGTAATTATGTAAGGTGATGGAAATTTTATTAATAGCTAACTTTATTGTGGTAACCATTTCACAATATATACATGTATCAAAGCACCACACTGTACACCTTGAAAATACATTATGTTATATGTCAATTATACCTCAATAAAGCTGGGGATAGAGAAACTTTTTGAGCATGAGTACACTCTGCCTGTCCCTTTTGACCTGAATGCCTTCTTCCGTTAGGACCTAAGTTCACAGTGTTCTCTTGGTGGACAAGTGCTTACTAATGTTTCCCAGCTGTACTGGACTGGAAAATATTCCACTAGCTCATCTTCCAAATCTGACTGAACCAATCAGGAAATTGGCACTCAAGTGTCATCCTTAGGATGATTCCCACATAAACCCACTCTGGCTCTAATCAAGAGGCAATATGAAGGTAGTAAGAACAAAGAAATGTCAAAATACTACCAAATTTATACTTTTGGGCCACAAAGAGTCATTTCATTACAAAAAAATCTGTACTTTTTAGAGAAGTACTATATTTGGCAGATTTTGGAAGGAAATTTATAAAAGATTTATATTTACCCCAAAAAAGAGACAAAGGATCATCTAAATGAACCAGGTATTTAAATGTTCAATCTATTCTTCTTTGAGATTTCAAACAACTTGAAGTCATTTTTAAAAGGGAAAAAGCTTAGTCAAACCATAGGAACAATTCAAGTGCTCAAGAAATTATTTAAATACACCAGAAAGACTTCAAAACCAGAGTAGTATATGTTTTCTAATAAATCCATGCAATGTATGACAAAGGAGCTTTTCCTGACAGTCCAGTACAACTGCAATTTCAGATCTAAAGGTTATGTCAGCAAATCATCAAAGACGATTTATTAACCACCCCAGGAGCAAGGCATGCAGTGCAGTGTCAGCCAGTGATAGCAGCATTCACACTCATCAACACACACGTGAACAGCATGATCTCTGCTTGTGGGAGAGAAACAATAGAATGGCAACAGCTTGCACAGAAGTCATTGAGCACAAAAGAAAAAAGGTCAATTCTGAGCAAAAAAAAAAAATCAATTAAAGAACTATAACTAGTTGCATTTAGAGAAACTTATCCACATGCTCACCCAGCCCCTAAAAAAAAAAAATCATTCCTCTGAATTCTATCCTTTCATAGTACTTAGGGTACACATCTGTGATTCTCAGATTTCTTTTATTTTTTAAGAGTTGAGACTGATACCCTGTCATAGCTTGTCTGATTGCAGCTGTAACAATGTTGAAATCCTCAAAGGCATAAATGGTAAATATTTATCACTTAATTAATGTTAATATTTTAGGATGTTTATGACAAGTCTTAAGTTGATTGACGACATGTTGGGGGTACAGCAAAACCAGGATTTGGATTTCATGATATAGAGTAGTGGTAAGGATTAAGATCAAGTTGAAATTAATCCACACCCTGAACAAAGCTCAGCATCACTTAGCTAATTCAACAGAAAATGCTGTCAATCAAGACTTTGGCTACTGTATGTGTAATGGGGCAGTTAAGGTGGCCAGTTTTAGGATACACAGTGCAGCAGATGGGTTTCCCCAAGAATGGCCATATCATTAGCTCACACGCCACATGCTTTTCCACAGTGGCACCATGCCACACCTCCATCAAGAGATGGAGTCTAATTGTCCTCTCCTAAATCTGTTCTGTCCTGATGACCCACTTGCTGTCAATTGAGTGAATTGAACGATACTGCTTAGTTCTGCGACAAAGTCAGAAAAGGCCATGAAGCTTCTACCTCGTTCTCATGCAACATTCACTCTGGGAGAAGCTATCTGCCATGGAAGAAATCCAATTACTGTGAGGCCACCACTTGAAAAGGCCGTAAGTAGGTGTTCCTTTAGAAAGTCCCAGCTGAGCCCAGCTTTCACGTATTCTGATTCTGCACCCAATTCCAATACATGGGAGATTTTCTACACCACCAAGTAATTCTATAATTTAGCTTGACTGTGACACTACCTCCCTAGAGATAGCATCAGATCCCACAAGATAAGGGCTCAGTCCTAAAAGACTACTCCCCCCACACACCCCCCAACTTCCAATGCCAATGGAAAATCTAGCTTGTAACCTACAATTTTGACAAATAGGCTATATGTGGGAAGTTTCTTTAACCTGCTCCTTGGGTTTTGTTAAATTGCTAAGATTTAGCAATCTTAAATACTAATTTAATGAGCTCACAGAACTCGGAGAAACATTTTTACTTCCTAGATGACTGGTTTATTATATGCAAGTATAACTCAGGAACAGCCAGGTAGACAAGAGGCTTAGGGTAAGGTACAAGGGGAAAACATAGAGTTCTCATGCTCTATAAGCTTGCAACTCTCCTGAATCTTCACCTCTTAACCAACCAAGAAGCTCTCCAAACCCCATTGTTGGGCTTTTTGTGGAGGTTTTATTACCTATAACTGATTAAATAATTGATAATTTATTCACCCTCCAACCTCTTCCTTACCCGGAATTGGAGGATGGGTTCTGGATGAAACTGAAAGTTCCCCATCTAATCACATGGTTGGATACTCAGGCAACCAGCACCCACCCCTAGGTAACCTAGGTGCTTTCCAAAAGTTACCTTACTAACTAAACAAAAGACATCTTTATTGCTCTTATCACTTGGGAAATTTCAATGGTTTCAGGAGCTTTGTGCCAGAAACAAGTACAAAGACCAAATATACATTTGTTATAGATCACAATATTACATTTATCCCATCAAGATGTCAGATATATAAGTTGTCTTAGACTTTCCAGAATAACAACCCACCAGCTGAGAGCCACTGAGTGACCTCGGTCTATGTCATGGAGAACAGAAGAATAAATCAGTCAAATCCTGCCTAAATATTAAACCCACCAAATGAGATATCATAAAACTGGTTATTGTTTTAAGCCACTAGTTTTATAGTAGCTTTTTTATGCATCCAAAACTTTCAGGCAGATGTTGCCAACAGCATTGCAAAAACCCCTGTGGACCCATCTACAACCATGGCCATGTTCTCTTCCACAAAATCTCTATGTAAATGAACATGGTCTGCTCTCTGGCAATGTGGGATGATAAATCTCTATGAAAGTGTTTATTTAAATGCCAAGTGACCCTGGCATATTTAGGTACTTGTTTTCACATCACTAACCATTTGATAGGGATGCTTGGAGTACAGAGGGTCCTAACAGACTAAACATTTCTACCCACAGAGGAGGAATCAGAAATTAAAATATTTCTGAAATTGTCATGTGAATTGGTGAATAAACCTATCTTGTGCTACATGAAACTTCAGAAATATCTTGACTGATTAAAGAGAGCTAAAGACAGTTGTCAACTCTAAGTCATCTGAATGCTGATTTATAACTTAGAATATATTTCCCCACAAATATCTAGGCATGAGTCCTAATAATTCTAATCTAATCTGTGAACCTCATGGGCCAGGATCACAAGCTAATGAAGGGGAAGAAGGATGATGAAAGAATTCTTGCTCTCTTCCCTAGGAGCAAAGCCAGCCCCAGAAGAAATGTAAGAAGGTGTAGCTTTGTCTTCAGTCCTCTGGTACCTTAGAATCACTTCTCACAGGTTCCTGGGGCCCCCAGGTCACTCCCTGATGGTGGAATAACATGCAGATCTGCCCTTAACTCCAGCACCTCCTGCCTCTGTGATCATGCTCTAATATCATTTATCCAATTTCTTTCCTCCACTTTCCTGGGAAACACATTCTCATTAATAAATAAAAGATCAATTGGCTCTTTCTGCTTTAATGTACATTACTGAGATTTCAGGCTGCTTGTCAACATGAAGAGAAAATGACCAGGAAAACCAGCCAGGAGGCAGAACAGCCTTCCTTCCAGAGTTCTGGCTCTGCCTCTCCTAAATCTGTGGATTTTCTTTAGCTCCTTGGAGAAGGCAGGAGCAAGAGAGTCGGTGATGGCATTGGGGTAAGTATTGGGGTAAATTCATCCATGTTTGGGTAGTTTGTAAATTGAGAATTTCACATGTAATTTTTATCACAGGGATGAAGTCAACAGATCATATAGTTCCAAACCCAGCATCCAGCATTTAATAACCATCTCTCTTATGATCCAGCAATCCCACTGCTGGGCATACACACTGAGGAAACCAGAAGGGAAAGAGACATGTGTACCCCAATGTTCATCGCAGCACTGTTTATAATAGCCAGGACATGGAAGCAACCTAGATGTCCATCAGCAGATGAATGGATAAGAAAGCTATGGTACATATACACAATGGAGTATTACTCAGCCATTAAAAAGAATACATTTGAATCAGTTCTAATGAGGTGGATGAAACTGGAGCCTATTATACAGAGTGAAGTAAGCCAGAAAGAAAAACACCAATACGGTATACTAACGCATATATATGGAATTTAGAAAGATGGTAACAATAACCCTGTGTACGAGACAGCAAAAGAGACACTGATGTATAGAACAGTCTTTTGGACTCTGTGGGAGAGGGACAGGGTGGGAAGATTTGGGAGAATGGCATTGAAACATGTAAAATATCATGTCTGAAACGAGTTGCCAGTCCAGGTTCGATGCACGATACTGGATGCTTGGGGCTGGTGCACTGGGATGACCCAGAGGGATGGTATGGGGAGGGAGGAGGGAGGAGGGTTCAGGATGGGGAACACATGTATACCTGTGGCGGATTCATTTTGATATTTGGCAAAACTAATACTATTATGTAAAGTTTAAAAATAAAATAAAATTTAAAAAACAAAACAAACAAACAAAAAAACCATCTCTCTAGAGGAAGGGCCCTGTTCATAGCCTTTGCAAGCTCTATGGGGTAAATGCTCCCACTGTCTCTGACTTCAAGATACCAATGTGCGGAGACTTCCCTGGTGGCCCAATGGTTAAGAATCCACCTGTCAATGCAGGGGAGGTGGATTTGATCCCTGGTCAGGGAAATAAGTTCCCACATGCTGAAGGGAACCTAAGCCTGAACACCATAACAACAGAGCCCCACACTCTAGAGCCCATTCTCCACAACAAGAGATGCCACTGCAATGAGAAGCCTGAGCATTGCAACTATAGAGTGTCCTGCAACTAGAGAAAGCCAGCATGCCACAGTGAAGACCTGACACAGTCAAAAGAGAAAAAAACCATGCAAGCTACCAGTGTGCCATCACTGAACTAGAGCTGGGAAGTGATGTGCACAGTCATCTCTCCCGACTCATCAGGATCCAGCTCCAGCCACCAGGGCCAGCACCTATGACCACCACACCCTACTTCCAAGTTCAACCAGCCAAGTCAAATCAGAGATGGGGTGAACCCTAGGGGTAATTGTTAAGAGGAGACTGATCACTCAAGCCCAAAAGATACCATCCTACCTTTATCCATTCATTTCTGCTCAGTTTTCTGTCCCTAAAGTCCATTCCTCCCACCCACCTGGAACATCTTCACTTCTAGTTCAGTTCAGTTCAGTCACTCAGTCATGTCCAACTCTTTGGAAACCCATGGACTGCAGCACGCCAGGCTTCCCTGTCCATCACCAACTCCTGGAGCTTACTCAAACTCATGTCCATCGAGTTGGTGATGCCATCCAACCATCTTATCCTCTGTCATCCCTTTATCTTTCCACCTTCAATCTTTCCCAGCATCAGATTCTTTTCCAATGAGTATGTTCTTCGCATCAGGTAGCCAAAGTATTGGAGTTTCAATTTCAGCATTGTTCCTTCCAATGAATATTCAGGACCGATTTCCTTTAGGATGAACCTGTTGGATCTCCTTGCAGTACAAGGGGCTCTCAAGAGTCTTCTCCAACACCACAGTTCAAAAGCATCAATTCTTTGGAGCTCAGCTTTCTTTATAGTCCAACTCTCACATCCATACATGACTACTGGAAAAATCATATCTTTGACTAGATAGAACTTTGTTGGCAAGTAATGTCTCTGCTTTTTAATACGATGCCTAGGTTGGTCATAGCTTTTCTTCCAAGGAGCAAACGTCTTTGAATTTCATGGCTGCAGTCACCATCTGCAGTGATTTAGGAGCCCCCCAAAATAAAGTCTGCCACTGTTTCCATTGTTTCCCCATCTATTTGTGATGAAGTGATGGAACTTGATACCATGATCTTAGTGTTCTGAATGTTGAGTATTGAGCTATATTTTTCACTCTCCTCTTTCACTTTCATCAAGAGGCTCTTTAGTTCTTTGCTTTCTGCCGTAAGAGTGGTGTTATCTGCATATCGGAGGTTATTAATATTTCTCCCAGCAATCTTGATTCCAGGTGCTTCATCCAGCCTGGCATTTCACATGATGTACTCTGCATATAAGTTAAATAAGCAGGGTGACAATATACAGCCTTGACGAACTCCTTTTCCTATTTGGAACCAGTCGGTTGTTCCATGTCCAGTTCTAACTGTTGCTTCTTGACCTGCAAACAGATTTCTCAGGAGGCAAGTCAGGTGGTCTGGTATTCCCATCACTTTAAGAATTTTCCACAGTTTGTTGTCATCCACACAGTCAAAGGCTTTGGCATAGTCAATAAAACAGAAGTAGTTGTTTTTCTGGAACTCTCTTGCTTTTTTGATGATTCACTGAATGTTGGCAATTTGTTCTCTGGTTCCTCTGCCTTTTCTAAAACCAGCTTGAACATCTGGAAATTCTCAGTTCATGTACTGTTGAAGACTTGCTTTGAGAATTTTGAGCATTACTTTGCTAGTGTGTGAGATGAGTGCAATTGTGCTATACTTTGAACATTCTTTGGCATTGCCTTTCTTTGGGATTGGAATGAAAACTAAACTTTTCCAGTCTTGCAGCCTCTGCTGAGTTTTCCAGATTTGTTGGCATATTTAGTACAGCACTTTAACAGCATCGTCTTTTAGGATTTGAAATAGCTCAACTGGAATTCCATCCCCTCCACTAGCTTTGTTCATAGTGATAATACCTAAGGCCCACTTGACTTTGCATTTCCGGATGTCTGGCTCTAGATGAGTGATCACACCATCGTGATTATCTGGGTCATGAGGATCTTTTTTGTATAATTCCTCTGTGTATTCTTGCCACCTCTTCTTACTATCTTCTGCTTCTGTTAGGTCCATACCATTCTGTCCTTTATTGTGCCCATCTTTGCCTGAAATGTTCCCTTGGTATCTCTGATTTTCTTGAAGAGATCTCTAGTCTTTCCCATTCTATTGTTTTCCTCTATTTCTTTGCATTGATCATTGAGGAAGGCTTTCTTATTTCTTCTTGCTATTCTTTGGAACTCTGCATTCAGATGGGTATATCTTTCCTTTTCTTCTTTGCCTTTAGCTTCTCTTCATTTCTCAGCTATTTGTAAGGCCACCTCAGACAACCATTTTGCTTTTTTGCATTTCTTTTTCTAGGGATGGTTTTGATCACTGCCTCCTGTACAATATCACGAACCTCCATTCATAGTTCTTCAGGCACTCTCTCTCTCAGATCTAATCCCTTGAATCTATTTGTCACTTTCACTGTATTATCATAAGGATTTGATTTAGGTCATACATGAATAGTCCAGTGGTTTCACTTACTTTCTTCAATTTAAGTCTGAATCGAGTTCATGATCTGAGCCACAGTCAGCTCCCGGTCTTGTTTCTACTGACTGTATAGAGCTTCTCCATCTTTGGCTGCAAAAAATACAATCAGTCTGATTTCTGTATTGACCATCTGGTGATGTCCATCTGTAGAGTCTTCTCTTGTGTTGTTGGAAGACGGTGTTTACTATGCCCAGTGCATTCTCCTGGCAAAACTTTATTAGCCTTTGACCTGCTTCATTTTATACTCCAAGGCCAAATTTGCCTGTTTCTCCAGGTATCTCTTGACTTCCTACTTTTGCATTGTCAGTCCTCTATAATGAAAAAAACATGTTTTTGGGGTGTTAGTTCTAGAAACCTTTGTAGGTCTTCATAGAACCGTTCAGGTTC
Source organism: Bubalus kerabau (assembly GCF_029407905.1). NCBI lineage: Eukaryota > Metazoa > Chordata > Mammalia > Artiodactyla > Bovidae > Bubalus > Bubalus kerabau. The sequence goes on along the minus strand of NC_073625.1, from coordinate 180,150,914 downwards.
TTCAGCATTACTGGTTGGGGCATAGACTTGGATTACTGTGATATTGAATGGTTTGCCTTGGAAACAAACACCGATCATTCTGTCATTTTTGAGATTGCATCCAAGTACTGCTATTCAGAGTCTTTTGTTGACTATGAAAGCTACTCCTTTTCTTCTAAGGTATTCTTGCCTACAGTAGTAGATATAATGGTCATCTGAGTTAAATTCACCCATTCTAGTCCACTTTAGTTCGCTGATTCCTAAAATGTCGATGTTCGCTCTTGCCATCTCCTGTTTGACCACTTCCAATTTACCCTGACTCATGGACCTAACATTCCAGGTTCCTATGCAATATTGTTCTTTAATGCATCGGAGTTTACTTCCATCACCAGTCACATCTACAACTGGGTGTTGTTTTGTCTCAGGCTCTGTCTCTTCATTCTGGGGTTATTTCTCCACTGATCTCCCATAGCTTATTGGGCACCTACCAACCTGGGGAGTTCATCTTTCAGGGTCCTATCTTTTTGCCTTTTCATACTGTTCATGGGGTTCTCAAGGCAAGAATACTAACGTGGTTTGCCATTTCCTTCTCCAGTGAACCACGTTTCATCAGAACTCTCCACCATGACCCATGCATCTTGGGTGGCCCTATATGGCATGGCTCATCGTTTCACTGAGTTAGACAAGGCTGTGGTCCATGTGGGCACTAAGCGTGGTGGCGGCTGCAACTGGCGCACTATGGTCAATACCGGAATCAGATTGATTATGTTCTTTGCAGCCAGAGATGGAGAAGCTCTATACCATCAACAAAAACAAGACCAGGAGCTGACAGTGGCTCAGATCATGAACTCCTGATTACCAAATTCAGACTTAAATTGAAGAAAGTAGGGAAAACCACTAGACCATTCAATCAAACCCCTTATGATTATACAGTGGAAGTAAGAAATAGATTTAAGGGCCTAGATCTGATAGATAGAGTGCCTGATGAACTATGGAATGAGGTTCATGACATTGTACAGGAGACAGGGATCAACCATCTTCATGGAAAAGAAAAGCAAAAAAGCAAAATGGCTGTCTGGGGAGGCCTTACAAATAGCTGTGCAAAGAAGAGAAGTGAAAAGCAAAGGAGAAAAGGAAAGATATAAGCATCTGAATGCAGAGTTCCAAAGAATAGCAAGAAGAGATAAGAAAGCATTCCTCAAAGATGAATGCAAAGAAATAGAAGAAAACAACAGAATGGGAAAGACTAGAGATCTCTTCAAGAAAACTAGAGATACCAAGGGAACATTTCATGCAAAGATGGGCTCAATAAAGGACAGAAGTGGCATGGACCTAACAGAAGCAGAAGATAGTAAGAAGAGGTGACAAGAATACACAGAAGAACTGTACAAAAAAGATCTTCACGACCCAGATAATCACGATGGTGTGATCACTGACCTAGAGCCAGACATCCTGGAATGTGAAGTCAAGTGGGTCTTAGAAAGCATCACTATGAACAAGGCTAGTGGAGGTGATGGAATTCCAGTTGAGCTATTCCAAATCCTGAAAGATGATGCTGTGAAAGTGCTGCACTCAACATGCCAGCAAATTTGGAAAACCCAGCAGTGGCCACAGGACTGGAAAAGGTCAGTTTTCATTCCAATCCCAAAGAAAGGCAATACCAAAGAATGCTCAAACTACCGAACAATTGCACTCATCTCACATGCTATTAAAGTCATGCTCAAAATTCTCCAAGCCAGGCTTCAGCAATACATGAACCGTGAACTTCCTGATGTTCAAGCTGGTTTTAGAAAAGGCAGAAGAACCAGAGATCAAATTGCCAACATCTGCTGGATCATGGAAAAAGCAAGAGAGTTCCAGAAAAAAACATCTATTTCTGCTTTATTGACTATGCCAAAGCCTTTGACTGTGTGGATCACAATAAACTGTGGAGAATTCTGAAAGAGATGGGAATACCAGAGCACCTGACCTGCCTCTTGAGAAATCTGTATGCAGGTCAGGAAGCAACAGTAAGAACTGGACATGGAACAACAGACTGGTTCCAAATAGGAAAAGGAGTACGTCAAGGCTGTATATTGTCACCCTGCTTATTTCACTTATATGCAGAGTATATCATGAGAAATGCTGGATTGGAAGAAGCACAAACTGGAATCAAGATTGCTGGGAGAAATATCAATAACCTCAGATATGCAGATGACACCACCCTTATGGCAGAAAGTGAAGAGGAACTCAAAAGCCTCTTGATGAAAGTGAAAGTGGAGAGTGAAAAAGTTGGCTTAAAGCTCAACATTCAGAAAACGAAGATCATGGCATTGGGTCCCATCACTTCATGGGAAATAGATGGGGAAACAGTGGAAACAGTGTCAGACTTTATTTTTCTGGTCTCCAAAATCACTACAGATGGTGACTGCAGCCATGAAATTAAAAGACGCTTACTCCTTGGAAGGAAAGTTATGACTAACCTAGATAGCATATTCAAAAGCAGAGACATTACTTTGCCAACAAAGGTTCGTCTAGTCAAGGCTATGGTTTTTCCTGTGGTCATGTATGGATGTGAGAGTTGGACTGTGAAGAAGGCTGAGTGCCAAAGAATTGATGCTTTTGAACTGTGGCGTTGGAGAAGACTCTTGAGAGTCCCTTGGACTGCAAGGAGATCCAACCAGTCCATTCTGAAGGAGATCAGCCCTGGGATTTCTTTGGAAGGAATGATGCTAAAGCTGAAACTCCAGTACTTTGGCCACCTCATGTGAAGAGTTGACTCATTGGAAAAGACTCTGATGCTGGAGGGATTGGGGGCAGGAGGAGAAGGGACAACAGAGGATGAGATGGCTGGATGGCATTACTGACTCGATGGACGTGAGTCTGGGTGAACTCCAGGAGTTGGTGATGGACAGGGAGGCCTGGCGTGCTGCGATTCATGGGGTCGCAAAGAGTTAGACACGACTGAGCTACTGAACTGAACTGAACTGAACTGTGGTCCATGTGATCAGTTTGATTAGTTTTCTGTGATTGTGGATTTCATTCTGTCTGCCCTCTGATGGATAAGAGGCTCTTGAGAAAACCAAAACTGAAATAGACATATGTATCCCATTGTTGATTACAGCACTATTTATAATAGCTAGAACATGGAAGTGAAGTCTCTCAGTCGTGTCTGACTCTTTGTAACCCCGTGGACTGTAGCTTACCAGGCTCCTCCATCCATGGGATTCTCCAGGCAAGAATACTGGAGTGGGTTGCCATTTCCTTCTTCAAGAACATGGAAGCAACCCAGATGTCCATCGACAGATGAATGGATAAAGAAGTTGTGGTACATATATACAATGGAATACTACTCAGCCATAAAAAGGAATGTATTTGAGTCAGTTCTGATGTGGTGGATGAACCTAGAACCTATTATACAGAGTGAAGTGGGTTAGAAAGAGAAAGATAAATATCATATTCTAACACACATATATGTAATCTAGAAAAATGGTACTGAAGAATTTATTTACAGGGCAGCAATGGAGAAACAGACATAGAGAATAGATTTATAGACATGGGGAGAAGGGAAGAGAGGGTGAGATGTATGGAAAGAGTAACATGGAAACTTACATTACCACATGTAAAATAGATAGCCAATAGGAATTTGTTGTATGGCTCAGGAAACTCAAACAGGGGCTCTGTATCAACCTAAAAGGGTGGGATGGGGAGGAGATTGGAGGGAGGTTCAAAAGGGAGGTGATATATGTATACCTATGGCTGATTCATGTTGAGGTTTGACAGAAAACAATAAAATTCTGTAAAGCAATTATCCTTCAATAAAAAAATAAAAATAATTAAAAAATAAAAGAGGCTTATGGAAGCTTCCTGATGGGAGAGACTGACTGAGGGGGAAACTGGGTCTTCTTCTGATGGGTGGGGCCATGTTCAGTAAATCTTAAATCCACTTTTCTGTTGATAGGCAGGGCTGTGTTCCGTCCCTGTTGTTTGAAACTATGGTGGAGGTAATGAAGATAATGGTGACCTCCTTCAAAAGGTTCCATGCACACACTGCTGCACTCAGTGCCTCTGACCCTGCAGCAGGCCACCGCCAACCCTCACCTCTGCCAGAGACTCCTGGACACGCACAGGCAAGTCTGGCTCAGTCTCTTGTGGGGTCACTGCTCCTTTCTCCTGGGTCTTGGTGCACTCTGCCACTGCTGCTTCTAGGAGACTCTCCTGGAGAGGTGGGAGGGTGTGGCAGCAGGAGCCATATTTCAGACCTCATTCTAGAAGCTGGTGCTGGAGACTTGTTAGCTCATTTATGGCAACACCTGGCCACACTTGGCCCCACCTGACATCCTGGACCAAATGCCTCAGGTTAGATGCCTTGGCTTCTAATTCACTGCTAAAAGCTACTGAGCACAGCGTGCCCGTTTCTGGTCACTGTGTCCCTAGTTTGTTTGCTTTCTGCACCCAAGTCCTTGTTCCCACCCCTTGCCCATCCTCCAAATGATTCTTGGCCCCTGGCCTCTGTCCCCAGAGACTGGAGTCCCAGCACAAACCAATTCCTCTGGCCACAGCCCTTCTGTTTGCTAACTGGCATCCCCAAAACTGATCCAGTCTGGGCTTTGGGGGGAAGAAAAGGACTCTTCTACGTCTTGATTGTTGATCCTTCAGGCATCCGGGATATGTGGGAAGTCAGTTCTCTCTGCCTCACAGGTGAAGACGCTGAGGCCTAGACCCAAACCTAAGGCCACATAACTTACAAGTACAGAGTCAAATTTTAACCCAGATTTGGCAAGGCCAAAGACAGATCTGTCCGACCTTAACATTCACCTGTACCCACTGTACTTGTGGTTTTCAGACTATTCCCCAGGAATTTAAAGTCCAGAGCAGGTGATTTTAAAACATCACAATTATTTTGTGCACTTTTGCACTTTAACATATCTTAAGTATTTTTATAAAACTATACAAATTAAAGCAACATGTAAAGTTCCCTTGTGACTCAGCTGGTAAAGAATCCGCCTGCAATGCAGGAGACCAGAGTTCAATCCCTGGGTTGGAAAGATCTCCTAGAGAAGGAGAAAGCTACCCACTCCAGTATTGTGGCCTGGAGAATTCCGTGGACTGTATAGTCCATGAGGTCGCAAAGAGTCGGACACAACTGAGCTACTTTCACACACACACACACACACGAAGTCAGTCTGTTTTATATCAAATTTGGGTAACCTATGCTACTGAGTTAGTGCATGTAGACCTCAAAATAAATTTTCCTTATTGTCTTATGAATATGGAAATTTCTAAATTTCCACATTATCTCATTAATATATTTACCTTCTTTGTATAAAAATGAACAGATGTGGGGCAAGGTCATTACATCATGGAAGTGCCAAAGTTTTGATATATTTTACCAGTAAGGTAAGATGGGACATCTATGCCAATTTGTTGGGGAAAACTGAAAACTGAAAAAAAAAAAAAAAAAAAGGACTACTCTCTACTCCACTCTCTACTCTGTGTTTCATGTTCTCACAATTTATGTTTCGATTATACTTTTTACTCTGCTTCCTTGAACATCTTTTCAGGATAGCCTAAATAGTACTGCCCTTTTATTAAAATCACGTATCACTGCCTCACTAATGTATTTAGTTTCTGTGAGTTTATTGTCTATTATCACAATTCTCATTTCCCTCCCACCCTCCAAGTGTAGACTCCAGGAAGGAAGGGACTTTGTTCTGTTTATGGCTACATCAGAGCGCCTAGACTACTGTCCAGAATACAGTAGACACTCAACAAATTTTTTCTGAAGGCATGAATAGAAGAATAGATGAATGAATGAAAATTAATTTGACTACTTTGAGATTTTAAGTGACTATGTGACAGAGACAGGTACTAAGATGCATGAGAGTTTTTTTTTTTTTAATGATATTGCCAAACATCTCATAATGTTAGAACATACACTTGAAAAGTGTTTTCTATAACACAATTGTGGTTTTATATCAGCTGAAGAACCCATTCATCAACTCCCTCCAGCTTATACATTTACTACTTAAGGAACAGGGACAGTTCTTAGACATGAAGAGTAATTCAACTTTAGAATAAAAATATCTTGCCCCTTCTCTTTCAAACCTCTGGATGAGTTGCATTTAAGAGAATACTGATATCATGAAGTCAGATTTCAGGAATTTATATATTCACCTGTTACCTGTGTGAATCACAAGTTTTTCCTCCTGTATTATATGGCCTAGCAAGATGCAGACATAAGTGGAATGCTGAGACTACTCTTAGCATATTTGACTGTAAATATTAGTCAAAAAGCTTATTTTGAAGGCTGTGTTGCTCTAAAATGCCTCATTTTTCTTAATAGCTAGTTTCAATTGTTATACATGTGAACGTATAAGAATCAGTTCATTCTAATCAAATAAACCTGGTCTGTTTCAAGTCAGAGTTCTTTTATAATTTGAGGAAAATAATGAATTCCACTGCTAAAAGAAATTATAATCTGAAAACAATGGCCTTACCATTCACAACATCCACAGCCATCACCTGCCCTAGAAGGCTCTGGGTGGAGTTTGAAGTGGTCCCTTGCCTGCTGGAACTCACTCATGGCACAACTCACTCATGGCACTGAAGTCGAGCTTTGTAGACAGGACCGTCTCCATCGTTCCTCTTCAGCTCTAACCCACAGTAGTTAGAGCAAGATGAAGGCCTCAGGCATGAGGCCAGGGGGAGCTAGTTACTCTGTCTCTGCCACTAACCAGTGGTGAGGAAGCAATTTCACTTCTCAAGCATCCATTCCTTCATCTGGCAAAATAATAATGTTATTTCATAGGGCTGTGGTGAGAATTAAGCAGATAATGCGGGCAAAGCTTTTGAATAGAACTGGGGTGATGTTATTATATTTATTATTTTTAGTTTTAGTTCTTAGGTTCAAGGCTCTTAGGTTCTTATGTACACAAGGCACCTTGCTTCATGCCTATTTGACAGATGTATTCAGAAAGGCCAAGGATTATAACTAGATAATATAAAGAATTATGTAGTGGATTGCAGTATGATCAATGTTCGTCATTTTGCAGTTGTTGAGCACATTGCTCCTGAAGGATGCTCTCCAGTCCTGGTGTTCCAGCTGGAAGGGAAGGGCCCAACCCTGCAAACCATCATCCCTGCTGATGCATATTTCATCCCCATCAGCATCTCGCACTGCTTATCTATGGACTTTTGAAGCAATAAAGCAAAAATATTCAAATGCTCTTAACTTAAAAATGCATCCAGAAGCATCCATATCCTGAGATGGGAAGGAACTTAAAAAGGTCCTGTGTCCTAGTCCTGTCTCCTGGGAAGGGCACTCGAAAGGATTTTCTGGGCTTCCTAGCTACAAAGAGGACTTCTTAAACGGGGAATAGCATAGTAGAACCACGTAATGCCCCTGAAAGCCACCCCAGGAGATGACACTCTATGATTCAGCCTCAAGAAACCAGGACTGGGGGCTCCCCTGCAAGAGTCAGGCCCACTCCTGCCCACTACCCACCACTAAACTTGAGCTGCCTGGGATGTGGCACAGTTAGATGCACTTACTCCTCTCCCCTCCACAGTGCTCCTGTTTTAGGGTCCCTCTGTCCCCATGCTGGGGTGAGCCAGGGTCACTCTCTTTAGAAGAACAACCTTCTCAGGCTCCTGCCCTGGTCCTTCTCAGATCACTGCTGCCTGCTATCTCCCTGACCTGACTTTGTTGCCCACAGAATCACTGCCTCTAATAAGATGAGAAAGAAGCTAAGAGGTCTTTGAAAACCCCATGGCTCCTCCCACTGAGTAGTAACACATCCACTCATATCCCCAGCCTTGACCTGTTGAGTATCCACTATACTCAGGCTCAGTGCCAGCCACTAGGCATTTGGAAAATGAACAAAGCAGAGCACCTGAATCAACCCACTCACAGTGTTGAGATGGGTACGGAGTAAAAAATAAGAGGGAAGCTTAGAGGCTGGGAAGGCTACCTGACCCAGTAGGATACTACACAGGCCAGGCAACTTGGGAAGCAGAATCTGTGATGGAATCATCAGGCAGCATTCAGTAAGGAACTGCCCTGGGAGGGAGAGGACATAAGTGGGTTGGGCACAGGGAAAAATTGAGTCATGACTCAGTGATACAGGCCCAAAAACAGCCTCAGCCAATACCACGGAGACCTCTGAAGTTAAAATAACACAGTGGCATTTCCCCCATATCCAAACCTTTATGCTCCTGCATCAGCCACTGAACTGAGCCAAAGGGCAAGTCCTTGAACACATCACTTCCCAAACTCCTGTGTATACACCCTCCTTTATTCTGGATCATCTCTTGGGATCACTACTCTGCAGAGTACATTTTAGGTCTCAAGTCCAAAAGTTCATCTGTGTCACTGACTTTCTAAGATTCAGAACATGGCTACCTGGGATGGGACTTCCCCAAGCACATTCCTGAATTAGCCAGAATGCTATCAGGTGATAAGGATTGAACCACTACTCATACTGATTCAAGAAGAAAAATAGGGTAAGGATTTTAATGGCTTATATAATTGAAAAGTCCAGAGATGAGTCTAGAGATCTTCAGGAAAAGCTGGATCCAGGGCTTTGCTCTTTTTCAATCTTTTAGCTCTGCTTTCCCCTGTGCTAGCTGAATTCTTATGCATGTTCTTTCTTTGCAGTGCCTCTTGGTAGCTCCAGGCTTATATCCTTCCATTTTAATAATCCCCATTAATAAATATGGGGCTTCTACTTTTTCATATTGCTAATGAAATCATAAATTTGCACCTCATTGGCTTTATGGATGTCACCTACCCAGCCCTGAATCAACTGATGTCATGGGGATGGAACACATTGATTGTTTGGGTTTTCAATGTATACTGAGGAAGGAGGGTGTCACTCTTTCCAAACTACATGGCCTAGCAGTGAGTGGAAAAACAGTTCTCCAAAGGAAAATCAGGATCCAATCTCAGGAGGGGAAATGGATGCTGAACTTACAGAAACATCCCACAAACACTCTTTACTGACACAGCTTATAGGGCCTGTTCTGGACTCTGCCCTCACTTTGTAGTCTGGCAGACATGCTAGAAAAAGCCCTTCGCTGGAACCCGTTCCTTCTTGTACCATGTCCAGTGTGGCTAGCCCCTACATTTCATGTCACTCCCAGCCAAGCTGGTCATCTATCCTGCTGCACTAAAGAAACACCCAATGGGGAGATGACCAGGAGCTGTCTGAATAATGTCCACAAGTTTCTTCCCAACTTCCTGTCTGGGCAATTTACTAGCAAGTATCCATGGAATAGATTTGGCGCTTGGGATGTAGGAGGGAACCAGAAAGAGGGAGGAAAGTAAATGCAACAAAAACCTAAAAGCCTGTGCTAATCATTAATTTCAACTTTTTGTGCAATCCATTCTCTCTGACAGGGAGGAAAGCCAACTGACTGAAGTCTCACAAACTCATAGATGATGTGGGACTGAAAGAGGACCTTCAATATGTCCTGCCCAGCCTTCTACCTGGCATACGGAATCCCCTCAGCAGGCTTCCTGATGGAGCCTTGAACACTTCCAGTGACAGAGGGCTCACCACCTCCAAAGCAACTTTTTCACAGCAGCTTATCTTGAGCCAACATCTATCATCCAGAAACTTCTAACACTGATCTTGGTTCTGCCCCCAGCATGGCCTGAGTCCTCTGGGCTTGCAGTAATTCCCCACTCCACCTCTGGTGCAGGTGCTACTGAGACAGAAATAAAGAGTGGCATCCAGGCAGACACTTGTAAATGGCATTAGGCTCGACTCTGGGCCTTCCAGAGAAACTGGTCACAGACTGACCGGGACCCAGAACAGATCTTTGGCTTTTCCTCACCTCCTGGTTACTGCTGACAGTTTAGATCTTGATTGGCCTCTTGATATCCGATTCTACTCTGAGTTTCCAACTCGACCTCAGCCGCTGTTGGCTCTATTCTGGGATCACTGGACTTAATCCTGCCTTGTTCTGTAGCTACAGAGGCTCTTGATCACTCACTGCTCCAGTCAGGAGCAGACTTCTCTGCCATCTGATGACAGGGCTTCCTCTGACTCATTCATGCCTCTGTGTGAATCTGAAGGCTCACATTCTGGATAGACACGGGCACGCCAAGACACATGACTTGGTGAGTGGAAAGTTAGCAGGACCTTAGTGCTCCCACACGCTTTGCCCCTTGGCAGAGGACAACCTGCACAGCAGTGAGCAGCAGCCCTGTCTGACATCGCCCTGATTGGCACTGACCACATAGGGGTCCAGGCTTTCCCCATAGGACCTGCTTGAACCCAGAGCTGACCTCCCTGCAGCCTTCGGTCCACATCACTGTCCAAGTCACCCCAAACTTGAGGTTCCTGAGAGCTAAAATCTCTCATTAATGCTCACTCGGCTCAATAAATGCCTACCAAGCCAAAAGATGAGTGACAAGAAGGAAAAAAGAAGAAACTCACTTTTCACCCCCTGGATAGCACCGTAGGACCTTGGGTCAGTAAGTGTTTGCTGGTAAGTCAGCCCCGCCTCTTCAGCAAGAGTTTCTTCACTCCACTGTTCCATCAAAACGCCCCCTTTTAAGGATTCCCTGTCCAGCGCTTTCTGCTTCCGCCCTGATGCGCATTAAATCAACCTGGGCTGTTACTGGAGAGGAGAAGGCGGAGATGGTTCCCCCTCTTCCTAATGGAGAAAACACTCTTCCTTTGTAGATTTTCCCTTTCTCCTGCTGACCCAGTGCACTTTTTGGCCTTGACCCTGCACAGACAGCTGTGTACAGACAGCTCCTCAAATAAGAATGAATGATCACTTGCCAGGGAATCAATGAGCCCAGAGAAGAGCCTTAAGAGGGAAGCAGGCATCCCAGTCCTGTGACATGGGTCAGACACACTTTAGTACCCACACTGCTGACCGCCCCTCCTTTGGCCCTCTACACCTGACCTCTGACCTCCGCTGCCCAGCCCTCCACCCCTCACCAACCCACCATGCCCCTGGCAGAGCACAGCAGAAGAACCCACTGATGCGGCACAGGAGGCCTGCTTTCCTGCGAATAGTGTGGCTGCTCACAGAATTACACTGCCGAGGGGCAAGCAGAATGGATGGGGGAGTCTGACAGGCCCGGAGACCCCAGAGCAATTTCACTTGGTTTTGATTCATGGCTTGTCAAAGCGCTAACCAAATATTCCATTTTCATTTTCGCCCTCCTCTCTCTCCCATTGACTGGCATCATAATTGAAAACTCTGGCGTGAAGGGTCGGGGCCACCTTTATGCAGGGCCCTCAATTCCACCTGCTCAGAATGTCTTGCGCCTCGAAGAGGAGGACAGAGGGGAAAATCAGCAAACAGATGGTGTGGGGATTATATTCACATGGGCCACCCTCGGCCGACTCTGTTATCTCGGCTTGAGCAACCTGGGACTCTCCAGCCCTCTGCTCTCTGCCTTCTGAGCTTATTCCTGCTTGTTTGCTCAACTGTAAAAAGGATGCAGGGCCAGAAAGGTGGGCTGAGTTTGCAATCACTCTTTCCCTCCTTGTTTGAAGGCCTGCCAAGAGGCAAGCTGGCAAAAGGAGAGTTTTACAATAAAGGAGCAACCTGACTTGGGGAATTTTTAAATCTTCCTTTTCTCAAATAAATATTTCATGAAAGGCTAACCCAAATGATAGTAACACCTAATATTTATTTTTTTTTAATTTTGTTTTTTAACTTTACAATATTGTATTGGTTTTGCCATATATCAAAATGAATCTGCCACAAGTATACATGTGCTCCCCATCCTGAACCCTCCTCCCTCCTCCCTCCCCATACCATCCCTCTGGGTCGTCCCAGTGCACCAGCCCCAAGCATCCAGTATCGCACATCAAACCTGGAGTGGCGACTTGTTTCATACATGATATTATACATGTTTCAATGCGTTCTTCCAAATCATCCCACCCTGTCCCTCTCCCACAGAGTCCAAAAGACTGTTCTATACATCAGTGTCTCTTTTGCTGTCTCGTACACAGGGTTATTGTTACCATCTTTCTAAATTCCATATATATGCGTTAGTATACTGTATTAGTGTTTTTCTTTCTGGCTTACTTCACTCTGTATAATAGGCTCCAGTTTCACCCACCTCATTAGAACTGATTCAAATGTATTCTTTTTAATGGCTGAGTAATACTCCATTGTGTATATGTACCACTGCTTTCTTATCCATTCATCTTCTGATGGACATCTAGGTTGCTTCCATGTCCTGGCTATTATAAACAGTGCTGCGATGAACATTGGGGTACACGTGTCTCTTTCCCTTCTGGTTTCCTCAGTGTGTATGCCCAGCAGTGGGATTGCTGGATCATAAGGCAGGTCTATTTCCAGTTTTTTAAGGAATCTCCACACTGTTCTCCACAGTGGCTGTACTAGTTTGCATTCCCACCAACAGTGTAAGAGGGTTCCCTTTTCTCCACACCCTCTCCAGCATTTATTACTTGTAGACTTTTGGGTCGCAGCTATTCTGACTGGCGTGAAATGGTACCTCATAGTGGTTTTGATTTGCATTTCTCTGATAATGAGTGATGTTGAGCATCTTTTCCTGTGTTTGCTAGCCATCTGTATGTCTTCTTTGGAGAAATGTCTATTTAGTTCTTTGGCCCATTTTTTGATTGGGTCATTTATTTTTCTGGAATTGAGCTGTAGGAGTTGCTTGTATATTATTGAGCCCTTACAACTTTGCAGGAGCTGTTCTAAAATTTTTACATAAATGATTTCATTTTATTTTTGTAAGAACACTATGTGCTAGGTACTATTACTTACTGCCACTTCTTAGATGGGGCGCTGATAACAAGGGATGCTAAGAAACTTGTTCGAGGTCAAACAGTTAAGAACTATTAAAGAACATGATTTCAATATACAGCCAGCCATCTTAATCTGTATGTCATGCTTCCCTGAGCTCAAAGATGGAGACCTAAAACAAACAGGTAGATAGAGAGATGATAGCAATAAATTAGATGATAGATGGATACATAGATAGAAAACAGATTCATATATATATATGTATGTATGTATGTATGAGGGTGATACAAGAATCCCAGTTGTCCTTGTCTGTTGGAGGTGGAATGGTTCAGCTACCCTAGGGTCCAGTTTGAAAAGGTGGGGAAGGAACAGAAAGAATTAAAGGGGCTGAAGTTCTGAGTCTGCGTCATCGGAATATGGTATATCTGTAGAAACAGGAGCTGTCCAGATCCTCTGTGCTCACTGTTGTGCTGTGACCTGGCCAGGTCAGCAACTGACACAGGAGTGAAGCACAGGCTGGGCAAGCCTCAGATGGACAACGAGGAGCTTGGACAAGTTGGAATGCCACCCAGTGGGGCACTCTGGCCTGGGGTGGGAATGGGTGACTGGAAGGCAGAGTGGAAATCTAGGCAGGACCAGACTTGGGAACCCTGCGCATAGGGTTCCAAGGGAACAAGATACCACATCCAGTGCAACAAACGTTACTGTGAACAGACCTACAGTTGAGCTCCTGGAAGCACCCCAGGGCAGGACCCCAAATGTATTTTTATCAAGCACCCCAGATGGTTCTGGTCATCAGACGGGCATGGAAACTTCAGAGGTAAAAATTTGAAGGTCTGAAAGAGCTTCATTCTTCCTTTTGCCACTTCCCAGTCTGCCTGCCCCAGCCACGTTTTCTGCCACTAGCAGGTGAGTGCACTACCAGCTCCTTCCTTGACCCACCCACACAGGCAGTCTGCTCACTCTCTGAGTTCAGGGCTTTAATAATTGGTTTCCCCAGAATCCCGAATCCAGCAAAGTTTAAATTTGAAATTTCTTGTGCTTTCTGCCACAGTCCTAGCTCCTCGCATGCAATCTGCCCCCAATTCTTAGAACATCGTGATGCATGATTGAGCCCCATGATGCATCTACCTGCCCTCTGCTGCCTGGATGCCTAGATGCCAGACACAGAGGCCACCTACTGCTAGCTCCAAGACAGAAGAGTTTTTCCTTTTGCCTGTCAGGAAGACCATGCCCTGAGTTATACTACTGTGTGCTGGTTGTTATTGTTGCTATAACTAATTCCCAAAACCTTAGTGACTTAATGTACAAATTTATTATCCTAAGGTTTTGGAAGTCAGAACTCTGAAGTGGGTCTTACTGGACTAAAATCAAGGTGTCAGCTGCTCTGCATTCCTTCTGGAGGCTCTGCGGGAGGATCCTTGCCTTCCCTTTGCCAGCTTCTAGAGGCCCCCATATTCCTTGGCTTGTGGTCATGCATTGTTCTCACCTTTGCTCCCATTTTTATATTTTCTCTCCCCCTGACCCTCCTACCTTCTTCCTATCATGATCCTTGTGATTATACTGGACCCATTCAGATGGTTCAGGATCACTGCCCCATCTCAATATCCTTAATTTAGTGCTTGCTTCAGCAGCACATATAATAAAATTGGAATGATACAGAGATTAGCATGGCCCCTGCACAAGTATGACATGGGAATTCGTGAACCGTTCCATATTTAAAAAAGAAAAAAGATCCTTAATCACAGCTGCAATGTCCCCTTTGCCACGGAAGGTGACATATGCACAGATTCTGAGGATTTGTTGTGGACATGTTCGTATTTTCTACCACAGGTTAATAATGTGCATATCACCTTGCCCTGGGTCAGCACATGAAGTAGAGGCCTAGGCTTTGAGAACGGGGCGCACACTTGGGAAGGTTACCCTGCCCAGGAGCAGAGCCCAAGCTATTCCTGGACTGAGACTCCACCAAGTGAGACACCCAGGGAGGATGGGGGTGTGCTGTGAGGAGCAGATGTGTGCACATGCATGTATATACACACACCTGTGTGCACATGTGTATACTTGGGTCAGAGAAGCCGTTATTTGAGGCTCTGAAGGCAGTAAGTGCTGAAAACAGCAACCCAGAGAAAGAGCAAGGAGAAGGCGGCTTGGCAGCATTCTCTAATTAAATGGCATGGAAGAACGTACATCTCAAATTCCCAAGAGCTGCCGAATTCATTTCTCCACGGAAGCTGAAGAATTCAAGAACGCTCTAGTGCTCATTTCAGAAAAACAGGTCTGAGGAGAGCAAATTGCCTTCTGCTGTCTCGGGCTGCATTGGGAGGCAGACGTGGTCAGCTGTTGCCTCCACAGCCTGACCCTCAGCCTCTGAACACAGATTTGCTGATCAGACCCCGAATAGCCCGGGCCTTTGCAAACAGGCTGTTTCAGTCAATGTGTAGAACATCTCTCTCTAAGCACACAGATGGGAAAGCCTCTGCAGGGGTGAGTCATTAATGCCCACCAGAGCAGTGAGATGCTTGGTGGAGGCCTCCAGGGCCCTGCAGTGTGGGGCCTGAGGACCACAGCAAAGGAGGAAAGCAGGAACGTCTCAGAGAGAAGGGACTCCACCTGCCACAGGCCCAACTCCAGGAGGTGCCACTGACATTGTGGGGGCCTGGAGGGACAGAAGAGGCCTCCGTTAGGCCCATACAACACAGCTCTTTTTCTAGAGCCCTCTGGTCAGGTTCCAGAGCAGGTGAGGTCCTGGCCCCAGCTCCAGAAGGGTGGCTGCAGGCTTCTCTGGGTCCCTGGTCTACCCAGCACTTGTGCAGTGGCAACAAAGACACCTCCTGGGGCTGTGATTTTCAATAATGCTTTCAAGAAAACATTCAAATAACCCAGCTGACAGCCTAAACCCATCTGGGAGCCTACAGGATGGAGTGGGGACAATCTTCATTCTGTTTCAAATGATGGTAAATATATCATCTTTCATTTCTGAGGACTTTTGTTTATTGTCCTCTTTGTGACTTTTTCACATTTATGTCCACCATTTACCTCCTATTTTCCCATTAATTCTATTTCTTGCTTATCTTTCTCTCTCTGTGTCCCCTCCCCTTATTTCCCCTTCCTTATATTCCACAATTTCGTCTCAACTCTTGGAAATACCTCCTCTCCCAAGAGATTTCCCTCTTCTATTTCCAAACCATCCCCTAAATTCTTATTTTAATAAGCTCCCAACACTGATCTCCTTACAAATCATTCTTTGCCATTTTGCAATTGAACCAGTGTCTTGGTTAAAATGAAAATTTCCCAAGGCACACAATAAATAATAAAAAAGAATAACATAATTGCAAGGGCTATGATTCTGAGCAGAAGGAAATAATGTGAAGCAGTTGAACTACATTTTGTGAATCTTATGATCAAAATACAAAAATGAGGAGAGGTGGTAGGCAGGAGCCTGGTTCCAAAAGCCCTCGACAGTTCTGGAAACTCTGAACATTAATGTTGTTGAGGGCACTGATCTTGGGAAAATAAACATCTCTTCTCACAGAGACCTACCCTTTGCAAGATGTTAGGAGTCAGTCTTGTAGAAAGAAGGAACCCAGTGTAAAAGAAGGCTTGCAAAGGAATTTTCTGGAGGTCCAGTGGCTAAGGCTCTTTACTTTCAAAGCAGGGGACATAAGTTCCATCCATAATTGGGGAACAATGATTCCACAAGCCACATGGCACAGCCAAAAAAGAAACGAAGTTTTGTGCAAAGTTAACAAATCCTTAGTGCCAGGCTCCATACTGCACATTGGGTTTCCAAAGGACAAACACAGAACACCCCCTGCTCCTGTGGGCCTTGTCATCTTGTGGTGAAAGGATTAAGGAGCATTTAAGGGTGGCACAGGCATGATCCCAAATTAGAGACATTCGATTGCAGCCCTGCCTCTGTCTATGTGATTTTCAGTGAGTTGCTTAACCTCTCCAGGCCTTGGTTTCCTTATCTGTAGAATGGGGGTAATAAGAGAATCTCCTATTGTTGTGAGATTGACAGTGTATTCATTCTATAGAGACCCAAGCCCAGTGGCTGGGCAGAGTGACCACTGCATTTTGAGTAACCCTATGTTGAGAATGAATAGGCCGTATAAACTAAAACATGAAGCCCTGTGGAGCCTGAAGGCAAGTTTTCGAGAAGGGCGATAAATTGAGGGGCATGGGATGTTTGTTACATAGGACCCTGATGCTATCATTTAGTTACTCAGTCGTGTCCAACTCTTTGCAATCCCATGGACTTGTAGCCCACTTGCTCCTCTGTCCATGGGATTTCCCAGACAAGAATACTGGAGTGGGTTGCCATTTCCTTCTCTGGGGGATCTTCCCAACCCAGGGATCAGGCCCACATCTCCTGCACTGACAGGTTCATTCTTTACCACTGAGCCCCCAGGGAAGCCCCATATAGTACCCTAGACACCGGCTAAAGCAAGACTGGGAAACTTCAACATGAGGTCTAACCCAGTGCCCTGCCCCAGTAGACAGTGAAACTTCCCCCACCCAGACAATGTGGTGGGGAGGGGACCTCTGCTGCTGAGGCTGTGACCAGAACCACCATCAGGAGGTCTGAAGGATGCTGCTGCCCTGGTGTTTCATGTGGTACCATTTCACAGATGAAAAGCTGAGGCCCACAGGAAAGTGGCTCAAGGCCCTTCAAGGAAGCCAGCAAGATAGGGTGGACCTCTGCCCATTATCTGGATGGATATGAACACATTTGAGGCAACAGGGGTGATGGGAGCCTCCTGGGTGAAGCTGAGGTGCTATTGCACACACAGCAAGAAGGTTTGGCCCCCTTGAGGGCACAGGGCACAGAAGGCTGTGTTCCCTAAGTGTTGATGGCTTTGCCTCCCCATGGCGTGGAGTTAACACAGATGCCATCGCAGAAGGCAGGAGGGAGGAGGGAAAAGTTGGGCCCTGGCTGCCCACGAGCCATCTATATACCTGCAGCAAGTCCCTTCTGCCCCTCTCAGCCTTGTCTCATCAGGATTGGCTTGAATTAGAACCAGAGTCTCACACTAATAGGCTTAGCTAGTGGGTGGTGCCTGCCTAGAGTCCCTTCCTCCTTCTTCTCTTCCTTTCCATGGCTCTTGAATACCCTTAATGGACCAGCTTGTCCTCTCCAGTCCATCTCAGGTTCTCCCATCTCAAATTCTCCCTCTCGTCAGCATCATGATCCATTGCCCACCTGGCCCCATGTACATTTGAATTAGTAATCTTAGGAAAGATTTCCTCTAAGGTTTTACTACTCTAAAGGCAGTCCACAGACCAGTAGCACTGGCATTTCCCAGGATCGCAGACTCCCAGGCCCCTTTCCAGAACTGATGAAACAGAGTGTGCATTTATTTTAAATGATGCTTGTGCGGGCTGGTGCAGGGGTTCCCCTCTGAGATTCTTTGTAGCCCAATCTCATGTCCTGTCTGCCCTTCAGAACACACTGTGTACCCCTTCTATGCTTCTCCATGCTCCATCCGAAACTGGATCTTTCTGGGCACAAGCCTTTCTGACTTTCCACCAGAGGGTGAGATACCTTCAGGAATTCTCTCTTATACTGATGATCTTAGCTTCATCGTCAGAAAGATCCCTTTTCATGTTCAGTGCCTCAAAGATGGGCAGTTCAAGCCCTACAGTATTCACAGGCTTGGTGCCCTCATGGAAAACTAGTGAAGCTAGAGAGAAATGCAGACATGGCAAATTTTCATCCTGCTGAAACATAATCAGCTTTTGCTTCTGCAGCAATTAGCATAATATTACCGATAATGTTTTACATGGCAATTTTGCTGTAAACATTTGTGCTAATTTGCCATGACCTAATTATTTTATGACATACAATTACGAAGTATTTTTCAAGTCGAAATATTTTTGTTTTATGTTTCTATAATCCTTTCCTAGGAAAAAAATTAAGAAATCAGCACACCCACAACTTGAAACACACAATGCTCTCTTAGCTGTTGTTTGTGACACTTTACTTCGCTAAGCTGGGAGGAATTCCCCAGTGCTGGAGTGCTGGTGATGCTGCATTCACTCATGACTAATTTGAATTGGGCGTCATTGAATCTGCCTACTCCATTATTACACAGCGAGATTGTCAGCTCCACACTCTCAGCCTCCTTCCAACACCCACTCACTCCCAAACATGCAAACACTCCAAATTGGGCAGTGGGGAGGTGGCAAATGCTTGCAGTGTGAGAAAGGGGCTGGGTTTCCTTTTGAATGAATGTTAAAGCTTTGGTTAAAAGGAGAGCATGAGCATTGCATTATCCTCCCCGCAGACAGGTTCTTAACTGCCTCCTCAAATCCACAAATGCTGAAAGGAACAGCCCCACCATCCCCTGAGTTCTGAGTGACTGGGAGGAGGGAGATGCTGTTCTGGTCACTGGGACAACAGTCTCAGTATCAACCCAGCCTGTGGGCCACGGCTGTCGCCCTCCCCAGAGCAGGCCTGAGGAGCAGTAGGTAATAAGGCTCCAGATCTTCAGTGGACAGTTATACCTGCCTGACCCCAGACTCCTGGATGGACCAAGGGAGATGGCCAGTCTGTGGAAGGTTGGCTGTGCCCATCCATTGAGGCGGGTCCCCCAGACAGGGTTCTGAGGCCAAGCCAGAGAACATACCAAGCCTCAGACTCCAGTCATCTCTGGAGGGGCTAAACTCTCAGAGAACTGGACCACATAAGGAGGGCCAGAGGCCAGAAAGCAGGAATGGTGAGGACTTTAAGTTCCACAAAGTCAGAAGGCAGTAGGGTGAGGTAAGGGGGTGACCACAGTGGGCACTGCCAGGAAGAGGCACAGTGGCATGCCCATGGAGGGGCTCCTCTAGGACACACTTCACTGATGTGGGTTCATGCCATGCCCAAGCATCCTGGGTTAGACCCTGGACCCTGAATCTGGATTCAAATCCTGGCTCCAACCCACTTACTCAAGGTGCAAATGGAGTAAATTCTTTTTTTTTTTTTTCTTAACATTAGCATTTTATTTTATTTTTTAATATAAATTTATTTATTTTAATTGGAGGCTAATTACTTTACAATATTGTATTGGTTTTGCCATACATCGACATGAATCTGCCACGGCTGTACATATGTTCCCCATCCTGAACCCCCCTCCCACCTCCCTCCCCATACCATCCCTCTGGGTCATCCCAGTGCACCAGCCCCGAGCATCCTGTATCATGCACCGAGCCTGGTCTGGCAATTCTTAACATCCCTGTTCTTCAGTTACCTCTTCTGAAATGGAAAGAATAATAGTTCCTACACTCTAAGATTTTGTAAAGATTGAATTAATATTTTTAAAACCTCTGGAACAGGCACTACATTTGTTTTAGTAAAATAAAATTTCTTCTTTCAGCTTTTAACCAAGACAAGAACAGAAGCTGCAAGGAACAGGCTCCCATCAGACCAAAAGAGGAGAGCAGCAATGTAGGTCAAGTTCTTTAGTGATTATTGAACTGAAGATCATTAAACATTTGTTGCAATAAATATTTTTGATTGAAAGGATGGAACATTTACAGAGCACATACTCTGTGTTAGGCCCTGACCAGGTCCTGGGGGAATACAAACACGAAAAAACAAAGCTCCAGCCTTGAAGAACCCACAGTCAGCCGAAGTAGACATGCAAACTAATAGTTGCATGAAAAAAAAAAAAAAACTGTGTATAAACAGGTCACAAAAGAGGAAATAGGGCTAGCACAGAAATCTGTGGTTTCCTTATCTACCAATTCACATTTGTAACCATAGATTTTAAGGGATTCCAGAGATTTTTAATCAGCTTTATCAAAGTATGCTTTATGATCCATAAAATTCACTAACTTAAAGCACACAACATAATCAACTTTACAAACATACAGTCACATGCTGCTGCTGCTGCTGCTGCTAAGTCGCTTCAGTCGTGTCTGACTCTGTGTGACCCCATAGACGGCAGCCCACCAGGCTCCCCCGTCCCTGGGATTCTCCAGGCAAGAACACTGGAGCGGGGTGCCATCGCCTTCTCTGATATAGTCACATAAATACCATCATAATCACAATATAGAACACTGGCATCACCCCAAAACGTCCCTCATACTCCTTCATAGTCACTTTCTCTAACCACAGTCCTGGCAACTTCTGATCTTCTTTCTGTCGCTATAGTTTGGCTTTTTCTACAATCTTCTACAAGTTGGATCACACACTGTATGCTCATACAGCATAATGTTTTGGGGATTCGTTCATGCTATTGTGTGTGGCAATAGTTTGTTCCTTTCTATTGCTGAGTAGAATTCCATTGTGTGGATGCGCCCTGGTGTTCATTTACTGGATGATAGACATTTAGACAGCTTCTAATTTTTGGATAGTACAGAGAAAGCTATTATAAACATTAACATAAAAGACTTTAAAAGGGCATATGTCTTCATTTCTTTTGAATAAATGCCTAGGAGTAGGAGTGCTACTCTTACAATAGGTCATATTGTGAGTGTTTGTTTAATTTTTTCATTTTTAAAAAATTTTTATTGGAGTTTAGTTGCTTTACAATGCTATGTTACTTTCTACTGCACAGTGAATAAGGTATATGTTTACATATAGCCCCTATTTTTTTATTTTGTTTCCATTTAGGTCACCACAGAGCATTTAGTAGAGTTCTCTGTGCTATACAGTAGGTTCTCATTAGTTATCTATTTCATACATAGTATCAATAGTGTATTGGAGAAGGAAATGGCCACCCACTCCAGTATTCTTGCCTGGAAAATTCCATGGACAGAAGAACCTGGCGGGCTACAGTCCAATGGAGTCGCAAAGAGTTGACCACGACTGAGCACATCAGCACGTTATAATGTATATATGTAAATCCCAATCTCCCAATTCATCCTGCTCCTCCTATCCCCCTTGGTATCCATACATTTGTTTTCTAAAACCGTGTCTCTATTTCTGCTTTGTAAATAAGATTGTCTATACCAGTTTTTCAGATTCCACACATATGTGTTAATATACAATATTTTTTTTTCTCTTCACTCTCTAGGTCACATCTCCACAAAAGTTTCATTCTTTTTTATGGCTGAATAATATTTCACTGTATATATGTACCATGCTTTCTTCACCCATTCCTCTGTTGATGGACATTTACGCTGCTTCCATGTCCTGGCTATGGTAATTAGGGCTTTAATGAACACTGGTTGCATGTATCTTTTTGCACTGTGGTCTTCTCTAGGTATATGCCATTAGTGTGATTGCTGGATCGCGTGCTACTTACATGTTTAGATTTTTAAGGAACCTCCATACTGTTCCCCATAATGGCTGTGCCAGTTTACATTCCCGCCAACAGTGGAAGAGGGTTCCCATTTCTCCACACCATCTTCAGCACTTATTATTTGTAGACTTTGTGATGATGGCCATTCTGACCAGTGTGAGGTGATACCTCACTGTAGTTTTAATTTGCATTTCTCTAGTAATTAGTGAGGTTGATCAACTTTTCATGTGTTTGTTGACTCTCTGTATTTCTTCTTTGAAGAAATGTCTATTTAGGTATTCTGCCCATTTTTTGATTGGCTTTTTTTTATATATATATATTGGGTAGCATGAGTTGTTTGTATACTTTGGAGATGAATCCTTTGTCAGTTGCTCCATTTTCAAATACTTTCTGCCATTCTGTAATTTTATAAGAAATTACCGAACTGTTTTCCAAAATGACTGTACTATTCTGCAAGCTGCCAGCAGTGAATGAGAACTCCAGTTGCCCTCTATCCTTACCAATACTTGGAAGGGTCAGTATCTTTCATTTTAGTCATTTTCATAAGTGTGTTGTGACATCTCCTTGTGGTTTTGATTTATAGTTACTAATTATGTTTAGCATATTTTTCATGTGCCTCTTTGGTGAAATTGCTGTTCCAATATTTTGCTTATTCTTAAATCAGTTTATTTGTCTTCCTACTATTAAATGGTGAGAGTTTTTAATATATTCTGAATATATGTACTTTATCAAATATCAGTTTGGGATTTCTCTGAGTCTATGGCTTGCCTATTCATTCTGTTAATATTGAGTTTCAAAGGAAAAAGTTTTTAATGCTGAAGAAGTCCAGTTTAATTTTATGATTCATGCTTTTTATGCCAGAGTGTAACTCAAGGTTAGATATTTTCTCTTGTTTTCTTCTAAAAGTTTTATAGTTTTAGCTCCTACATTTAAATCCCTGGTGCATCTTGAATTAATGTTCATATATAAGTTAAGGGTCAAGATTAATTGTTTTGCATATGGATACTCAGTTGTTCCAAGATCATTTATTTTAAAAGACTATTCTTTCTCCATTGAATTAACACTTTTGGTGACAACTAAGTATGTGTGGGATTCTTTTTTAACTCTCTTGTGTTTCACTGATCTGTACACCTCTTCTTATACAATACCCCATCATCTTGATTACATAGCTTTCTAGCAAGCTTTGAAATCATATAAGTCTTTAATTGTGTTCTATTTCAAAATGTTTTGGTTGTTCTAGGTCCTTTGCCTTTTCATATAAATTTTAGAATCAACTTGACAACGTCAACAAAAAAGTCTGCTGGAATTTTGATAGAGATTTTGTTGAATCAATGGGTCAATTTAGCAATAATTAACATTTTAACAATATTATGTCTTTTGGCCCCTGAATATGATTATTATCATAAATTTTAGTGACTTCATAACAGAGATGGTATGTAACTTACTTAACCATTCCCTCTTGTTGGATCTTTGTATTATTTTCAAGTTTTCATTTTTTTAATAATGCTTTGTTGATATCGTGTTAAGTGAAAGAAGCAGGGTACAACACGACATAAAGGTCATAATTATAAAATATATGTGTACATGGGCATATATACACAAACATATTAAATAGATATAGGAATGAAATAGAAGGAAAATATTGAAAATAACCTATCAGGGGGGTATATTACAGCTGATTTATTTTTCCCTCTCTGCTTTCTGAATGTATTGTGATACAAGTATGCAACTCACCTGGGGCTTCCCAGGTGGTGCTACTGGTAAAGAACCTGACTGCCAGTGAGGGAGACATAAGAGATGCAGGTTTGATCCCTGGGTCAGGAAGACCCCTGGAGGAGGGCATGGCAACCCACTCCAGTATTCTTGCCTGGAGAATCCCATGGACAGAGGAGCTTGGCAAGCTATAGTACAGAGAGCTGGACTTGACCTCACACACACACATGCATGCAACTCATATGGAAATAAGCATGTAGCTTTCAGGAAATAGAAATCAGAATCTGCATGACAAAAGGTAGCACCTGAGCAGGATCTGAAAGGAAGCAGTTTTCCAGGTTAATGGCAGGAGATGAGGGAAAGGGTAAATGCCAGGCCAAAGGAACAACATGAACAAGGGCACAGCAGCATGAAAGAGGGCAGCATGTGAAGGGAACCCGGTGGTTCTGTGTTAGCTATATAGGATGGATCAGAGCATGAAGTCTCCACATTATGAAGTTCCCCTATATATGAATATAGGAACTTTGAGTTTTATCTTACCAAGTACCAAGGAATCAACAAAGTTTTGAACTGGGCAGTGAGCCTGTGTGCTGTGCTGTGATTAGTTACTCAGTTGTGCAACACCTTTGTCATCCAACTCTTTGTGACCCCATAGACTGTAGCCCACCAGGCTCCTTTGTTCATGGGGATTCTCCAGGCAAGTATACTGGAGTGGGTTGCCTTGCCCTCCTCCAGGGGATCTACCCAGCCCAGGGATCGAACCAAGTTCTCCCACATTGCAGGTGGATTATTTATCATCTGAGCCACCAGGGAAGTCTATGAATGCTGGAGTGGGTAGTCTATCCCTTCTTCAGGGGGTCTTCCTGACCCAGGAATTGAACCGGGGTCTCCTGCATTGCAGGTGGATTCTTTACCAGCTGAGCTACCAGGAAAGCTTGGACAGTGAGCCAAACAGGCTTATATCTTAAAATAATCACTCAGTGAGCAGCAAAGTGGAGAGGTTAGAATGACTGAACTGTGTAGCACAGTGATCAGTTGGAGATTCTTACAGAAACATGGAGTCAAGATGAGAGGTCCCTGGACTCAGAAAGTGACTGTGGAGGTGGAGACAAGGTGCAGACTCTACAGACCCTGCAGATGGACTGGCTCTGCCACTTATTAAAATGAAGCGACTGTGACTGGGGACAGGGGCAGATTTATGAATCAGAAATTCAAGATTATTCAACATTAGCTTGAGATGTCTCTTAGGAATTCCAGTGCAAAGGTCAAGGAGGTAGTTTGATACTTGAATATATGGCTTAGAAGCCAACTTTAGGCTTAATTGTGTAAAGGTGAGAGTCATCAGAATAAAAATGTTATTTAAATCCTAGGGCCTGATGGGCTCTGTTCTAGTTACCTATTTCTATATAACAAGCCACCCATAACTTCAGAGTATAAAATAAAAATTGTTTATATACTGAGTTCTGTAGAACAGGAATTCAGGAAAAGTGTAGCAAAAATAGCATACATTTCAAAGAAAATAACAGCAAGTATCAGTGAAACTAAAAGCTGGTTGTTTGAGAAAATAAACAAAATTGATAAACCTTTGACCAGACTCATTCAAGGAAAAACAGGAGAGGAATCAAATCAACAAAATTAGAAATGAAAAAAGAGGAATTACAGCTGATGCCACAGAAATACAAAGGATCATAAAAAACTACTACAAGCATACTATAGGGCCTACTACAGGGCAAAAAGATGGACAAGCTGGAAGAAATGGACAAATTCTTAGAAAGGTACAAACTTCCAAGGCTGAACTAGGAAGAAATAGAAAATATAAACAAATCAGTCACAGGTAATGAAATTGAAAATGTAATTAAGAATCTTCCAACAAACAAAGGTCCAGGTCACAAGCAAATTCTATCAAATATTTTAGAGAACAGCTAATACCTATCCTTCTTAAAGTCTTCCAAAAAATTTCAGAGGGAGGAACACTCCCAAGCTCATTCTACAAGGCCACCATCACCCTGATATCAAAACCAGACAAAGATAGAATAAAAAGAAAGAAAGAAAGAAAATTACAGGCCAGTAGCACTGATGAACATAGACACAAAGATCCTCAACAAAATACTAGTAAACAGAATCCAACAACACTTAAAAAGGGTTCATACACCATTATTAAGTGGGATTTATCACAGGAATTCAAAGATTTTCAATATACACAAATCAATGTGATACACAATATTAACAAATTAAAAACCATATGATCATCTCAATAGATGCAGAAAAAGCTTTCAACAAAATTCAACACCCATTTATGATAAAAAACTCTCTAGAAAGTGGGCTAGAGAGAACTTACCTGAACATAATAAAGACCGTATATGACAAACCCACAACAAATGTTATTCTCAATAGTTAAAAGCTGAAAGCATTTCCTCTAAGATTAGGAACAAGGCAAAGGTGCCCACTCTCTGTTATTCAACATACTTTTGGAAGTCCTGGTCACAGTAATTAGAGAACAAAAAGAAATAAAAGAATCCAAATTGGAAAACAATAAGTAAAACTGCCACTGTTTGCCGATGACATGATACAATACATAGAATATCCTAAAGATGCCACCAGAAAACTACAAGAGCTTATTGATGAATTGCTAAAATTGAAAAATAAAAAATTAATACATAGAAATATCTTGCATTTCTATATGCTAACAATGAAAAACCAGAAAGAGAAATTAAGGAAACAATCCCACTTACCATTGCAACAAAAAGAATAAAATAACTAGGAATATGCCTACATAAGAAGCAAAAGACCTGTACTCAGAAAACTGTAAGATACTGATGAAAGAAATAAAAAATGACACAAATAGATGGAGAGATATATCATGTTTTTGGACTGGAAGAATCAATATTGTGGAAATGACTATACTACCCAAAACAATATACCAATTCAATGCAATTTGTATCAAATTACCAATGGCATTTTTCACAACACTAGGACAAAAAAAATGTATAATTTGTATAGAAATACAAAAGACCCCAAATAGCCAAAGAAATCTTGAGAAACAAAAGCAGAACTGGAGGAATCAGGCTCCTTGACTTCAGACTATACTACGAAGCTATGGTAAGCAAGACAGTATGGTACTGGTACAAGAACAGAAATATAGATCAATGGAACAGGATAGAAAGCCTAATTATAAACCCACACACCTGTGGCCACTTAATCTAATGACAAACATCTATGACAAAAATATACAATGGAAAAATACAGTTTCTTCGATAAGTGGTCCTGGGAAAACTGGACAGCTACATGTAAAAAAAATGAAACTTGAGCACTCCCTAATTCCATGCTGCTGCTAAGTCTCATCAGTCATGTCCAACTCTGTGAGACCCCACAGACGGCAGCCCACCAGACTCCCGTCCCTGGGATTCTCCAAGCAAGAATACTGGAGTGGGTTGCCATTTCCTGCCAGGGGCCAGCCCCGGCTGATCCAAGGTATTCAAAGGAGAGATGGTGTAGGCGAGGATCAGGAAACAACTGCTTAATTAAACGTTAATTAAGGATATAAAAAGTAATAGAATGAGGATAGCTCAGTAGGAAAATTCAGTGGAGAAAAGAGGCTGAGTAGCTTGGTTTATGCGGGAGACCAATAAAACTTCAAGACAAGAAGTTTGCACCACTTACATAGGCCGCAGGCATCCTTCCATTCTCCCGAAGGAGAGGAGACACTGAGGCCTCCCAGGTCGGATCTTAGAAGCCCAGGCATAATTAGCAAGCATGGCGGGTTCCGCGCTCCAGATGGAGACTCAGCCAGAATTTGAGAGAGAGAGCGACATGGGGAGACCAAGTTTCAGTGAACAAGGCCCACACTTTATTTTCCAAAGTAGTTTTTATACCTTAAGTTGTGCATAGAGGATAATGGGGGAAGGGGTGGAGTCATGCAAGGACAGCAGTTCCTGGTTCTAATCGAAGCCAGGCTTTCAAACTTATCATATGCAAAAGTTCAGGTGATTTACATCATCTTCTGGCCAGGAGGCCTGTTAACATTTTAAGAAACTTATTTTTCTCTAAAGGTGATTATTCCAAAGTCAGGCACCAGCCTCCAAAAAAGCATTGGATAAAGCTGCATTCCTATAGGGCAAAGGTGAGGTGGGCTCATTCAAGAAAAGAATTAACTCAAGGGTCCAAGGTTACAAACATTGAGGCTACTACTTACATTTCTATACACCCATTATATCAATCAATACACTGCCAAGGACACAGTAGGTAAGGAGTATGGAGACTTAGCAGCAAACATTGGCCCAATAAGTGAAAAACCCTTCACCAATACAATTTCTAATCAATCTTTTAACTACTCAAAGGAATCTGTGTTTAGACAGTTAGAACATCTCCTGCCTCTCACAGTTGGAAGGCTCTGAACAATCACATGTGGCCGGAAAAACCTATTCAGGCAGGCTAGAGGATTTCCAAAGGAGTTTGTAGGTTAAACACTGTCACACCCAGGAATTATTAACTGGAGCTGTAAGCTAACTTTTTTTTCAAAGAGAGGTAGTGGGGGACAGCCCCCTGTAAAGTCAGAGGTATAGGTGAAAGCACAAAGCAGAAAGTAGGCAGACTCTGTTTTGGGGGGTAGATGCTCGAGAATTTCCAGGGGGACTCCTGAGGCTCGATCCCACCTTTGCATATGCCGAGCCTCCTTCCTCATGACCTTTGCCACGGGCGGAGTGCCTCACACTGGCTCCCAGCAGTGATAGAATTCTAGTTGAGCTATTCCAGATCCTGAAAGATGATGCTGTGGAAAGTGCTGCACTCAATATGCAATATGCACTCAAAATGCAATATGCCGGGTCCCGGCAATTTCCTTCTCCAGTGCATGAAAGTGAAAAGTGAAAGTAAAGTCACTCAGTCATGTCTGACTCTTTGCAACCCCATGGATTATAGCCTACTTGGGTCCTCTGTCGATGGGATTTTCCAGGCAACAGTATTGGAGTGGGTTGCCATTACCTTCTCCACCCTAATTCCATAGACAAAAATAAACTCAAAATCGGTTAAAGACTTAGTGTAAGGCTGGGCACTATAAAATTCTTAAAGAAAAACATAGAACACTCTTTGACATAAATTGCAGCAAGATTCTTTGATCCACCTTCTACTGTAATAAAGGCAAAAATAAACAAATGGCACCTAATTAAACTTACAAGCTTTTGCATGCAAAGGAAACCAAAAGTAAAACAAAAAGACAGCCCTCAGAATGGGAGAAAATATTTGCAAATGAAACAACTGACAAGGGATTAATCTCAAAAATATACAAACATCTCACACAACACAATATCAAAAAACAGAAATAACCCATTCAAAAACTGAGCAGAAGATCTTTTGACATTTCTCCAAAGAAGATATATAGGTGGCAAACAGGCACATAAAAAGATACTCAACATCACTAATTATTCTGTTCAGTTCAGTTCAGTCACTCAGTCGTGTTCGACTGTTTGTGATCCCATGAATTGCAGCATGCCAGGCCTCCCTGTCCATCACCATCTCCCCAAGTTCACTCAAAATCACGTCCATCGAGTCGGTTATGCCATCCAGCCATCTCATCTTCTGTTGTTCCCTTTTCCTCCTGCCCCCAATCCCTCCCAGCATCAGAGTCTTTTCCAATGAGTCAAGTCTTCGCATGCGGTGGCCAAAGTACTGGAGTTTCAGCTTTAGTATCATTCCTTCCAAAGAACATCCAGGGCTGATCTCCTTTAGAATGGACTGGTTGGATCTCCTTGCAGTCCAAGGGACTCCTCAAGAGTTTTCTCCAACACCACAGTTCAAAAGCATCAATTCTTCGGCACTCAGTTTTCTTCACAGTCCAACTCTTGCATCCATACATGACCACTGGAAAAACAATAGCCTTGACTCATTATTAGAGAAATGCAAATCAAAGCTAAAATGAGGCTTTGCTTCACACTGATCAGAATGACTATCATCAGAAAATCTACAAACAATAAGTGCTAGAAAGTGTGTACCCTCCTATACTGTTGGTGGGAATGTAAATTGGTACAGTGACTATGGAGAACAGTATGGAAATTCTGTAAAAACTAGAAATAGAACTTACCATATGATCCAGCAATTGTACTTCTGGACATATATATGAAGGCAACTCTAATTCAAAAAGATATACGCACCCCAGTGTTCACCACGGCACTATTTACAATAGCCAGGACATAGATGCAACCTAAACAAAATAGTGCCATTTGCAGCATCATGGATGGGCATAGAGTTTGCCATTGAGTGAAATAAGTCAGACACAGACAAATATCAGATGATATCAGTTATAGGTGAAATCTAAAAGAAAAGAAAAGTGTACAAATAAACTTATTTACAAAACAGAGGTAGAGTCATGGATGTAGAAGACAAACTTTTGGTTATCAGAGAATGGGTTAGGGGTGTACAATTGAGAGATATTGACATATGCACACTACTATATATAGAATCAGATCAGAACAGTCGCTCAGTTGTGTCCGACTCTTTGGGACCCCATGAATTGCAGCACGTCAGGCCTCCCTGTCCCTCACCAACTCCTGGAGTTCACTCAGATTCACGGCCATCGAGTCAGTGATGCCATCCAGCCATCTCATCCTCTGTCGTCCCCTTCTCCTCCTGCCCCCAATCCCTCCCAGCATCAGAGTCTTTTCCAATGAGTCAACCCTTAGCATGAGGTGGACAAAGTACTGGAGTCTCAGCTTTAGCATCATTCCTTCCAAAGAAATCCCAGGCCTGATCTCCTTCAGAATGGACTGGTTGGATCTCCTTGCAGTCCAAGGGACTCTCAAGAGTCTTCTCCAACACCACAGTTCAAAAGCATCAATTCTTCGGCGCTCAGCCTTCTTCACAGTCCAACTCTCACATCCATACATGACCACAGGAAAAACCATAGCCTTGACTAGACGAACCTTTGTTGGCAAAGTAATGTCTCTGCTTTTGAATATGCTATCTAGGTTGGTCATAACTTTCCTTCCAAGGAGTAAGCGTCTTTTAATTTCATGGCTGCAGTCACCATCTGTAGTGATTTTGGAGCCCAGAAAAATAAAGTCTGACACTGCTTCCACCGTTTCCCCATCTATTTCCCATGAAGTAATGGGACAGGATGCCATGATCTTCGTTTTCTGAATGTTGAGGTTTAAGCCAACTTTTTCACTCTCCACTTTGACTTTCATCAAGAGGCTTTTGAGTTCCTCTTCACTTTCTGCCATAAGGGTGGTGTCATCTGCATATCTGAGGTTATTGATATTTCTCCCAGCAATCTTGATTCCAGCTTGTGTTTCTTCCAGTCCAGTGTTTCTCATGATGTACTCTGCATATATGTTAAATAAACAGGGTGACAATATACAGCCTTGATGAACTCCTTTTCCTATTTGGAACCAGTCTGTTGTTCCATGTCCAGTTCTGACTGTTGCTTCCTGACCTGCATACAAATTTCTCAAGAGACAGATCAGGTGGCCTGGTATTCCCATCTCTTTCAGAATTTTCCACAGTTTATTATGATCCACACAGTCAAAGGCTTTGGCATAGTCAATAAAGCAGAAATAGATGTTTTTCTGGAACTCTCTTGCTTTTTCCATGATCCAGCAGATGTTGGCAATTTGATGTCTGGTTCCTCTGCCTTTTCTAAAACCAGCTTGAACATCAGGAAGTTCACGGTTCACATATTGCTGAAGCCTGGCTTGGAGAATTTTGAGCATGACTTTACTAGTGTGTGAGATGAGTGCAATTGTGCGGTAGTTTGAGCATTCTTTGGCATTGCCTTTCTTTGGGATTGGAATGAAAACTGACCTTTTCCAGTCCTGTGGCCAGATAACTAGTAAAAACCTGCTGTATAGCATAGGGAACTCTACGCAACATTCTATAGTGGCCTATATGGAAAAAGAATCTTAAAAAGAGCATGGATATATGTGTATATATGACTGATTCACTTTGCTCACACTTGAATCTAAAACAACATTGTAAATCAACTATACGCCAATAAATTTTTCAAGTATGATGTATTTTTGCTTCTCAATGTCTGAGAAGACTCCCTGGTTTCCTAAATACAAGAAACGCTCTGAGAAAATTTGGGGCTACAAGACAGTATAATTTTACAGAGCCAGAAAACAGAGAAGGAATGAAGGAAAGGAAGAGATGTGGACCAGATTAGGAGATGTACAAAATAAGCCAAAGATGAGAACATAGGAGATTGTGGGTGCCCTGGGAAGGTTTGATTTTCACTAGTGACTGCTATAACGAAAGATGTGTAGAATGGTAGAGATTATGGAACTGGTACTAATAGTTTTTGGAGGAGGATGATAACAACAGATTTTGTTGTGATCCCAAGTGCATCCCTCAGTGGTAAATTCTCTATGTATCTAGAAGACAGAACTCTGTGATTCCTTGAACCTATTAATGCTCACAGAGAAAGACTAAGTGAAGTGATATTCAATATCTATTCACAGACTATAGCACAGGAACAGGTATGAAATGGAGGTGAGATAGAAGGAGAGCATCCCCGTACCTAGATGAGAAGGAAAATATATTTCCATAGAAGTGGATGGATATAGGAATGAAAGTAGACTGTGTTAGTGAAGGAAGAGATGTAATTCCCATATTTGGACATAGGTCCATTAGCAGGTGAGTTTCCTATGTATGGTAATCGGTTATCCATCCTCAGAAGAGTATGGCCAGTGTGGAGGCTGAAGGATGGTTAGCATCTCTTATTGTGATGGATAACACAGAATGCTTTTTTGTGTACTGGTGTTGCTGCTGCTGCTACTGCTACTTCTGCTAAGTCGCTTCAGTCGTGTCCGACTCTGTTAGACCCCATAGCCGGCAGCCCACCAGGCTCCCCCGTCCCTAGGATTCTCCAGGCAAGAATACTGGAGTGGGTTGCCATTTCCTTCTCCAATGCATGAAAGTGAAAAGTGAAAGTGAAGTCGCTCAGTCGTGCCCAACTCTTAGCGACCCCATGGACTGCAGCCTACCAGGCTCCTCCGTCCACCGGATTCTCCAGGCAAGAGTACTGGAGTGGGTTGCTATTGCCTTACTGGTGTTAGTTTATGTCAAAGTTTAGGGCCCACCAAAGAGTCCTGATAAACAATGCATGTTTTCAGTTGAGTCCTCTAAAATGCTCTGCCTTCAAGTTAAAAACAAATGAAAATAGATGAGCCCTCCAAAGTGTGTAACTAAGCTTGGAAGCATTTTATCTATTATTAGAGAGAAGTGATCTACCCTTAACTACTGGACAGAAGAACACTGAATCTTCTGTGGAAAAATAGCACCAACAAAACCACTAAAATATTTGATTGTAAAATAAAACAAAAATTTTCATACATTTCCCATCACTCCATAAAATACAATCAGACATGACAAGAGTCAGGATGAAATTACCAAAACCAAGAGGAAAAAAAAAACCGTGAAGCAAACCTACATATGAACATTGTGAATGGAGATTTTTGAATAATTGATGTCAATATGATCAAGAAAATAGATGTAATATGGACAATTTTACCAGAATCTATAGAAAGGAATCAAACAACAAATTTAAAACTAAAAACTACAGTGATTTAGTGATTTATGCTATTGTTGAACTGCAGCACGCCACGCTTCCCTGTCTTGCACCATCTCCCGGAGCTTACTCAAACTCATCTCCATCAGGTCACTGATTCCATCTAATCATCTCATCCTCTGTCATCCCCTTCTCCTCCTGCCTTCAATCTTTCCCAGAATCAGGGTCTTTTCTAATGAGTCGGCTCTTTGCATCAGGTGCCCAAAGTACTGGAGTTTCACTTTCAGCATCAGTCCTTCCAATGAATATTCAAGACTGATTTCCTTTAGGATTGAGTGGTTTGATCTCCTTGCAGTCCAAGGGACTCTCAAGAGTCTTAAACACTACAGCTCAAAAGCATCAAGTCTTCAGTGGTCAGCCTTCTTTATGGTCCAGCTCTCACATCCATACATGACTACTGGAAAAACTATAGCTTTGACTATCTGGACCTTTGTCAGCAAAGTAATGTCTCTGCTTTTTAATATGCTATCTTGGTTTGCCATAGCTTTTTTTTTCACAGCAGCATATTTTAGGATTTGAAGTAGCTCAGCTGGAATTCCATCACCTCCACTAGCTTTGTTCATAGTAATGCTTCCTAAGGTCCATTTGATGTCACATTCCAGGATGTCTGGCTCTAGTTGAGTGACCACAGCATTGTGGTTATCTGGGTCATTAAGACATTTTTTGGTGCAGTTCTTATCACTTGGATGGTCATTTCCCTTGACAACCCTGGTCTTTTGTTCCCCCAGAAGGTTATAGATTGAGGCTTTGGAAAATCATAATGTCTGCTGCTGCTGCTGCTGCGTCACTTCAGTCATGTCCGACTCTGTGTGACCCCATAGACGGCAGCCCACCAGGCTCCCCCGTCCCTGGGATTCTCCAGGCAAGAACACTGGAGTGGGTTGCCGTTTCCTTCTCCAACGCATGAAAGTGAAAAGTGAAAATGAAGTCGCTGGGTCAGGTCCGACTCTTAGCGACCCCATGGACTGCAGCCTACCAGGCTCCTCCATCCATGGGATTTTCCAGGCAAGAGCACTGGAGTGGGGTGCCATTGCCTTCTCCCCATAATGTCTGGGTGATAGATAAGACCTGAGGAAAGCTCTGGCCCTAAATATCATCCTATGCTTTTTCACCCCAGTTTTGCAATTTTAACTGAAAAGATCATGACTTCTCACACAGAAACCACAGTTACACCTTTGTCATAAATCAAATGACTAAACGTGGATGAGTCCGTTTTGTGCTATCTCTCTAGCTTCTAGTCATCTGAATTCCACAAGTGAGTAGTTTTGCGTTTTGTTTTGTTGTTTTTAATACATATAAGACTTTGGGTGCTAGTTCTTTGTCTCTAAGTAAAACTTTTTTGAAGTATGACTTACTAAATTATAACAGGGAAAAATCATAAGAATAGAGCTGATCAATTTTTATAGAGTGAACACACGTATATCTACCACCATGATGAAGATATACCATAACAGGACTCTAAAAGTTTATCTTTTGCCCTCTATCAGTCATTTATCAAATATACATATCCCATTTCTGTTAAATTCATGGAAGTTAAATTACTGGCATGAATATATTCTGCTTTAGTGTATATTGACAAACATTTCTGCAAAATAGTTGTAACAACACATACTTCCATATACTTCCAATAGAAGCTTATGAGAGTTCCAGTTGCTCCACATCCTTGCCAACATTTGGCATTGTCAGTCCTTGTCATTTTTTGCCATTCTTGTGGGAATAGAGTATCAACTCATTGTGACTTTAATTTGCATTTTCTACCCACTACTAATGCTGAGCAACTTTTCAGGTTTGTTAGCCTCTTGGATACTGACTATCCTGTTCATATTTATCGCTTACTTTTTGCTTAGTGGTCTGACTTAAAAAAATTACAGTCAGATATTCATATTCATGGGTTCCATATCCACAGATCCGACTGCCTATGGATCATGTAATATTATATTTATGACCTGCAGTTAGTTAATTTGAGAATGTGGAATCTGTGGGTATGAAAGGCTGATTATGGAGCTTAAGCATCCCAAATTTTGGAATCCATGGTGGGTCCTGGAACCAATCTCTTATGGATACTGAGAGATGACTGATTATATGCACATACATTTACATCAGATGTGTGATATAATTACACATATACTGTCTGTATGTGACATATTACACTTATCAGATAAGCATATTGAAAATATCTTCTCCCACTCTAAGGCTTATTTTTCATGCTGTAAAGTATACATTTAGATGAGTAGAAGTATTTAATTTTAATGAAGTCAAATTTATTAACTTTTTCCTTTATGGTTAATTTTTTCAGTGTGTTTTGTTTCAGAAGGATTTGCCTGCCTCAAGGTCATGAATATGTTCTATGTTTTCTCCTTGAGAAGCCTTCTTGTTGTGCCTTTCAGATTTAGGTTCATGATTTATCTGAATTTTTTTTTTTTTTTGGTAAATGGTGTAAATTGGGGTGGGGGTTCTTTTTTCACCTTATATGGATATCCAACTGATCTGGCAATTTGTAAGGCAATTATTTTCCCACAGAAACAACAGTTGCACCTTTGTCATAAATCAAGTGACTGTAAATGAATGAATCTGTTTCTAGTCTCTCTATTTTGTACCATTGATCTATTTGTGTTTACTGGCACCATTCCATGAAATCTTAAATATGTTAGCTTCATGAAAATCTTGCTAGCTAGTGGTGGAAGTACTCCAACTTTTCTTGTTTTGGCTATTTCTGGTTCTTTACATTTATATATACATTTTAGATTCAGCTTGCCAATTTTCAGAAAAATGCACTAAATTTTTACTTTTCTATTAAATCCACCTAAGATGTATTTTTTTATTAAGTCGTATTCATTATGTCTTCCCACTTATTTATTCTTTTGAATCTTCTTTATTTCTCTCCACTTCACCTGTTTCTATATGAGATAATTTTCCTTCTGCTGTAGAACTTCCTTTAGTATTTATTTCTTTTAATGTGAACCTTCTGATGACATATTTGCTCAATTTTTGCCTCTATTAAATGGCTTTGTTCCTTTTTTGAAGTTATATTTATTGTGCACATAATACTGTGTTGGAACTTAATTTCTTTCATCACTGAAAGATGACATTTCAGTCACCTTCTTTCATCATTTCTTTTAAAAGTAACCTTCCCATTTTATTGGATTGCTTTCCTCTAATTGCTTGTCCAGATTTTCTTCTGACTTGAGTTTATAATAATTTTCCTATTTTGTGCATAAGCATGCTTTTATATATATATACTTTTAATCTGTGTGGGGTTTATAGAGATTCTTAGATAAATGGTTTGATGTCTTTTAACCAGTCTTGGTCACCTTTCCTCAAATATTGCTTCAATCTCATTCTCTTTTTGGGATCTCACTTATACCCATGGGACGCACTTTTCACTTGCTCCAAATGGCTCAGACTCTCTTTTTCATATTTACCATTTTTTTCTCTCTGTTTCAGTTTGTATATATCTATTGTCCTATTTCCAGTTAATTATTTCTTTGTTCTATTATGTCTAATATGCTGCTAAAGCCAGACATTTCATTCTTAGTGTAAGCCATTATTCTTACTCTATAGTAAGTCTGGCCTTTTAATTCAAAATGAAGCAGGGCAAAGGTTAACAGAGTTTTGCCAAAACAGTGCACTGATTATAGCAAACAATCTCTTCCAACAATGCAAGATATGACTACACATGGACATCACCAGATGGTCAATGTTGAAATCAGATTGATTATAATCCTTGCATTCAAAGATGGAGAAGCCCTATATGTTCAGCAAAAACAAGACCAGGGGTTGACTGTGGCTCAGATCATGAACTCCTTATTGCAAAATTCAGACTTAAAGAAAATAGGGAAAACCACTAGACCATTCAGGTATGACCTAAATAAAATGCCTTACAAGTATACAGTGGAAGTGAAAAATAGATTCAAGAGATTAGATCTGATAGACAGAATGCCTGATGAATTGTGGACAGAGGTTCATGACATCATACAAGAAGCAGTGATCAAAACCATCTCCAAGAAAAAGAAATGCGAAAAGGGAAATGGCTGCCTGAGGAGGCCTTATGAATAGCTGAGAAAAGAAAAGAAGCTAAAGGCAAAGGAGAAAAGGAAAGGTATACCCATCTGAATGCAGAGTTCCAAAGAATAGCAAGGAGAGATAAGAAAGCCTTCCTCAGTGATCAGTGCAAAGAATTAGAGGAAACAATAGAATGGGAAAGGCTAGAGATCTCTTCAAGAAAATTAGAGATATCAAGGGAACATTTCATGCAAAGATGGGCACAATAAAGGACAGAAATGGCAGGGACCTAACAGAAGCAGAAGATATTAAGAAGAGGTGGCAAAAATACACAAAAGAACTTTACAAAAAAGATCTTCATGACCCAGATAACCACAATGGAGTGAACAGTCACCTAGATCCAGACATCTTGAAGTGTGAAGTCAAATGGGCCTTAGGAAGCATAACTACAAACAAAGCTAGTGAAAGTGATGAAAGTCCAGCTGAGCTATTTAAAATCCTAAAAGATGATGCTGTTAAACTGCTGCACACAATATGCCAGCAAATATGGAAAACTCAGCAGTGGCCACAGGACTGGAAAAGGTCAGTGTTCATTCCAATCCAAAAGAAGGGCAATGCCAAAGAATGTTCAAACTATCACACAATTGCACTCATTTCACATGCTAGCAAAGTAATGCTCAAAATTCTCCAATTCAGACTAACAGTACATTAACCAAGAACTTCCAGATGTTCAAGCTAGATTTGGAAAAGGCAGAGGAGCTAGAGATCAAATTACCAACATCCATTGAATCATAGAAAAAGCAAGAGAATTCCAGATAAACATCTACTTCTGTTTCACTGACTACACCGAAGCCTTTGACTGTGTGAATCACAACAAATTATGGAAAATTTTTCCAGAGATGGGAATACCAGACCACCTTACCTGCCTTGTGAGAAACCTGTATGCAGGTCAAAAAGCAGCAGTTAGAAGCAGACATGGAACAACACACTGGTTCCAAATTGCAAAAAGAATACATCAAGGCTGTATATTATCACCCTGCTTATTTAACTTACATACAGAGTACGTCATGTGAAATGCTGGGCTGGATGAAGCACAAGCTGGAATAAAGTTTGCCGGGAAAAATACCAATAACCTCAGATATGCAGATGACACCACCCTTATGGCAGAAAGTGAAGAGGAACTAAAAAGCCTCTTGATGAAAGTAAAAGAGGAGAGTGAAAAAGCTGGCTTAAAACTCAGTATTCAGAAAACAAAAATCATGGCATCTGGTCCCATCACTTCATGGCAAATAGATGGGGAAACAATGGAAACAGTGACAGAATTTATTTTCTTGGGCTCCAAAATAACTGTGGATGATGACTGCAGCCATGAAATTAAAAGATGCTTGCTCCTTGGAAGAAAAGCTATGATAAACCTAGACAGCATATTAAATTATTAAAAAGTGGAAACATTTGCCAACAAAGGTCCACATAGTCAAAGCTATGGTTTTTCCAGTAGTCATATATGAATCTAAGAGTTGAACCAGAAAGAAAGCTGAGTGCTAAAGAACTGATGCTTTTGAACTGTGGTGCTGGAGAAGACTCTTGAGAGTCCTTTGCACAGCGAGGAGATCAAACCAGTCAATCCTAAAGAAAATCAATCCTGGCTATTCATTGGAAGGACTGATGCTGAAGCTGAAGCTCCAATACTTTGGCCACCTGATGTGAAGTGCCAACTCATTGGAAAGGACCCTGATGTTTGAAAGGATTGAGGGCAGGATAAGAAGGGCTGACACAGGCTGAGATGATTGAATGGCATTATTGATTTAACGGACATGAATTTGAGCAAACTCTAGGAGATAGTGAAGGACAGGGAAGCCTGGCATGCTGCAGTCCATGGGATCACCAAGAGCTGGACACGGCTTAATGACCGAACAAAACAACCACTGTCCGTCCCATTGTGCTGAAAATTTGCGATTTCCTCCTGCCTTCTCCTCATTTGTTAGCTAGTGTCTTCATCAGCCAGGCCCTTGGTTAAAACCTCCAGAAAGCTCATCATCTCTCTTTGCTAGTTGGGTATCTGGCAGGTCTGAGTTCTGTCTGGAATATATCCCTGAGCCAGCACCATGGCTCCTGGAACAGAAGAGAGAGAGGCACTATATGTATGAATAATGAAAGCGTGGGGTGACTTCTGAAATGAAGATACTTACCATAAATGGGCCTCATGATCATCAGAGGATTTGCAAATCAGAAATCCTGTACCAACTACATGGCATCTTCATGAGAAGTTTTCCTTCTCCTAAAATTGACTCTCCCAAGCAGTCAAGGCATTTGGTTGAAAACAGAGCCCGTGGTTGTACAGATGCTGGAACCTGGAACTTAAGCATGAGATAAATGTATCACCATTATTGGGCTACCTCCAGGGAAGCCATGCCCAGAGAAGCAGAATGCTGTGGTGACAGAGCAGCATACAAAGCATATTGCACAGGACCAAAGGTTCTCAGTTCTCTAGGTAAGGGTCATCCTCAGTAAATTCACCTGGGAGGAACCCCTCAAGGTATAGACCATGTAACTGGCAAAAATCTGTGCTATTGCTCCATGGGCATATCTGGGTGGCTTCTACACTGGTTGTGCAAGGGTTACAGCAAATTCCCATAAGAAATTAGCTGTTCTCTTAACACCATGTCTTGCCTTCCCACATCTGGATGTTTCCTCTTCTCATACTTTCC
This sequence comes from Bubalus kerabau, assembly GCF_029407905.1. Taxonomy (NCBI): domain Eukaryota; kingdom Metazoa; phylum Chordata; class Mammalia; order Artiodactyla; family Bovidae; genus Bubalus; species Bubalus kerabau. Next base: position 180,110,988 of record NC_073625.1, on the reverse strand, counting down.
TCCTGGAACGTCCTGCCCCTACTACCTCCCCAGCTATAAAACCCAACCCTCCACTTCCCAGCATGAATGAAATACCAACTCATTGCTAAGCTTCCCTCAGTTTTCATCTGACCACAATATGTCACCATACTATTTATAATCTTCCAGTGGCTCTTAGCTGTCTTCAGATTATACCCCAAGTCCTCCTGGACCCCCACAGTTCCATTTATTCTCTAGCACAGTGTTAACCTTGATTACATTTCATCATAGCTACCTCTTGGGTACAGTCTTCCCCTCTTGTAGCCTTGATCCATAGGGTCGGAATCCTCTCTGATTCCCTTTCCTTCTCTACTTGGCCTTGCATGGGCCTTGGCATTCAAGAGACACTATTGATCAACTAAATGAACAAAAGGCAATTAAAGTTAAGGGCATCCAAATAGAAAACTGCAGGGGACATAGAGGATTCATCCCAGATTACTTCTGAGCAGGAGTAACCAGAAACCAATATCAGCTTCTCCTAGAAGCATAACTCTCTAGAACTCTAAGTTAGGCAGAGACCCCAAAGATCACCAGTTTTAGGCTGACCCTTCATCCTCCCTTAAACCAACATTTACATCTTTCTTGGCACAGAGAGAGGCATGCAAAAATCTTCATGACCAAGGACGATAGGTTTTCAGGATTGCCAGTGTAGAGTGAATCTTTCTCCCCTGGGTGGGTAAGTAGTGCTTTCATTTCTTAGCTCTCAGATTTAGATAAGGAAATAGCATTCATTTCTCCATGAGCATTTCTTCATGAGCACCTAGAGTACACCATGCACTGTGCAAAGCAATAGCAGTACATGTTGTATAGATGTCTCATCATTCTAAAGAATGATATGGCCTAGTGAAGAAATAGACATAGCCGTAAGCCCCGATAAATCTTTATATGATTCAAAATATGTGAATAAAGTTCCATGGTGACAGAGAAGAACCCGACCAATACTGCCTGATGAGTGTAGAGGGGGAGACACACAAACAAGTACAAGGCAGTATGACAGATGCTACAGTAGTGATGTATGCAAAACACGGTGAATGCCAATAGTCTAGTCTACCAGGAGGGTGAAGGGAGGCAATGGCTGATCTGAGTCCTGTGGGACTGGGAGGTAGGATCAGATGGAGGGAGTAGCATTTGCAAAAATATGAAAGAATGAAAGGTCATAGTTGAAGAAAAGCAAAAATTTGGTTAGGCTGGAGTATAGCGAACAGGATGAAATCAGGTAAAAACAAGGCAAAATATGGAAGTTGTTGCCAAACTGGCTTTGAAAACTATGCCAAGTTTAGACTTGATTCTCAAGGCAGTGGGAAGGATTCAAAGTATTTGATGTGATTCTTAAGAGACCAGTGGAAAATCGCCCGACCTCAGAGTGGGAGATGAACTGAAAATCAGTCACAGAGGTAATAAAGCTGGATTGAGGCTTAGCTCTGGTCTGGGTGGAAGGTGGTTGCCTGCACTAGGTCGTACTGAAGAAACTGTAGACTGTATTTAAGAAATACAGGCAAAGAAGACTTGACAGGAGTCCATGACCTGTTTATATGTGGATGGGGAAGAAGAAATCAGAATGACTGAATACTTATGCCTTGAATAACAAGTTAAGTAGTGATCTCATTCAGAGACACAGGAAAACTGACAGGAGGGAGACAATGAGTTTAATTTTGAACTTGATGGGTGCAAAGTGCTGTTCTGTCGTATGACAGGGGGATAAACTTTGCAGCCATCAGTGGCCTCAGATCACTGTGTTCCATGCCTTAGCCCATCCCTTTTTCTCATTCCCAGCCCCCTTTTCCAATGCACGTGCTGGGGTGTCTTGTTAACTCATCTGGAAACCATACAGGCATGCAGGGAACATGCCACCCTCCCATTCTCCTTTCTCTAACCGTTGCTGTCCTCAGGCTCAGTGTGTTGGGCAGAATAATAGAGTCCCAAAGAGGCCCTCATCCCTGGCACCTAAGGTGACCATGTTACCTTACATAACAAGGACTCTGCAATGTGATTAAGGCTAAGAACCTTAAGATGGAAGATTATCCTAATTTATCCAGGAGAGTCTGACCCAATCACACAAATTCTTAAAAGCATGGCACCTTTCCAGGCTGCAGTAAACCAGAGCGTGGCAGTATGAGGAGGACTTACCTTGCTATTGCTGGCTTGAAAGATGGAGGAGGAGCAATGAGCCAAAAAAATGCAGACATCCTCTAGAAGCTGGAAATGGCAAGGGAACAAATTCTCCCCTAGAGTCTCCAGAAAAGAACACAGCACTCCTGATACCTTGAGTTTAGCCCCATGAGACCACATCAGATTTCTGACCTGTAGAACAGTTAAGATAATAAATTAGTTTTAAGCCACCAAGGTTGTGATCATTTGTCACAGCAGTGATGCTTACAAAAATCTACACATTTCATTTCAGGACATTTTTCAAATTTAAATTCCTATTGAAAGCAATTGAAACTTTTTCAAAAAGAGATTATAGGAAGGAGATACCCAAGATCCCCCTTTCATATCGACAGTCCTGGGGTTCCTAGAGGGCCAAGGATGCTATAATAAAAGAAATTCATGTCATCAGATAACCTGGTGAGAGAGTAAGAACTGAGGTGGGAGGGAAACCTGGGAAAGAAGACAAGTTAGTAAATGAGGCAAGAAGAAGGAGTGAGAGAAAAGGAAAACAAAGATGGTGTAACATCAGCAAAACCAAGAAAGGACAGCCTTTAAGTGGTAGGTGTTGGTCAGAAGCATTAAATGCTAAAGAGAGGAAAAAATTGAATTTGACAACAAGCAGGTCATTAGTGGACTTTAAAGGAAGTATTTCAATGAAGAGATAGGGCAAAAGCTAGAATGCAGAGGGTTGGAGAGAGACTAGAGAAAGAATTAAGAAGTAAATAAGCTGTGAGCAAACTATTAGAAAAGACTGTGTATTATTCATCTTTATATCCAATATTCAGCACAGTGCCTGGAGCACAGAGAGTGCTCATTAAATGCTGACTTGAGTGAAGCACAGGAGTTAGTGGGTATAGACCAGCACTTCTCAAACCTTATTGTGCTTTACAAATCACCTGGGGATTCTGGTACAGTAAGGTCTGGGGGAGACCTAAGATCCTGCATTTCTAATGAGGGTGTTGATGATGGATCTGGTCTGTGGACTTCACTTTGAGTAACTAGGATGTAGATCATCCCAACCAATCACCCAGCAATCATGACTCCTCTTGGTTCCTGGGTAATATTATGATTCCAGAGACCAGGGTGACTTCTGAAACTGTAGAACTTTTTGACTTCATGATACACATCTGCGCAATGGGACCAAACCAGATACCAAACCAGGCCTAGCACCTGGGAGTTGACATTCCTAAAAGGCCTTGTACCTCCCCACCCCACACACAAATACTATCCACATTACAGAATTTTCCTCAATTCCTTCTGAACTCAATACCACCACCAAACCCTAGATCACCAACAGAACTGTTCATGTGCCACCGCTGACAAGTATAAAAAGAGAGCTTTTGATATTAGTCATAGGGAGATATGTTCTCACCCAGTCACCTCAGGAATTTCAAATTTATGGATTTATAGACAGCTACCTGGATCAGAAACCCTCTCTGAAAAAAAAACACTTCTCAGAGAGGGACACCCTAGTGACCTTTTCCCACAGGCAGCAGGGGCACCAGACCAAATACATACATCCCACAAAACAAACTTGGAGAAAGTAAATAATCTAAATCCTAATCATCTACCTATATCTCAATTTTAAAAAGTGATTAAGCATCTACCCTGAAATATAACGGCTTCCCCAATGGCTTAGCAGGTGAAGGATTGACCTGCAATGCAGGAGACACAGGAGATGTGGGTTCGATCCCTGGGTTGGGAAGATCCCCTGGAGAAGGAAATGGCATTCCGGTATTCTTGCTGGGAAAATCCCATGGACAGAGGAGCCTGGTGGGCTACAGTCCATGGAGTCACAAAGAGAGCTGGACATGACCAAAGAGACTGTGTGTGGCATAGCACTGGAATATAAAATGGCACGCTGGCTGTCATTGAATGGCACCACCATGGATATGGAGACACAGGATGTCAGAGGCAGTATTAACCTTTAAAAAGAAATTATCAAAGGAACCAAAGGGATAATATTGGACAAAATGGATGAGGTAGGCCTTTTCCCATAAAGTGAACATCCATAGCAGTTCACCCCAAGCATATTTCGCAGCTCAGTTTTTATGCTATCCCAGCCCGCCTGTTAAAGGCACTCGGCCCATGGGAAAGGGGAGCAGACCAGCGGCAAAAGGTCAGTGAATCAGTCAACTCTCTTTCAGTGAAAGTCACATAAAACTTCATCCACATCAGCATAAATAAAAGCAAATTTGTTTGCTGGCATCCCCTAAATGCCCCTGGATGGGCTACAATTTAGGGTTTAAACAATGTCCCAAATTTGTCTCACAACTTTGCTGCCTCAGGGTTGCCTCCAAATCCAGGCTGTATATTGGGTCCCCTATAGCAATTTCAGTCTTGTATATCACAGTAATTCGCTCAGCTGGGGGAGTCCACCTCCCCTAGAGGGCAACCCCAAAACCTAGGTGAGAGTCCATTGATCCTATCTGGCAGGACCTGGGTTATGGGTTCATCTCTGTAAACAATAGAGGTTGGGGTGGGGTAGCACAGACTTCCCAGGTAACCCTAGTTGTAAGGAACCTGCCTGCCAGTGCAGGGGCTGCAGATTCAATCCCTGGGTTGGGAAGATCCCCTGGAGAAGAAAATGGCAACCCATTCCAATATTATTGCCTGGAGAATCCCATAGACAGAGGAGTCTGGCGGGCTACAGTCCATAGGGTGGCAAAGAGTCAGACACAACTGAAGCAACTTAGCATGCACACACGGAGTAGGGGAAAGAATGTCCCTCCCCAAATGATCTGATCATGTCTTGTGTTCTACTCTAGGGGGTGACTTCCATTGTCAGATCTTGAGCTGAACAGAGGCAAGGATTAATACCCCTCAATGCAACCAAGGTTTCATCTGTCCTAAGAAGGGAGAGTGATGCTAAGAGGGAAATGCACTAAGCGTCCATCCTAGTCAGGTGTGTACACACATTCGGGCCCAAGTCTGTTACAGTGAGGGAAATCCAGGCTCCTGATGACACAAGTCAGTGATCAGATCATTTCTATCTTCAGATCAACACCCCTGGAGGAATCCCTGCTCTGCTGCTCTGGCCACACCAGTTTCTGGTGACCCATTTTGTGTTCTGGGGCCAAACCCATCTTATTTCCTTATTACCTTTGCAGAGACCTTCACTGAAGGTTGGTCCTGCCTGTTGCTTCACTTAACTTACATCACAGCTAATTCCTTCTCTATGGCTTATCTGATCACCATGGAAGAACTTAGGAGGGGGTCTCATGCCAGGCTCAGCATAAAGGAAATTGAATAGGCCAAACCCTGCCCTTCAGACCAGACTGGGGTCCTGCTTCAGAAAAATCAATGCCTCCATTTATTTTCTTTCTTATGAGTCATGCTCCCAGATGAAGAGAACAGGACACTGTCAATTGCTGGTATGATGAAAGAGTGGCTTGAAGGTATTATATTTCCCAGAAGGACCAAGAAGGAAATTTTTAGTCACTGTTCCTGTTGGGAAGTTCAGGAGATGTTACAGCACAATGTACTCAGTATCTATGGTGCACTTCCTGCTTTTCAGTGACGCCTGTCTAGATCAGTCCCTGGATAATCCAAAGGAATCAATCAAGGCAATTGTCCATGTAAATCTATTAGTTCACCAAAAAATCTAGGTTAGCTTAAGAAGAAGCTTTCATGCTCTTATTCAGGCTGTTTATTGAAAGAAAGCTCAGTTTGGTGGTAAAAAAAACCATGAACTTCAGAGCCAGAAATAACTGATTTCAAGTTGCTTTTCTGTCCCTTAATGGCTGAGTGAGCTTGGACTGGTAATGTAATCCGTCTGAGGCCCCATTTCCTATGTGTTTGTGAGGGTGCCCTGAGATGATCATGTTTGTAAAGTGCTTAGCATACTAGGTTCCAGATCACAGGACTAAATAAAATATAATAATAAAATATTAAAATGGGGTGAGATATTAAAGAACATGTTATCTATCACACTAGGAGATCTAGGAGAAGGGGGAGGAATGCAGGTCTCATCCCTCTGAATTCATCTTTGTACAAATCTTCAAGTCTCTGTGAAAAAAGTTCTAAATCAGCCAAAATAAGCAGGCGTCTAAATGATTTTTTTTTACATTGTTTTTTAACTTTTTATTTTGTTTTGGGGTATAGCTGATTAACAATGTTGTGATAGTTTCGGGTGAACAGTGAAGGGACTCAATCATACATATACATGTATCCATTCTGTCCCAAACGCCCCTCCCATCCAGACTGCCATATAACATCGAGCAGAGTTCCATGTGCTATACAGTAGATCCTTGTTGGTTATCCACCTTAAATATAGAATTGTGTATAGGCAATCATAAGTTCATTCTCTAAATCTGTGAGTCTCTTTCTGTTTTAAGTTCGTGCAAATGTGCTCAATCACTGTCATGTCTGACTCTTTGCAACCCTGTGAACTGTAGCCCGCCACGTTTCTCTGTCAATGGGATTCTCCAGGCAAGAATACTGTCATTTCCTCCTCCAGGGTATCATTTCAACCTGGAGATTGAACCCACCTCTCCTGCATCTCCTGCATTGGCAGGCAAATTCTTTACTACTGAGTCACCAGGGAAGCCCATTTTGTAAGTTCACTTGTATCTGAATAATTACTGTTTCAAGATGTGAACATGCAAACTCCGACTCAGTTTAGATTCTGAAATCTGCCCTGAAATCTGCAATCCAGCTGCCCCAGCCCCCAATTACTGCCTGATGGTGCATGCATGCAGCTTGCCTTTGCTGGCTTGGTAGCAAGGAAAGAAAGCCAGTGGCTCCCAGCCTAGCTCTGCAGCGGTGTCCTGCAGCAGATGGCTGATGTCCAGCGCTCACCGGAGTAGGCAAAGCAGATCATAATTTCTGATTAGGTAAGAAGGTGGGTCCAGAAGGGAGGGGACCATATCCCTGGCATCAATTCCCAAAATGTAACAGTACAGACCTCTGCATACGGTGGCCTATCTAGTGTCTCACAAACACCGTCCAATCATCTAATCATATGTGTATCATGACCACCCCATCTTAGTCCCTGACAAGGTCCTAAGGGGCCCAACTTAGATCTAGGACCCCGGCCATATTGATGCTATATTTCATTTATTTTGGCTTCTGGCAGGGAGCACTACTAATGGGTATAAACCACTTTGTAAGTCAAATACAGGGGTTTTTATTTCCAGTCCAAACAGGCACCAGTTCTGTAGCAGAGCCCCTGCCAGGCACTGACATGAATGCCCTGGGGGTCAGGATGAGATCATGGCCAGGCTCAAACAATTCACACTCAAAACAGAGCCCACGTACATCCCGAGTATCCTGGATCCCATATCTTACACCTCACCAAAACTAGTGTCAGGTTGCTGGGAAACTATGAGAGATGAAAAAGCCTGAATTCAGTTTTCAAATCTGATGGAAGTGAGAGAGGTCCAAAATGACCTGTAAAGAAATTGAATCAAATTAATCTTCCTCCCAGAGACAGCATCTTCTCCCTTCGAGACTTCCTCCCATCAGATCTTGAACTAGATTGAACCTTTCATTCAATAACTTTGTTTACTAGGTGTCAGGTCCTTTGCTAGATATAGCATTATATTAGTGCTCAAAACAACAAAAATCTCTACCTTCCCAGAGCTCACAGACTTTCAGGAAATATGGACAGAAATCCTGGCGCATATACCTGATCTAAACCCAGAGGTCAGGGAAGACAACCTTGAAATGAGGTTTAAGCTGAGACCAGAACCATTGGTAGGAAGAAGCTGGGAGAAGAATGTGAATGCCTTAAGGTGGAACATTATAAAATATTAATGATGATGATGGCAGATACTATTTATTTAGTGCTCATTATATGTTGGTTGCTTTATATAGACTGACTCATTTGATTCTTGTAACCCTCATGTGAAGTCAGTGAAATTTTTTTCTTTTTTTGAAAAGCTTTAATTGGAGTATAGTCCATTTACAATGCTGTGTTCACAGCAAAGTGAATCCCTTTTTTTATAATATTCTTTTCCCATATAGGCCATTACAGAGTACTGAGTTCCCTGTGCTATAGAGCAGGTTCTTATTAATTATCTATTTTATATACAGTAGTGCATAAACCATAAGTTTGTTTTCTACATCCATGGCTCTACATTTGTTTTGTAAATAAACGAATTTGATTTATACCCTTTTTTTAGATTTCACATATAAGCAATATCATGTGATATTTGTCTTTCTGTGTCTGACTTACTTCACTCAGTATGACAGTCTCTAGGTCCATCTGCTGCTGCTGCTAAGTCGCTTCAGTCGTGTCCAACTCTGTGCGACCCCAGAGACGGCAGCCCACCAGGCTCCCCCTCCCTGGGATTCTCCAGGAAAGAACACTGGAGTGGGTTGCCATTTCCTTCTCCAACGCATGAAAGTGAAAAGTGAAAGCGAAGTCATTCAGTCGTGTCCGACTCTGCGACCCCATGGACTGCAGCCTACCAGGCTCCTCCATCCATGGGATTTTCCAGGCAAGAGTACTGGAGTGGGGTGCCATTGCCTTCTCTGTAGGTCCATCTATGTTGCTGCAAATGGCATTATTATTCCTATTTACAAAGGATGAACTAAGACTTTGGAATTGAGTCACATTACATAACCTTGCCCCAGTCACACAGCCGGTAATAACTGAATTTTAATTCAGCTAAGCCTGGACCAGGAGCCTACACTCTAATGACCAACATTCATTTGTTCATTCATTCATTAACTCATACTGAGTGCCTAGCTAAAACTTAGGGGGATAAAGAAGACCAAGACCTACTTGTCTCCAGGGAGCTCCCAGCACTTCACAGAAGGCATGGGGGCCTGGAACAGGGGTCAGACTTGAAACCTGGGCTCTGGTATTGCCCCTCGTGCCTGGCTTACCCAGCAGCCAGGCCCACTTCTAGTATTTGCAGGGCCCAGGACAAAAGTACAGATGGAACGGCTGTCAGAACAAACTACCACCAATCTAGGGGCTCTAAACAACAAGAATCTATTCTCACTCAATTCTGGATCCAAGAAATCTGAAATCAAGGTGTCCTGTTCCCTCTGAAAACATTAGCAGAGAATCCCTGCCACCTCTTCCAGGTTCCAGGGGAGCCAGGTGTCTTGGGCTTAGGGCAGCCTCTGCCAACATATGGTCTGCTCCCCCGTGTTTCTATGTCTTCTCCTCTCTAATAAGGACACCCATCCTTGGACTTATGACCCAGCTGTTAATCCAGAATGATCTTATCTCAAGACCATTCCCTTAATTAGATCTGCAAAGACCCTTTTCCCATATAAGTTCATATTTCCACATTCCAGGGATTAGGACTTGGACATATCTTTTGGGGGCTACAATTCAACCCACTAAGCCCACATATCATGTCTAAATATTTAAAAGTTACAAATAACCCTGGTGGTCCAATAGCTAAACTTCCCCTTCAAATTCAGGAAGATATAAGTTTGATCCGTGGTCAGGGAGCTAAGATCCCATATGACTTTTGGTTAAAAAACTGAAACATAAAATCAGAAGTAATATTGTTATGAATTAAGACTTTAAAAATTGTTCACATCAAAAAAATGCTTAAAAAAGTTACAAATAAAATTAACAAACTGGCAAATAACATATTGTATCTTCTTACCTTGACATTTACACCATCATGACAACAAAATTTTAAAAATATATGCATATAGTTTCACATGATCAAAGATAATATATCAAGGTTGACCAACTTTAATCATCACTGCTTATGTGTGATGAACTATTGATGGGCTGATGGCATTTGGCTAAGTGATAAATACATAAATAATTCATAAATTATTATACATGTATTCCATGAAATTTATTTCTCTTGCTTCAGTTAAGTAAAATCACTGTGTATGTTCATATAATCAAGAATTTTATGTAATTTGTGTTCAATTGGCACAAATTAGGATAATGGCAAGGTTCACCTCACAGGCCTGTTGTGAGGGTAAAATGGGTCTAGTCTGCAAAAAATAAAATACAAATCGTATTCAGCATGTATAACACTGGAATACATTTTCACTTAGAGTGTAAATTGAGTCTAAAACTTGTAACATTAATTTCTCAAATAATTATAAATATCAGTTATCTGTTAAATTTATTTTTTAACTTTTTATTTTGCATTGTATTTGTATAGCTAGTTAACAATTGTTAACTATAGTTATGACAGTTTCAGGTGAACAGCGAAGGGACTCAGGCATACATGTGCATATACCCATTCTCCACTGAACTCCCCTCCCATCCAGCTTGCCACATAACGTTGAGTAGAGTTCCATGTGCTGTAGAGCAGGTCCTTGTCGGTTACCAATTTAAAATATAGCAGTGTGTACATGTCCATCACAAATACCCTAACTCTCGCTTCCTCCCATCCTTCCCCTCAGGAATCTAAGTTCATTCTCTAAAGCTGTGAGTCTTCCTGTTTTGTAAGTTTATTTGTATCATTTCTTCTTAGATTCCACATACAAGGGATGTCATCCGATATTTCTCCTTCTCTGTCTGACTTACTTCACCCATTATGACAATCTCTAGGTACTCCATTTTGCTGCAAATTTTAAATGTAAAACAAACATTGTAATTAGAGAATATCAACTATTTTAACAATTCTTTAAATCATCCTAATTTTTGATTAAAATTTTTGAAAATATAATTATACCTTCATAAACATTTTATAAAATAAGGTTATTTTGCAATTTGAGCATTTAATTGACTATGTCAATAATCCATTGTTACTGACATTATATCAGAAGTTTGTTAAGTCTAGAGCTACATATATACAAATTTGAGTAATATAAAATATCTAGTATTGCAAAACATTCACCATTCATTATACATAACAGTTGTCAATACCATATTAATTCTGAATATATCTCCAGAACCACAAGTTGAACCATGAAGAGAAGCCAAAAAATAATAAAAATAATAAGATATGTGGCATTTCTAAAAAATTGCACTGTATTATGGCAGAATTTGATACACTCAGGTTGCTTGAGAGAAAGGAGTTGACACACTAATTTGTCTTTTCTGTTACTTGAGTACTTCCACTGCTCCAATTCTCCCTAGTCTTACTCTAGTGACAACAGCCATACACCCATACACCTGAAGGAAATGACTTGTGTTTCCAGGATGTAGAGGAGGAAGCAAGGAGAAGCGTTTCCCTGGGGTCTGAATGGTGATGGCCCTGAGAGCTGAGGTTCAGGGTTGCAGGTTGTGACAGACCAGCTCCAACAGCTGTATCTCAAGTGACAGAGGCTCCCATGTGCTCTTATGTAAATTGCAAAGTGTGTGCATGTGTTTGTGACACTCATACATCCCTCTACACTGTAAGGATTGGGATAGGGACCTCTGTAGCCCAGGGCAAGATCTCAAATACAACGTCCAGAGATCTGTTTTTTTCTCCTACGTCTAAGTCCCACCTGATACCCCCAGAAAGGGCCCGCATCCACTCCCCTCGCCTCCAGAAAGCAAAGGCCAGTCTTGAACACTCCACCTCAGAGTTGATTTGGGGGATCCTTCTCCATAACATCTTCCCCACACCTTCTCCATCACCTGCTGGCCTCTCTGGGGCCACTTGTACTTTTCTCTGGAATCAGTGACCTGTGTGCCCCTATACTTTCCTGACAGTCTCTTTGCCAGGGCCCCCGGATCTCTTGCTACACACCAGGCTGTCACTGTACCTTGTTCTCTCCGTTGAGGCCTGTTGGCTGACATCCCAGCTCTGGTTGTTTTTAGGGGTGTCACCTAAGCTGGATCCCTGGGCAACCTCTTTGCTCTCACAACCTCTGCATAGCATGCTCTCCCCCTCCTGGGTGGAGGGTTCAGACTGGCCTCACCAGCTAACAGCAGCCCATCATAGAAAATGCAGGAGAGATGGATCTACATTTCCCACTTGGATTGCATGCAGTGCCTTATTCAAATAAAATTTGTAAACAGTAAATCCACTCTGCAAACGTGGCTTTTCGGTTGTTTTCTTGGTTAGCAGTTTTTAAAAGTTTGATTCTGATTGTCTTTAAGTAGAACATGCATGCTTCTCTCAATTTTCTTAAATCCAACCCATTTTGCACATTTACATCACCAGTCTAATCCTGTATGTAAACAGTGTAACATTGTTTTTAAGCTAGATAGAAGAGAGTGGATTTGAATCTCTGCTTCTCACCAGCTTTGAACTCTAAGCAAGTTGTACATCATTTTAAAGCTTAGTTCTCTCATCTTCCAAAGAGGATAACAAAACATACCTAGCTAGTTTCTAAGTAAGGCCAAAAGAAAGTGTTTAGTATAGTGTCTGCCCACACTGGGTGCTCAGCAGCTGGGAGCTCTGTTCCTCTCATATAGGCTTCCTGATTTTCGAGCTGCACTCTCAAATCTGCCAGTGGGTTCAGGGTTTCTCAGTCTGTATGCCATACAACCTGGCTCTGATGGGACCCTTTCCTTCTTACTTTTGGATGAAGCAATTAAGGACTCAGGGGACAGTCTGCAGCCAGGAACCTAAGGCAACTAAATCCAATAAATGACTTCTTCTATTATGTAGAAATCATCGGTGCTTGTAGGTACTAATTGGCTGTCTTCTCTACTTTCCTTTACAGAGTTTAAGTAGTTCCTTAACACAGTTTTATTTTGGAGCTTTCTAATTATATTACTCTGGGCACCTATTGTCAATGAGCTTGCCAGTGGGGGAAAAAAAGAAAAGCAGAGTTATTTATGTATCCTTATATTCCACAAGCATTTACAGGGTAGCTCTGATGATCTCAGCACTGCAGAGCATGCCAGAGAATAACATGCATTCCCTGCCCTAGAGGAACCTGAAGGCTCACTGGTGAGAAATAATAAATATGTGGGAAATGATCAAATCAAAACTCTGAATCAGATGGTGAATATTTAAGTGGAATGATGTGGGTAAACTTAGTAATAAGGTAGTAATAATAATATAGTAAATCTGTCATTATTTTTAAACTATTTTTATACATAAAGAAATAAGCAGATGGAGGAATATATCCTGGACCAGGGAAATTGCATGAACACAGCCTTGGTGACAAGACTGAGCCAGTGAGGAGTCTAATCCCCTTGAAAGGAAAGCCACACATGTATGAATCATTTCGTTTCCACAGGTACTATCAGGCTGTAAATGATCACTATAATGCCCCAAGCATTTTCCCTGTTTATGGTCTTTCTTCTATGTGACCAATCTGTCACACTCTAGTCTGAAAAAATAACCTAAATATCACGTGAAAAATAGTCACTCTCCAACTCAAAAATTTCTGATGCCTCTCTGCTGCCTGCTGAACCCCACTGGTCACTGAATCCAGCTCCCTCCATCCTGCAGTATCCTTGTAGATCAGAGAATGCCTCCAGGTTTGGATTAAAGTGCAGTTGGATAAAGGGAGGTAGCAAACTGGGTTTGAATCACAACTCAGCCACCAACCAGCTATACAGACCTCAAAGGAACATAGTTCAAGCTTCCTTATGCCTCAGATCCACACCTCACAGGGTTGCTGAGGGAATTAGAACATAATGCAATCAAAAGGCTTAGGATACTGCTTAGCACATAGTAAATGTTCAATAAATGGTGGCTATTAGTAAAGGAATATAAATGTTGATTAGTGGAGCAAGTGAACCAGGAGAGGGTCTCCACTCCCAACCCTTTAAGCTGACTTGACAGGCCCATGTACATGTGGAGGTTACACTTTTCTCTTCCATAGATAGTATAAATTGGGGAGGGCCAGCATATATGTTGGGCTTCCCAGGTGGTGCTAGTGGTAAAGAACCCACCTGCCATTGCAGGAGACATAAGCAATGCAGGTGCAGTCCATGGGTTGGGAAGGTCCCCTGAAGGAGAGCACAGCAACCCACTCCAGTGTTCTTGCCTGGAGAATCCCTTGGACAGAGGAACCTGGCAGGCTACACTTCAATAGGGTCGTGTAGAGTCAGACACGACTGAAGTGACTTAGTACAGCACAGCATATCTGTCAGATGTCAGAATCATATTCCAAAACTATGCCAAGGAGCAACATGAAAGAAACAGCTGTAACAAGATATACAGAATATGATGATACTCAGCCCAGTGTTTGGGGTGCTGGTGAACCAGCTCTCTGGAAGAAAAAAAAACAAACAAACCCTAATTTTTAGCTTTTGCTGATACCTATGGAACAAATATTCCTATCACACTAATATCAAGCTACCAAAGTAAAGTCACTGAACTCAGAAATGGCCCTTATGAGCCAGTATGAACTGCTTCCAGTATACCATTGAAAACTGAGAACAGAAAGTTCTAAAGCAGAGTTAGTAAAAGACAAAATAGCATGAGGAGACATGCGGCCAGTGCCTTACCATAAAGCCGTTCCACTGACTGAGTGAGTGAATTAAGAGTGTGAGAGAAGCAGGGCAGTGAAATACCTTAAGACCCTGGGCTCTGTGGTCAGACAGCCATGGATTCAATCTCACATTCTCTACTTGCTAGTTGCATGATCCTTTGTAAGTCACTGAGTGACTGAAAGTTGCTCAGTACTGTCTGACTCTTTGTGACCAAATGAAAGAGGAGAGTGAAAAAGTTGGCTTAAAGCTCAACATTCAGAAAATGAAGATCATGGTATTTGGTCCCATCACTTCATGGGAAACAGATGGGGAAACAGTGGAAACAGTGTCAGACTTTATATTTTTGGGGCTCCAAAATCACTGCAGATGGTGACTACAGCCATGAAATTAAAAGACGCTTACTCCTTGGAAGCAAAGTTATGACCAACCTAGATAGCATATTGAAAAGCAGAGACATTACTTTGCCAACAAAGCTCCATCTAGACAAGACTATGGTTTTTCCAGTGGTCATGTATGGATGTGAGAGTTGGACTGTGAAGAAAGCTGAGCACCAAAGAATTGATGCTTTTGAACTGTGGTGTTGGAGAAGACGCTTGAGAGTCCCTTGGACTGCAAGGAGATCCAACCAGTCCATTCTAAAGGAGATCAGCCCTGGGTGTTCTTTGTAAGGAATGATGCTAAAGCTGAAACTCTTATACTTTGGCCACCTCATGCGAAGAGTCGACCCATTGGAAAAGACCCTGATGCTGGGAGGGATTGGGGGCAGGAGGAGAAGGGGACAACAGAGGATGAGATGGCTGGATGGCATCACCGACTCGATGGATGTGAGTTTGAGTGAACTCCGGGAGTTGGTGATGGACAGGGAGGCCTGGCGTGCTGCGATTCATAGGGTTGCAAAGAGTTGGACATGACTGAGCGACTGAACTGAACTGAACTGGACTGGACTGTAGCCCGCCAGGCTCCTCTGTCCTTGGGATATTCCAGGCAAGAATATTAGAGTGGGCTGCCATGTCCTTCTCCAGGGACTTTTCCCAACCCAAGGATCTAACCAGGATCTCCTACCTCCGAGGAAGATTCTTAACAAATTTTCTCACCTGTAAAGTGGTGAAGATGATGGAAATGTCTATTTCATAAGTTTACTCATAGCGTTACATGAGAAATGGCATGTTAAGAAAAAGTTTAGCAATAAAAAAAAGAAACAGAAACACAAATGGACAGAATGTTATGTAAATCAGCTTTATCTCCTAACAAATCACCCAGTATTTATTGGTTTAAAACAACAGCCACCTATTTTCTCACAGTTGGGAGGCTGGGCCGAGCTCAGTGGGAATGGCTCTCCTCCTCCTCAAGGCATTAGCTGGGCTCCTGCTCACGTTTGCATTCAGCTCATGATTCATTGCCTCACTTTTATGTTTAGCAGTTGGCAGGAGGCATGGAGGTTACTGGGTTGCAAGGTTCTCATCACCCAGCAGGCTAGTCTGGGCTCTTTCATATGATACTAGCTTCAGTGTTCCCAAGAGCAGCAAGAAAAAGCAAGCACTAATGCACACGCATTAGGAAATGGCAACCCACTCCAGTATTCTTGCCTGGAGAATTCCATGGACAGGGGAGGCTGGTGGGCTATAGTCCATGGAGTCGCAAAGAGTCGGACATGACTGAGTAACTAACACACACATACACAATGCACATGCAGTTTTCAAGTCTGTTGGATCTCAAGCCTCACATTTTCTTATTTCATTAGCCAAAGCGAGTCACATGTCTAAACCCTGAGGCAATCTGATAAGAACGACCCAAGGGTGTGGATTCAAGGTGGGAAATTTTCATTATTTTTATAATCTATCCCAGTATAAGAACAGGTATTTGGTAAACAAGAAAATCTGAATGGCAAATAGATGCATGAAAAGATGTCCAATATCACTAGAGATGAGTAGGCAAACTATGTCATATTCATAGAATCCAGTAATTAAAAAGATTAAATTGTTTCAATGAATCAATATTGAATACACAATTCTGAGTTATAGAATCATCAGACAAAATAATGTGATACAATTTATATGACATTTTACTCCTATGGATATATATATATATATATATATATATAGTAAAATTAAAAAACGGATGGTAAGAGTACATGCCAACTTCAAAATAATAATAATACTTATCTATTGGGTAAAGAGATGAAGAGCAAAGAATGAAAAAGTAGGCTACAATTTTATCTTGTTTTTTACTTCTCAAAAAGCATAGTAACTATGACAAAATAGAATATTAGTTAAATTTAAGAGAGAGGTTCATCAGCATTTGCTGTTTGAGATATGTGGAGTAGTGTACATTTAAAGTATTTCATAATTAAAACAATATTTAAAGAAAGAATATATAATATCTTCTTTAAAATAAGGAGAAAAAGTTGGAGGAACAAGAGAATTAAGTTATATAACTGCTTAATTCGGTTGCCAAAAAAATGTCATTTTTGGTCAGATTCATGGAAGTATATAATGTACAAAGAAGGCATCCACATTCCTGCTCTGTATCTAGTGGTCAGACGGTCCCTGAGCACACTTAGGGAAGGACACACACAAAAGTGCGAGTGGCCATTCATTCAGTCAACCACACCACTGGAGCACCTACTTGGCCATCACTGTACCAGGCACTGAGCTTACCACAGAGGTCCTGAGTCCCTGTTCTCAGACGTTCAAGTTCTATCCCAGCCACTGCACACAACAACCTTAGTACCTGGGATACAGTGGGTATGGTGGAGAGTTGATTGCATAGTGGTTGGTGAAAAACTGTACCCAAGCCAAGTTAAGTGTGGTATGATGTGATGTCAAGGCTGCCTCCCACCTCCCTCTGCCACACTGGCTCTGAGTCTACAGGGAATCCTGAAGCTTTAGATGGAGCAACTCTGGGTACCTTCCTGCACAGACACACTCATCATAGGCAAGGAGAAACCAGCCCGTGTTTCTCTCCCAAAACCCAGTTTTAGCACCCCCATGGGAACTATACCCCCAAGCAGAACAGAGGATGAGAGCCCTCTGCTCCATCCACCAGCTCCTCAGAGGCCTTGATCCCCTCAAGGCTAAAGTGCAAAAACAGTTATTTTTACTGTACTGTCTTATTCTTTCTTTTCAACCTCCCATTTCCTATTCTGTAATTATTGCCAAGAAATGTTCGCAGAAAACCTGCTAGATTTCTGACAGTCTGTCATGTGCAAGAGAGAAGAGCTCTTCCTGGGCACTGCCCAGAGGCTGCAGTCTGACTGGGGGAGGTGCAGGGAGAGGGGTTTTGGGCCCCCCTGAGGAGGAACTCTAAGGCTGCTCTGTCCAGAGCAGCAGTGGACTAGCTCCCCAGGCTTCCCCAGAGACTACACAAGAACACCACAAAGCAAGTGGCTGGTTGGCCTTACAAATTATACCAAATGCCTTCATTTTTGTGATAGCAAATAATCACTGTAAAACATTTTAAAATTATATAAATATTTAAGAAGACAGTGTAGCCTTGTAATCTTCTCTTTCAGAGAAAATCGTAACTATTAGCACTTTGATATGGGTTTTTTCAGATGTTTTTCAATGGATATAAACACTTTTAGATATGAAAGGGGGTTAGCACTGTATGTAGCTTGCCTTATAATTCTCCACTTCCCAATCTCCTCAACAATTTACACTTTGGAAGCTTTCCCCATGTCTGGATGTGCATGACTAGCTCATTCTCTTTATGGTTGCATTATTCATTTGGCCACTAATGCTGAATACTGAACATAAGAGCACAATTCATGACAGGCACTGTTGTAGGCAGTAGTGACCACAACTGTAAACAAAATAAAGATTTTGCCCTCATGAGATTTTACACCCTCAGTTCAGTTCAGTTGCTCAGTCGTGTCCGACTTTTGCAACCCCATGAATAGCAGCACACCAGGCCTCCCTGTCCATCACCAACTCCCGGAGTTTACTCAAACTCATGTCCATCGAGTTGGTGCTGCCATCCAGCCAACTCATCCTCTGTCGTCCCCTTTTCCTCCTGCCCCCAATCCCTTCCAGCATCAGGGTCTTTTCCAATAAGTCAACTCTTCAGATGAGGTGGCCAAAGTATTGGAGTTTCAGCTTCAGCATCAGTCCTTCCAATGAACACCCAGGACTGATCTCCTTCAGAATGGACTGGTTGGATCTCCTTGCAGTCCAAGGGACTCTTAAGAGTCTTCTCCAACACCACAGTTCAAAAGCATCAATTTTTCGGCGCTCAGCTTTCTTCACAGTCCAACTCTCATATCCATACATGACCACAGGAAAAACCGTAGCCTTGTTGGCAAAGTAATGTCTCTGCTTTTCAATATGCTGTCTAGGTTGGTCATAACTTTCCTTCCAAGGAGTAAGCGTCTTTTAATTTCATGTCTGCAATCACCATCTGCAGTGATTTTGGAGCCCAGAAAAATAAAGTCTGACACTGTTTCCACTGTTTCCCCATCTATTTCCCAGGAAGTAGAGGGACCGGATGCCATGATCTTAGTTTTCTGAATGTTGAGCTTTAAGCTAATTTTTTCACTCTCCTCTTTCACTTTCATCAACAGGCTCTTTAGTTCTTCTTCACTTTCTGTCATAAGGGTGGTGTCATCGCATATCTGAGGTTATTGGTATTTCTCCCACAGTCTTGATTCCAGCTTGTGCTTCTTCCAGTCCAGCGTTTCTCATGATGTACTCTGCATATAAGTTAAATAAGCAGGGTGACAATATGCAGCCTTGACGTACTCTTTTTCCTATTTGGAACCAGTCTGTTGTTCCATGTCCAGTTCTAACTGTTGCTTCCTGACCTGCATACAGATTTCTCAAGAGGCAGGTCAGGTGGTCTGGTATTCCCATCTCTTTCAGAATTTTCCACAGTTTATTGTGATCCACAGAGTCAAAGGCTTTGGCATAGTCAATAAAGCAGAAATAAATGTTTTTCTGGAACTCTCTTGCTTTTTCCATGATCCAGCAGATGTTGGCAATTTGATCTCTGGTTCCTCTGCCTTTTCTAAAACCAGCTTGAACATCTGGAAGTTCATGGTTCACGTATTGCTGAAGCCTGGCTTGGAGAATTTTGAGCATTACTTTACTAGCGTGTGAGATGAGTGCAATTGTGCAGTAGCTTGAGCATTCTTTGGCATTGCCTTTCTTTGGGATTGGAATGAAAGCTGACTTTTTCCAGTCCTGTGGCCACTGCTGAGTTTTCAAAATTTGATGGCCAATTGAGTGCAGCACTTTCACAGCATCATCTTTGAGGATTTGAAATAGCTCAACTGGAATTCCATCACCTCCACTAGCTTTCTTCGTAGTGATGCTTTCTAAGACAGACTTGACTTCACATTCCAGGATGTCTGGCTCTAGTAGTGAGGCAATATATCTACAAATATATGACTAAAATGTAAACTATCCAAGGGATACACGCAATAAAGAAAAACAAAGCAAGTTAAGGTAACACTGCACAACAAAGAACACTGTTGTTGTTTGAAGTGAAGTGAAGTCGCTCAGTCGTGTCCGACTCTTTGTGACCCCATGGAGTCTAGCCTACTATGCTCCTCCGTCCATGGGATTTTCCAGGCAAGAGTACTGGAGTGGGTTGCCATTTAGTTTCATCTTGGAAGACTTTTCCAAGGGGTTCTGTATCAGTTAGCTTTAGCTGTGTAACAAAATTTCCCAAAACTTAATAGTTTAAACAATATTTATTAACTCACAGATTCTATAAGACAGGAGGCCAGAGTGGCTTACCTGCATTCTCTGCTTCAGAGTCTCTCACAGGCTATGGTCAAGGTATCAGTCAGGGCTGTCATCATCTGAAGGCTCAACTGGGGAAGGATCCACTTCCAAACTCACAAGGTTGTTGGCAAGAATTAGTTTCTCACAGGCCATTCTCTGAGGGCTTCAGCTCCTTATTGGTTGTTTGCTGAAAATTTCCTTCAGTTCCTCATCATGTGGGCCTCTCCATAGGACAGCTCACAACATGGCAGCTGGCTTCACCACAGGAAGCAAGAGAGGAGAATCAGAGAGAAAAACAGAGAGAGAGAGAACAATCCAGCAAGTTGGAAATCACAGTATTTTATATCTCATCTCGGAAGGGACACCCCTTCATCTCTGTTACACTGTCTTCATTAACAGTGAGTCACCAGGCTCAGCCCACACTTAAAGGGAGGGGATCACACAGCATGTAAATTCCAGAAGGAGGCATCACTGGGTCCATCCTAGAAACTGCCTACTACAGGTTAATATTTGAGCAGAGGAATAAATGAAGTGAGGGAGTGAGTTATGTGATTGTCTGGGGAAAGAACCATCCAAGAAGAAGAACAGTAAGAGCAAAGCCTTGGTCTGAACAAGGAATAGCCAAGAAGCCTCACGCAACTTGAGAACTTGAGTTGAAAGGGAAAGAGATGTGGGAATGAGGCTGAAGAGGAACGAAGTGGCAAGATCATGACAGGCCTTGTGGGCCATGGAAAGAATTGGGGTTTTATTTTCAATATTCCCGTAGTTTGCATTACAATAATTTACCTACCTGACTCTTTAGTGGTGAAGATCATTTCTAATTTTCTGTTTCTAAAAATTTCTAATTTTCTGTGTCACATACCCTAACATATGTGTGTGTGCAGAAATGCATTTGTGAAGGTGTTTATACAGGATTCATGCTCATATGTATGTGTGGGTATGTGTGTATGTATGTTAGACGCTCAGTCACATCCAGCATTTTCTGCCCCTCTGAACTTGAGCTCACCAGGCTCCTCTGTCCATGGGATCCTCCAGACAGGAATACTGGAGTAGGTAGTCATTCCCATCTCCAGGGGATCTTCCCGACTCAGGGATTGAACCCAGGTCTCCTGTATTACAGGCAGATTCTTTACCAACTGAGCCACCAAAGAAGCCCCATACACATAGGCTTCCCAGGTGGCCTTAGTGATAAAGAACCTGCCTGCCGGTGCAGGAGATGTAAGAGATGCAGGTTTGATCCCTGGGTCGGGAAGATCCCCTGGAGAAGGGCACAGCAACCAATTCCAATATTCTTACATGTAGAATCCTACAAACAGAGGAGGCTGGTGGACTACAGTCCATAGGATTGCACAGAGTTGGACACGACTAAAGCAACTTAGCATGCAGCACACACACATACACACACACACACATATGTGCATATATTCTATATGAATACCTGTAAAAATGCATTCTTGCACATACACATATGTTAGGGTGTGGCATTTTTAGAGACAGAAAATTAGAAGTGATCTTCGCCACTGAAGATTCAAGTAAGTAAATTATTAGTGTATCCTAAGGGATTTTTCTGGGCCAAAATGTAAGTGCATTTAAAAATATATTGGGACTTCCTGGTAGTCCAGTGGTTAAGACTCAGAACTCTCATTGCCAGGGGCCTGAGTTCGATCCCTGGTCAGGTAACAAGATCCCACATGTCACAACTAAGAGTCTGCATGTTGCAACAAAGATCTAAGATCCTGAGTGTCTAAACTAAGATCCAGTGGAGCCAAATAAATGAATAAATATTTTAAAAAATAGATACACACCTATAGCTAAACCACAGTCAAAAATACTTTTCCCATTGACTCTCCCATCAATGTTGTAAAAAAGGAAAGCCCTGGCCAACGCAAAGTAGTGTTTAGTATTTTAAGCTTTTGAATGTGTTTTAATATGAGATGGAAAACATAGTATTTCATTGTGATTCCCCTTTGTTCCCTTCTTAAGGAGAATGAGTGGTTTTGTGTCTATTAGGAGAATGAAATTTTTGGCATCTTTTGGTTTCTTCTTTCCTGACCGGGTCTATTCTGACCAGCTCCAATGCAATCAGCTCTGTTGCCCTAGGAGCTGTCCAGCTGGCTGGTGCTGCTTCCATTTGCTCCCTGTGGTCCCAGGACCCACCTGGACCCCTCCAGTCCTGAGTCTTTTCTTCCTGCCTTTGTTTGACCTTTCTCCCTGTGCACCTCTCTTCTCTTGTGTCCCAGGCATATCTTCAGAGCCCAGCATCCACCTGCCTCTCCTATGCTTTCTCCTGGAGCTGTGAGGTGCTCAGAGTCCCTCCTGAGGGCAACTGGTGGAGTTAGGTTAGGAAAGTGTTTCTTCTTTGGCAAACTGGTATGAGGATTAAATAACTTCAACTATCATTTAGGAATAATATTAATAATCCCACCAGGCACTTAGTAGGTAGTCAGTAAATGAGACCTGTCACTGACACCATTATTCTATCTTGCTGTGCTGGCATCTGAGTCCCCGCAGGGCAGAGGCTGTATCTTACTCACTTGTTCCCAGAGCATTTCATACAGTGGCCTGTGCAATATAGCATTCAATAATCATTAGGATGATTATTCATTTATGTGTCAAATAAAGGAATTCACACCCAAATAAATGAATGAACTGCATGTGTAGTCTTAATACAGAAAGACATAATGCCAATGGTTACCTTGTGTACAACTGGGAATCCTTGAAGGATTTTGTGAAGATTAAATAACAGAAAGCAATGTTTTAAGAAGGAATTTAAGGAATAAGTAAATTTGCAAATAAGATTTTTTTTAAAACCTGCAGATTTCCCCAGTCTCCATGAAGGCGAGAGGCTAATACGCACTCAGAAGTGTGTTCTCAGCTGTCTGCTCCTAGCACCGCTCACGCAAATTTGCAGCAGCCCTCCTTCCATTTCTCTAGCCCACCCTGGCCCCCATTAGGCTGTTCCCAGACAGAGACCCCTCTAGAGAAGAGCATACAAATGTGCTCACTTTTTTTTTTTGTCTCTGGTACTCTCTGCAGCACATCAGTGGATTAAAACAGGCAGACAACCACAGCCCTTGGGCCACATCTGGCTCACATATCTATCTTGCTCCACAAACACAATGTTTTCTAAAATGTGAATTAAAACTCAGGAGATTTAAAAATGCAAATATCTGGCTTCTCTTGCAAAATCTGAGGCCTGGCCACAAGGCCCAGTGCGCCCATGTGCCAACAGTATTATCTGGGGCCATGAGTCAGCAGCCCCCTTCTGATGGTCATATGTCTGATTTCCAGGTCTCCACAGTCCCCACCTGGTTGTCTCATTATTTATGTTGAATGTATACTGAGTCATCTGAGTTATCAACCTCTGTTCTAAAACCATCATCTCAAGCAGACCTTGGCCTCACCCTTCATTAATGACTATTTCAGCCCCAAACAACCCCTCAAAGGAACAGAGCAATAGTCCCTTTATCCCTGATATGGTTTTTCTTTCTTTTTTTTTTTTTTAAAGAAAGAGGGTCTTATAATCAAATACATTTGGGCACTTTCTACAATTCTAACCTCTGGATATTCAGTGCTGGTTTGACCACCACTTTTGCAAGGACCACCCCCATTAAACATCCCATGGAGGACATCTTGAGGACCATAGTCTGGGAAGGCCAGAGTCCCTCAGAACCTAGACAAAACCCTGCATTCACAGAGGGAATCTCTGGAATTGGAGGAGCACTGCCCACTTCCAGCCCCCCTATTAAGAATAGATGACATGTGCCTGAAACAAGCCATCCACTGGATAGGTCAATGCAGATGGAGCTGGGGAGAAGGAGGACCCATTGCCTTCAGTCCAGATCCTGAAAACAGACTCTGAGATGGAGATGTGTGTGTAGGAATTCTGTGCGAGTGTGTACCAGGAACAGAGAGGCCTCAGATGATCTTACAGGGGCCTTCAGAATTCTCTTCCATATTGAGGCAGGTCTCAGGCCTTTGTAGCTCCTGTATCAACCAGTCACAGAAGGAGGGACACTAACCTTGAGGGAGAAAGCAATTCCCAGAGAAGGATGCAGAAGTAAGCCTTCAGCAGCCAAAGCCAGTGAGTGACTGGAACACACAGATCTACTGCATCCAGCTTCTCCCTTCAGGGTTAAGTAAAGCCACCTTCTTCCCTGCCACTGGCAGCGATGATAGCCGCTTGAAAATCAGAAAGCAAGACTCAGAGACAAGGCTTTTACATGTTCCTTACAACTTTTCACAATCGTCAAAGGGTGATCTTTCTGAAACAGTTCTGGTCACCTTTACAAAATCTTCAATGGCTCCCATTTCCCTTTGAATGAAGTTCAGACTCCTCAGCCTGGGATTCTAAGCCCCTCACCAGCTATTTCAGGCTGCCTTTCCAGCTTACCTCCCATTACTCTCCTACAAAGCCCAGTACAGAACAGAATTTCCCAGGCAGTGATCACAGTTCACTTCCTTCAGGTCTTTGCCACTGGTCATCCCCTCTACCTGGAAAAACCATATCTATCTCCCATCCCCACTTACCTAAATCGTAGCCAACTTTCTTGGTTCAGCTCAAATGCTTCCCCAGCTCCATCTAAGTAGAAGTAGTCTCTCTCTGATCTTGTAATAACATTTTAAAATATGAACTGTATACAATTTATTTCATATACTACACTATAAACTACTTGAGGGCATAATTTAAGTCTCATTCAGTGCCTTGTACATAATAAATACATGCTGAATATTTGTTGGATAGATGAGTGAATGGATGGATGGATGGATGCGTGGATGGATAGATGAATGAATGGATGGAAAAATGGATGTGTAGACAAGAGTGTCCTGAATAGACATCTTACTATTGAGGCAATGTTGAATCTTGTGTCCACTCTGTTCCTTGGCTCTATGTACCCCATTTAGCTTATGACAAGAGGCAGATTGGTCAAAAAAGAACTGAAGATGTATTTTCTGTATTGAAATATGAAAATTACTTACTGAGTACCAAAGGCAGTGGGGAATCACTGAGCCCCTTTTTCAAGCTTGTTACCACATTTGCTCATAAGAAGGGAATAGCACATAAATCCCCTTTGAATGTACCACAATACAGCCCCCTAGCCAGCTGTTATATTTCAAGTAGTGCCACTCAGAAGACTTCTTGAACCTCAGATAGTTGTTAACAAAAACAGTATGCTGATCAGTTCCAAGAATCTAAATCAGAGGCAATCAGTTTTGGCAGCTGCTTGGCTCATGAAAGGTGACACCCAATTAGAGAATATGATCAACCCCAAACAATGTGCTTCCACATCCCACAGTATTTACAGCTGCAATCATGGATCTGACAGCCATGGATCCTACTTGGAGACACAAACTCCTCCAGAAGCCTTAATAATAACTACTTCCTCTTGGTGATGCTGCATTTCATCTGAATTTTCATAATAACTCCATGAGACAGGGATGGAAAGTATTCCCATCCCCCTTTGAAACCCAGGCAATAGGGCCTATGAGAGAAAAGACTATCCCAAAATAACATATCAACAAAGCTAGTGGGTAATAGCAGGGCCAGAAGCATAACCTTGGCTTTGACTCCTTCACAGCAGCAGTACCCCTGCTGTTCATTACCTCATCCATGCCTTTGCCTCTAGGTCTACAAAGGAAAATAATCACATGCATAGTCGATTTATTGATAATTTGAGTAAATGACATCATAGCCATTGCTTAGAATTTCAGCACAATGTCTGGCCAGGGAACTATTCTAAATACCTGAAAGTGTTAGTCACTCAGTCATGTTCAACTCTTTGTGATCCCATGGATTGTAGCGCATCAGGCTCCTCTGTCCATGGAATTCTCCAGGCAGGAATACTGGAATGGGTTGCCATTTCCTTCTCAGGGGATCTTCCAGATCCAGGGATCGAACCCAGGTCTCCCTTACTGCAGGCATATTCTTTATCATCTGAGCCACCTATTCTTATTACCTAATTGAAATTATTTGTACAAAGTTTAATCTCAGTCTTCTTAGTCCCATTCCCATCTGTTTAATATCCTTTGGAAGGGTCCCAAGCCCTGATTTTTAAGACAGTAAGATGGTCCCAATCAGACCCTTGGGCAGACTGCATAATAATAAAAGGAATGTGAACTCTTAGAAGAGGGAGCCTACTCATTACTGAGACTGACTTAGACTCACTAAGAGCTAGCCATGTTAGACAGGCTGTTGGTGGGACAACCACAATAGAGAATTAAAGAGATGCAGTAGATAGAGTGCCTATTGATTTTAGCAATTTCTTTTCCCATAATATTAGAGTTTCCTATAATATTGTTGTGAACAAATTACAGAGATATGGACCTCATGATAATACTATTCAGTGGATTTATAACTGGTTGAATGAATTCTGAGATGATGATTAATGGGTGATGTGATCCTACAGGATGGCCTGGATGATATGATGAAGAATGTTGACCCCCTGCCTTTTCCAGTCCAAAATTTTTAGCAAGTGTTATTGAATTTTTGTCCCCTAGAGCCTGCCTAGGGGACATCTGCATGGCTTAAGGCTGACAGGAGGAGCTGAGGGGTGGAGTGGCAGGATCAACAAGCCAAAAACTATCTTGACAGGCCAATATATTGGTTCAATTCCAATGAGATGATATTTCAACTATTTCAAAAGCCTTGGGGTTTTATTCAAAGAGGCAAGTGTACAAATAGAGGATGGGGGGATGTACCTGGATAGTAACTCACAAAGCAAAGACCTTGGGATTGAATTCAGATGCAGGCTCAGCTTCAATTGGTCTTGGGGAGCTCTGGCCCAGGAGGCTAACAGGAGCTTAGAGAGTCGTTTTCAAGGTACAGCCTGCCTCTCCCAGAAGAATACTGTGGAAAAGCAGCTGGAATCCATGTTAACAGAATCACAAATGAAGGCATAGAGCTGTTTAGCCTGATGAAGACTGTCTTTGAATATCTGAAGGATTACCTCTTGGAAAGAAGAATATTATTACCATGTAAACTGTAGGGTGGGAGGCAGTGGGAAGTTAAAAGGAAGCAGATTTTTGTTCAACTTTAAGAGGAGGACTCTAAGAATTGTAGTTTTCCAGATAAGGCTACCTGACTCAAAGAAGCACAGAACCAAGGATGAGACAGGCCCACAATTGAGAGAAGCTGTCACAGGGGCAGGTTTCTGGGATCTGAGTGCTCTGAGTCAAGACACAGCGAGGACACCAGGCTTCCCCTGAGGGTGGCCCATTAGCACAGTGGCAGTGGGGCTGACCAGCTCTCTCTTGCACTGAGGGTTATATTTATGGTTGGTCCACTCATCCTTGCCCCTTCTGGCCCCTGACCAGTGCCTGCACTAAACACACGGCCCTAGGACTGTTAATAAATCCTTTAAGCCAGGCCTGAAGGTTTCAGGCTGAGTGGTTTCTGTATCTCCCATTTTTCTCAAGGATCTTCTTAACCAACCTTTTCGGTTTCTCTCTGGCTGTCTTGGCTCCCTGGCCCAGCATTGCCTGTTCATTCAGCTGTGAGGCTCCCCATTGAGCCTAATGCTTTAGTGAAAGCTAGAAAATTAGGGATGCTAATGACAGTGGGATGGGTGACCAAGAGTGCTCAGCAAATCTCCTACCTGAAGCTATTCTGAAACTGGAGCCTCCTTTGTAAAGATTTATCAGAGAAGGGCAGCGAGTGAACCAGATGGTGTCTGAAAGAGGAGGTGAAAGTGTCAGTCCCAGTTGAACCCCACCCTGTGACTGTCCCTGAAACAGGGTTCTTGACACACATTATCACAAGCATTCCTCACAATTAGTGAGATCTACTTAGGTCTATTAATTCTTTGTAAATGGGATGAAACTGAGATTAAGAGGCTTACATAACCTACTCAGGCAACATAGCCAGCAAGCTGCAGTGTCAGGATCTGATTTCAGGTCTGCAGAACTCTACAGCCTGTTCTAGTCCTCACTGGAGGGCTTTTCTGATTTGAAAAATTGGAATCTACCAGGCTTATGCCCTGCACCCATTCTTAAATTAATGTCGAATTTCATTCTTCCAAAATGTTTGCTTTGTAGCAACAGTAAGAAAAAAAAAAAAGTCGCTCCACATGGTTTTGATTAGCAACATTAACATTTCTTTAGAAAAAACAGATTAGAGCAATGCAGGGAAGCTGGCTCTGAAATTAGATTCAGGGTGATAGTGCTCCAATTACAGATACAAGGGCTGGAAGAGGATGGAGGCGTGGGTATAGACTCCTGCAGAACCATCCCCACTCCCTGTGGTCCAATGGGCCCCTTGTCTCTTGCTGTGATACACCAAAAAGTCATTTTTTTTTTTTTTTACTTTTGCCCAATCACTGACATTTATAGAAGGCTCATAGGTATACTAAAATATGGGCTTTCATTTGATAATACCAATTTTCCCCAAAGAAATCTTGCATTAAATTAAAACAGTAAGCATTGTAGTATAATATTGGCTGACAGTGCGGGTTTTGGAGCCTGTCTGCTCCATCAACTGTTAACCCAGGTACCGTCACTTCTCCCTAACCACAAACTTCCCTGGGCTGCAGCATCTTTCTTTGGATTGGTTTGAGGATTTGATTAGTTAATATATATAACACAAATTAAGTGATTTATTGTGCTTTAGTTTGGTTTTTTAAAGAGAAGAAAAAACACAGTCATTGTGTAGAATGTTCCCACCCCAAGTGCTGGGAATTGAAAAAGTTAATAGTCTCAAAGGACAGCTCTGAGTTTAGACTCAACATCCCCTACATTACTCGGAATATCTCTACAACTTGGTGCACTCAATTCGTCTGCATCTGTGGAAATAACCGATGAGAGCTGAGTGCTGGTGATAACATGTGAGAATAAGAACCCAGCGATTCATCTTCTGGACATTCAAACATTTGTTAATTTGACAAAGTCACTATTAACATTAGCTGACTGTGTTCACTTCTATTTAGCAATTGCTTTGGGTCTGATCCCCTTGATTAGGGAAGCCTAGGAAAGGAACAGAGAACTTTTCCAACATCCTAGAGGTATCCTATATTCATTTACAAGCTGATTCATTCATTCGCTGAGTGACTAACACTTTCACTCATTCACTGGGTGAATAATTTCTTAAGAAACAAGTACATGCTCAACTCTGAGTTGGGTGCAAGGAGTTCAGTGGCTAGATAAGAAGAAAGGCTCCCTGACCTTATGGTGAGATATATGAAAAACAAGTAAACAAAGAATTAAACAATTACATCATAAAAAGTGTTGCGAAGCAAACAGGAGGGGCTTATGACATAAAATAATGGTGGCAGAGAGGTGATACTTAGATAAGAGGTTCAGAGAATGCCTTTTTGAGAAGAAACTAGGTCAGGTCAGACCTAAAATTGTTAGAGGCCAGCTGTGACGGGCACCACTGGTTGCCTACCCAACAGTTTCTCACTGCTTTCTGGTTGTTTAGGGTCACAATGAACCCATCTAAAAGTATCCAGCCTCAGCTTTACGGAGGGCCACAGCACAGGGCAACTAGCTCAAACACCTGTCCTAGCCTTCTTGGTAGCAAAGGGTAGCCAAAGTGACAGTGTTCTGACAGATGAGATACTGGCTGCGACTTAGAGGAGAGTGTTTCTCCTCTAATGTAAATACTGCCTTTTTTGCTTCCTTCAGCTCCTTCTTCTTATCTGTAATACAGATAGGGTGCCTGGTGCTATGGCAACTATATTGCAACCATGAGGAAAAAGCCAAAACAGAAAATCTCAGGAAACTCGTCCATGATGTTTTTGAGCCATGACCAATGCTACCTTTTTCCAGACTTCTAGTTAAATAACAAAACAAACAAACAAAAACCCTTATATATACTGAAGTCACTATATCAGAATTTTCTGTTCAGTTCAGTTCAGTCACTCAGTCGTGTCTGACTCATTGCTACCCCATGAATCGCAGCACGCCAGGCCTCCCTGTCCATCACCAACTCCCGGAGTTCACTCAGACTCACGTCCATCGAGTCGGTGATGCCATCCAGCCATCTCATCCTCTGTAATCCCCTTTTCCTCCTGCCCCCAATCCCTCCCAGCATCAGAGTCTTTTCCAATGAGTCAGCTCTTCGCATGAGGTGGCCAAAGTACTGGAGTTTCAGCTTTAGCATCATTCCTTCCATAGAACACCCAGGACTGACCTCATTTAGAATGGACTGGTTGGATCTCCTTGCAGTCCAAGGGACTCTCAAGAGTCTTCTCCAACACCGCAGTTCAAAAGCATCAATTTTCTGTTACTCAGGGTCAAATGAAATCCCTCACTGTTATACCAGCCAAGTAAAGCACAGACAGAAGGGAATTTCAGGCAGAAGAAATGACATGCCCAAAGACATTAAGACAGGAATAAGCTTGGCACGTTTAGGAGCAGAGAGAAGGCCAGTGTAGATGAAGTATAGCAGACATGGAGGAAAGTGAAGGCAGCTAAGATTAGAGAAAGAAGCAAGGGACAGGTCAATTAAAGCCTCACAGACCCAGGTAAGGAATCTGAATTTTATGTTCAGGGTGAATGGAAACCAGCTGATAGCTCATGTGTATTCCACAGATCCTCTACCATGTGATGAAGGGCTTAGAGGAGGGCAGGACTAAGGGTCATCACAGTTTTCCAGGGAGACATGATGGTGACTTTGACTGGGGTAAAGGCTTTGGTGATGGAGAAAATTACACTGAAGTAGCAGTGGGGCAGTCAGTTTGAGAATAATTTGGCCCCCAAAATACCCAGTCAATAAAATATGTGAAGAATGTAAAAATATCTTGTTAATCAAGAGGATCAAACTACTTACTGCCACAGACCAGGTCAGTGAAATAATATTAAATATATCAGTTAACGTTTTATGTGTTACACACTTTATAGGCATTGTCTCATTAATCCTTATAACGGCCCTATAAGTACACATTATTATTATCACCATATTATAAATGAACAAAAGGAGTCATAATCAGATTAAGTAACTTGCTTAGGGAAAATATTGTTAGTAAGATAGTGGAGCTGGATTTCAAACCCAAGGTTGCCTGATTTCTTGACTCAAGCCATGGGGAACTTAGAAACTACAAGCTGTACAGGACTTATATAGCTTGTAGTTTCCATACAGTAACTACTCTGGGATGATTTTCTACTCTCTATACATTTAGTGCCTCATATAAAAAGCCTCCACACTCCATTCATGGACTAATCCTTATCCTCTGCGGTGGTGGACTGAAGAAAGTCTGTATTTTGAGCACAATAAAGCTTGGGAATATTTATTGAAACTTCATGCCAGGCCTTTTACGTTTATTATACCCACTTTGCAGATTGGGAAAGTACAGTGCAAGGAGGTTAGGTCACTTACCTGAAGTCACAAACCTAGTGAGATTCAAACCCAGAGTGCCTGAGGTGTTTCATCGCCATTTCCTCCAAAGAAGTTAGTTCCTGGAGACAGGATCTGAACCTACACCACAGGTCACCTGAATGGTGTGAACTTTCTAGGCTGCTGCTTCACCAAGCCTAGAACTGCAAGCCACACCGTGGGACCAAGTGGTAATA
Source organism: Bubalus kerabau (assembly GCF_029407905.1). NCBI lineage: Eukaryota > Metazoa > Chordata > Mammalia > Artiodactyla > Bovidae > Bubalus > Bubalus kerabau. The sequence continues at coordinate 180,079,332 of NC_073625.1, read as the reverse complement.
AGAACCTTGGGATGGGCAGATTATTTTAGCCAAGTGCAAAGTCACTAGGCCAAAAACTCATCTAGGGCCAAGCCAAGCACTGAGATGGCCAGGAGACCTTGAATGAATCCTGCCTCCCTCTAGTCATAGCTCAAAGATCAGCATCCCTAATGAGCCTAGGTAATGTGCCTTCCTCATGCCACTTGCTACCCCATCATTCTCCCTATTCTTCTCTTTACTGTTTATAACCTGGGTAGTATAATTTAGTTATCATTTATATGTTTATTGTCTGTCTCTGCCCACTAGAATGTAAGTTCCACATCTCTGGTGCCTAGAATGTCTGGCACATAGTAGACAATAAATAATTGATGAGTGAATGACTGAATAAATTAGTTATTTCAATTTAAATTTGCATCAGCACCTGGGGAAAACTCTACAAGCTCTCAGCAAATACACAGGTTTCTCTTCAGCTTAAGTAACTGGGACAATAGAAAGGGGGTCTAATAGCCAAACTGATAGGATGACATTGGAAAATGACAACAGGGTTAATCCAAGTGGGTTGGATCCAGACAGTTTCTAAAAGTTCCCTTGTAGGCATGGTAGCTTTCTTCTGGTCCCATGGGTGATGCCAGGATCCTCTACAGAGCAACTAACTAAGCCACCAGAAGCTCAAGCAAGAAGTTCTCAGCAGTTAGAAGCCAGGAAGGGAAGGGGCAGCAGAGGGAGGGCTCCCTGGGAGAGGGCAGTGCAGAGGAGATGAGTCCAGGGAGCTCAGAGGAGGGGGCCTGCCCGACTCGCCTTCTGGTTCATCATCCCCATCAGCAGCAAGGGAGCTCCCAAAGAGCCATGGTCTCCTCTGCCTTCCCTCATGAGCAGCAGAAGGAGAAATGTCATGTGTGGCTAGTTCCTTTTGGGCATCTGTGCCCCACTGGGAATCAGTTCTATTTCACTTCGAAATTCAAAAAAAATTAAACAAAACAGAGGTTCTCTGATGCAGATGATAGAGTCATCCATTGCTCATTTTTGTCTTCCTAGAAAGAACATAAACCAAACATGATCTCTTCCTGGTTTGGGGTACATTTTTGCAGGCTGACTTTTCTCACTCTCCTTTGAATACCTCGAGCAGAACACCCCTTGTGTTGTTAATGACTTCAAAGATACTGGGTCCACTGTGCGGCAAGTGATAAAAATGTACACAGCATGTGTTGGATAAATTAATAAACTCTCCAGAGCCTCCGAGTCCTCGGGCCCAGCAGCACCGTAATGAAATGTTATTCTGAAGTGGAGGAGGTGGGAAGGAGGAGAAGGGGAACAGTATTTAATATATGCAAATTAACTAGTATGCAAATTGCCACTAAGTTAAAAATAACGGACTGCGAGAGGAGCCCATTTTTTAAGCAGCTTGTTTATTCATTAGCCTAATTCCCATTATCAATCCTTCTGTTTTCTTCTTTATTAAGTACTCACATTTGGGAAGTTTGCTTCCTACAAATTGTTTTGCTCCAAAACCCATAACACTGGTTAGAACAATCACCATACATTAGCTTTCCTCCGTCTTGTTCTGATTTTGCCCCCAGCTCGTGCTCTCTTTCTCTCTTCCTGCTCCTTTCCCTTTGCCGTTTCGTTTCCCCTTACCAGCCTCACTTGCCTTGTGTCTCTGGCATCTTTTGTTTCTGGGATGAGTGCGGTTCCCAAGAGGGCAGCATGGGGAAAGGGTGAAGGAAGCCTCCTGTCCTGCGCGGTCTTACTCCGGGGACACCTCTTCTCCCAGCCACTGGCCCCCAGGCTGGATTCAGATTCAGAAGGCACCAGAATCTGGCTGTCCATCACCTCGGAGCGTGGCCCACTCTCAGACCCCAGCCCCGTTGTGTCACAACACCCAGAACAGTGCGCACCCCAATTCGGGTCTGTATATGGCCTCCTCTGCTTCAAGACAGACCTTACACAATGTTCAGACAGATTGGCAGCCAAAATCTTCCTCTTTTGTCTTGGGATGCATCCACTTTGCTATGCGCAAGCTCTGGTGCCCCCCAGAGGCTGAGAACGGTACCGAGCGCTGGGATGGTGCTAAGAATGTAGGGCTGGAGGAAGGCTCGGAGGGGGTTCTCCCACACAAAGCCCCACCCCTGCAATATGTCTAAGAGGGGCGCTCCTGAGAGGATGGGCACCTGAGAGCAGCTGGAGAGGGTGTGGGGGATAGGGGCTTTGCCAGAGCAGCACAGGAGCTTGCAAGGCTGATTTTTGTTCTAACTGTTGTCATTTTTCACGTGGTTTTTAATCACATAGTTAATACAAAGCCTCAAGATCATTTTTTACCGAGCGTGTGTCTGTACAGGGTGTTTGGACGTGGCTGTGTGAAGCTGTTTGTGCAGACGTGCCCTGTGAAATGTGCCGTCTTAGAAGCTCAAACATCCACCTTAAGGCTCCAGGGTCTCTCCACGCCCTGGAGAAGTTATGGCTGAGACCCAGCATGCAAGTGAAAGTTGCTCAGTCATATCCGACTCTGCAATCCCATGGACTGTAGTCTACCAGGCTCCTCTGTCAATGAAATTCTCCAGGCAAGAACTCTGGAGTGGGTTACTGTTCCCTTCTCCAGGGTATCTTCCCAACCCAGGGATCAAACCCGGGTCTCCAGCATCGCAGGCTAATTCTTTACCATCTGAGCCACCAGGGAAGCCCGAGACTCAGGATGACAAATCCTAAAGCTGGCACTGCCAGGAGCTTTACTCTGCAGCAGGCTGTGCTACAAGTCGGATGCAAGTGATACAACATGAACACATTCTCCCAAAGTAAGTAACTCTGATTCTCACTCCTTCCTGAACTACCGCAGTTGCTATTGCTTATAATTCTCTCGGGAGACACGCTATATCAGAGCAGGAACCACATTTTTCAGGTGTCTGATCCAGGCCAGAGCTTTGTTATCCCCTTGCTGAAGTGCCTATTATGTACTCAGGGGCCATGATGTCAAATGTGAAAGGTCACCCTGAGGCAGCTGCTTGGCATCATCCACAGATGGGAGACGGCTGGGGAAGGAATTTGCATCAGCCCCTGAACCTCCAGCCTGCCCTACAATCTCCCATCCCTCTTAGAGCCAAAAACGGTGTCGAAAGGCCAAAGACCTAGAAGAGACAAGCAACATCAGAAACAGTCACTGACACTAAGTTTGAGATGGAGCCAGAAAGATAAATCATTATCATTTAAGCACCAAACGTTTTTATACATACTGTCTTTGCAATATTTCCATAGAATGAGCAAATAAATCACCCTGCTCTTGACATTTTTAATAACTTTAAGAATGTGGTTAGGGTAATACTTAACTTTATTGACATATTGTATGGTTCATCCATCTCATCAAACCTCAATGAAACTTCAATGAATATTAACTGAGGACCCATAATGTACTAGGCACTGCCTGGAGAATCCCCAAAGCAGTCCTGTCCACCTCCCAGGAGCTCTTTCTCATCTGCCTGACTCCTGTTGAGGAAACCGATAGCCCACAGGGCAATGCTTGATGGAATTGGGCATAGAGACTGTTCTGATTCCAGCCGGTGGATTTGGTTCACTGGGTTTGGGGGAAAAATAAAAAAAAAACAACAACCTCTTCCTGAACTCGAGCTCCTTGAGCATGTTCTCACTCAGGATTTGGAGCCTCCCTTGAGCATTAGACACAGACATGATGAATGCAAAGAAGAGCGGACCAGAGGCCACTTAGTGCCCATACCTCAAACACAGTAGGGGCAGCCACGGGAGGTTTTGCTGGAACATAATTCTGTTCTAGCCCTGATTTAACAGGACAAAAGACAGAGATCCAGGGTAGGAACTTAAACTCACCAAAATTACCTTACTCTCTCACAGCTAGAAGTGTCTTGATTTTCAAGCCAACCCCCTTTGCAGTGGTAAGGGATAATGGTAGCATCTTTTACAAAGGGGTAGGGAGTAATAAGAAATGGGGTCAAATACCTCAAGGAATAACAATGACCCATTCTCAAACACCATCTGTAGGAGACAGTCTTCAGCACCCTAGCTGCTCAAAGGCACACGTTTCCTTTCTCATCTCCAGGACTGCTTTGAGCTGTTGCCTTTGCACACATACTCTCACCTCCAACCCTCTTCTGAGTCATTCTTACTCATTCTCCAGGTCTCAATGGGGACATCATCTCCCAGAAGCTTCCCCTGGTCCCTCAAATCTTAGCTAAGTGCCTTGCTATATATTTGCAAAGCCCCAGCTCCCACCCCATGTCCTCCGTCATGGCTCCCACCACAGTTCACTTTAATTGTCTTTTATTTGTCTGCCTTCTTCAATCTTCTGTGACCCTCTGGAGAGCAGAGACTTTATCTTTCTTGCTCACTCAAAATTGTCTCCATAGGCCCTGAAGTTAATAACTCTTAAGAATGCGATTAAGGTAATACTCAACTTTATTGATATGGTGTATGGTTCATCCATCTCATTAAACCTCAATTAAATCTCAGTGACCATTAAGCCAAGGCCCAGAATGTCCCAGGCGGTGGTGCCTGGCATAGAGTAGATGCTCAATAAATATTTTAGAATGCATAAATGAAGAATGGCCCATGAGCCTCATCAGAGAGAAAATGTCATTAGCCATTCCTGTCACAGAAGGATCCAATTTCTCCATCCTTCTGAATACATCCCCAGCCGCTAATCTGAGCATTCCAGAGGAAGACTTAAACTGCCTAAGAAAACATATTATAGGCTATGTAAAGATAAGAGAAAGGTACACACATTTAAATATGCCCCTTCTTATTTGTGGGTATAAACTTTACACTCAGAAAACATGTCTTCTATATAGTAAAAGCCAAGGTAACAAATATTGGGCAGAGAAAGAATTTTGCAACAAACATTGTAGAAATGGTTTAATACCTCTGCTACATAAAGAATGCATATAAATTGATTTATTTAAAAATCAAGACCTCAATAGATAAATAGACAACAGACAGGAACAGAAAATGCATATAAGGAAAACCTTAACTAGAAAGATAGTCATCCTTGTCAATTAAAACAGATTGACATGTATGACCTGAGTCCAGAGATGAGAAAAGGTCACTTGTCCCCTCACCCACCTCACTCACTCACCAGAAAACTTACTTGCTGCTGCTGCTGTATTTCAATGTGCTAGGTGAGATGTGTTTGAGTAAAAGCCCTCAAATTCTTAGTAGGCTAGGAGAAATGCAGGGCCCAACACAGTGCCCAGGGCCAGGATGTGAATTCAGAGCCAGCTGACAACAGGGCAAATAGCAACTGGAAACAAGAGGGTTGCAACGGCACAGAGGCAACTTTGCTTCTTATGGGTGCAATGCCTAATATGGCTTATACCATGCCCAGCACATGATAAACAGGAGAAATCTGAAAATACAGGATTGCAAATGGAGGATTAAGAGTCAGAAAGGAAATAAATGAATGTTTGGAAACAAGGTGATCTCTTTAAATAGGACACCATCCCAGCGGTTTCATGATTTGCTGTCAACTTTAATTTTTGGCTTCTTCTACAACCAGCTGCCAAGCAGGGTTCCCTCTGGTGCACCCACCAGAAGGGAAATGAGACCCATTAATGCTTCTTGCCAGCATGGCTCACAGGTGTCTGGGAAGTTTAGGAATGTTTCTGAAAAACAAGACAATAACAAAAATATGACTAAGCTTATTAAAATTTTAGAAGTTAAAAATAGAAATACATTATGCTGCACACCTTAAATTTATACAGTGATGTACAGCAATTACATCTCAATTAATGCATAAAAATAAGTTAAATAAAAATAATGTTCAGTTTGGCAAGCTTGGTACAGTATAAATATAAGTACAATATTTTTGGAAAGCAATCCAGCAATATTTATCAAGTACCATGTATTAATTAGTTATTGTGGCAATAATACTGTGTAACAAATGACCTAAAAAACCTCAAAAATAAAGTTTTTCAGGGGTTCAAGATGGAAACTGTATATAGCCTAAAGCATCCCATGAATGTCAAAGAGGAGTACTGAGTTCCCAAAATAATTCCTCATCTCATTGATCCATGAACTCTGACTGCTTACAAAATCACCCAGGTCCAATGGTCCAACAATTCATTCTGTGGCACATCACATATGGGTATGTATACCTGGGCTAAGAAGGCAACAGATTTAAGAAGGTAGGATCTAGAGTCAAAGCAAGAGGGGCAAGCATTTGATGGGCTTATTTTCTTAGCTTAAAGGGCAATGCCAAGGGTTCAACTGATGTCTCCTAACTGCAATTAAAACCTTATTGAAAGGAATTTTATGGCACGAGAGAGATATTCTACATTTTGAAATGGGTCAAACAGGTCTGTACATCTGTCAAACTCATTAAAATGGTCACTTAAAATATGTACATTTTATTGTATGTGACTTATTCATCAATAAAGTTGATGAAAAAATACAACCTGTTGAGAATCATTTTACTATATTTTTAAATTTTTTATTCTAGGAAACTGATTTTATCTGAAAGCAAGCTGGCAAAATTAAGTTGAATCTAAAAGTATTTATAGTTCTTCCACTTCTGGCCAAGATGGAATAGCAGGGGCTAGATTAAACCTGTCTGCAATAACCAACATTTTTTTAGAAAGTGAAAGACTAGTTTTCAAGACATTGGATATCAAGACAGTGATGCTTGAGAGATAGGAAAGAGATGAGATGAGTTTTGTTTTTTTTTTTTTTTTTGATGATTGATTATTTTATTTTATTTATTTTATTTTATTTTTTAACTTTACAATATTGTATTGGTTTTGCCATATATCAACATGAATCCACCACAGGCATACATGTGTTTCCCATCCTGAACCCTCCTCCTTCCTCCCTCCCCGTACCATCCCTCTGGGATGAGTTTTGACTGCCCCAGCTTACTGCCTGGAGAATGTTCCCAGACCACAAAGTAGGAAGAGGGAACCAGGCAGAGCCCAGTGGACTTGAGTTTAGGGGGCAGAGCTGAGAGCTTGAGGAGATCGAGGCAGCTAGAGTTTTCAGGACAGAGAGAAGAAGGCTGAACAGAGAGAAAACCCAGGGGATGGGTAAGGATTCTGCTTGAGTATTCAATACAGCACATGCATGTGAGGAAGCTATCTGAATCTGAGAAGAGAACCACCGAAAGGATTCATGATAACAGTGTCTGGTGTTCACAAAGGGCCGAGGGCAGTGCCTGTTCTCACCAGCAAAACTGGAAAACCCATCATTTACAGAGAGTGAGACAGAGTTCTCACAAAAACCGTGCCTTAGTGGTGGGGGAATAGTTAGCCCTAAACGAAATGCAACTTTGCTCTCAGTTAACAAATATGAAAAGCAAAGAACCTGAAGGATCAAACTGTTTTTAAGTCATTTAACTGTACCCCAGAACAAAATTCAAGAATATTTATAGAAATACAGAAATATTCAGCATCCAACAAAGGATAAGGAAGTTTATTTCATAGTAATAAAGAGGTCAATTCATCGAGAGGACGTAACAATCCTGAGTTTCATCCAACAAAGGATAAGGAAGTTTATTTCATAGTAATAAAGAGGTCAATTCATCGAGAGGACGTAACAATCCTGAGTTTCCATGTTCCAAACAATGGAACTTCAAAAAACATGAAACAAAAACTGAGAAGTACTGGAGAAAAGTCACAATTTATTTTTGGAGATTTTAATACCCCTCTCTCAATAACTGATAGAACAAGGAGATAGAAAATCAGTAAGAATGCACACAATTTGAACAACGCTATGAACCAACCTGACCTAATTGACATTTGTGGAATATTCCTTATTCAGCAGTAGAATACACTTTTTTTTCTTTTTTTTTTTTTAATTTAATTTTATTTTTTAAACTTTACATAATTGTATTAGTTTTGCCAAATATCAAAATGAATCCGCCACAGGTATACATGTGTTCCCCATCCTGAATCCTCCTCCCTCCTCCCTCCCCATTCCATCAATGTACATAAACCCTTTAAATAAAATGTCTCAAATTATGTCTGGAATATAAAATGTCTTAGATCTAAAATTTTTTTTTTAAATCTCGAAGTTAAAAACATTAATTCATACAATGCACATTTTCCTGCAAAAATTAAATTAAATAAGTCAAAAATAGAAAGAGCTCTGAAAAAAATTACCAAATATTTGAAATATAAACAACATATCTCCAAATAACCCATGGGTCAAAGAAGTTAATTGAACTGGAAGTAAACTTATGGGAAATTTTACAGAACAGTACATAACCTACGTTAGAATAAAGAATGTTTCAGTCACTGACCTCAACTTCCATTATAATAAACTGAGAAAAAAAGACATAAAACCCAGTGTAAGCCAAAGAAAGGAATAATAATGATCAGAGTATGTATTAAAGTATAAGAAAACAAACACATGATAGAAAATATCAATGAAACTAAAAGCTGGTACTTTGAGAAGACCTATAAACCTCTGGGCAGACTAATCAGTAAAAAAGAGGGAAAGAGAGAAGACACAAATTAGTAATATTAAGCATGACAGAGAGAAATCACCATAAATTCTACAGATATTAAAAGGATCATAGGGAGCATTATAAACACCTTTATTAAAAATTAATTTGACAATTTAAATAAAGTGGACAAAACCCTTGGATGATGAAAACTACCAAAATTCACTCAAGAAAAAAATGACTTGAATAGTCTCAGATATATAAAGAATTCAGTTTGTAGTTAAAAACTTTCCCAGGAAGCAACTCCAAGCCCAGATGACTTTACTGCTGAATTCCACCAAACATTTAGGAAAAAAATAATATCAATTCTACACCAATCATTGAGTAAACCAAAAAGGAGAAACACTTCCTAACTCATTTCATGAGTCCAGCACTACACTGATAATAAAAGCAGACAAAGATACTACAGGAAAATTAGAGGAGGTGACCTCATGACTATACATGCAATCATTTTCACAAAACTTTAGCAAGTCAAATCCAACAATATACAAAAAGCATACTACATCACTACTAAGTAGATCCTATCCCAGGAGGGCAAGGCTGATCTTTTAACTTAAAAAAAAAAAAGACACTGAAATTCACCATATTAACAAACCAAAAAGAAAACTATATGATCATTCTAAATTAGTGGAGAAAAAGCATTTGACAAAATCAACACAAAACAGAGTGGTTCAGTGTTCATGAATCAGAAGACTCAATATTGTTAAGATGATCCTAAATTGATCTAAAGATTCCAATCAAAATTCCATAAGCCTTCAATACTATAAAGGGCAAATTTGGAAAATCTACAGTTAATATCATACTTATTTGCAAAAGACTGAGTATTTTTTGCCTAATATCAAGATAAGATAATCTATCCAGTCTCATTTCATCTATTTAAAAGTTTCCAATAGTTCTAGACAGTTGAATAAGGTAAGAAGAAGAAATAAATCATCTAGATGGAAAAAGAATTAAGAGTGTATTTATTCATAGAAAAAAATTATCAACTATGTACAAAATTCAATGAAATCTACAAAAAAGCTTTTAGAACTAATGAGTATGTTTAGAAAGTCTTCAGGATATAAGATCAATATACAAAACTCAATTGTATTTCTATATATTAGCAATAAACAACTGGAAATTGAAATTTAAAAATCCATACCATTTAGAATAGCACAATTAGCTGCTAGGCATAAATTTCACAAAAGATATGGGAAACCTATATGATTAAAACTAAGAAAACATTGCTGAGAGAAACTAAAGATGACCCAAATAAAATAGAGTGATTCTGTGTTCATGAATCAGAAGACTCAATATTGTTAAGATCTTAAATCTCCTAAATTGATCTAAAGATTCCAATCAAAATTCCATCAGCCTTTTCATAGAAACTGACAAACTGATTATAAAAATTCATATCATATTAACCCTTTATCAGATAAAGAGTTTGCAAATATTTTTCTCCCATTCTGTAGATTGTCTTTTCATTTTGTTGTTTCCTTTTATTTATAGAAGCTTTTTACTTTGATGTCATCCCACTTGTTTATTTTTGCTTTTGTTGCCTGTGTTTTGGTGTCATATTAAAAAAAAAAAATCACTGTCATGATTTTTCCTTATGTTTTCTTATAGGCATTTAATAGTTTCATCTTTTCCATTTAAGTTTTTAATCCATTTCAAATAAATTATTGTGTGTGGAGTAAGATAAGGGTCCAATTTCATTATTTTGCACATGTATATATAGTCTCCCCAACACTACTTATTGAAGAGACTGTCTTTTCCTGCATTGTATATCCTTGGCAGCCTTGTCACAGATTAGTTGAGTGTGTATGCATGGGTTTATTTCTGGACTCTTGATTCTGTTCCATTAGTCTATGTGTCTTGTTTTAAGCCATACTGTTTCCATTATTATAGTTTTATAATATAATTTGAAATCAGGAAGTGTGATACCTCCCACTTTGTTCTTTCTCAAGAATTCTTTGGCTATTCAGGGTCTTTTGTGGTTCCATATAAATTTTAGGGCTGTTTTTCCTATCTCTGTGAAAAAATAGCAAAAAAATGAAATAATCTAATTAAAATGGGCAAAGAAACTGAACAGACATTTTTGCAAAGAAGATTTACAATTAGCCAACAGGTATATGAAAAAATGCTCAACAGCACTAATCATCAGGGAAATGCAAATAAAAGCCACAATGATATATTACCTTTTACCTATTAGCATGGATATCCTCAAAAAAAAAAAAAAAAAAGATATCAAGTGTTGTTGAGGGTGTGGAGAAAATAGAACTACCATATGATACTGAAATTCTACTTCTTAATATATATCCAAAGGAAATGAAATCAATACTTCAAAGAGCTATGTATTATATATAAAGTATCATGTATATGCTTATACATATATACATTAACAAATATATATGTACATACATAATAGACTATCATTTGGGTGCATGCCAAGTGCATGCCACTCAGTCATGTCCAACTCTTTGTGATCCTGTGGACTGTAGCCAGCCAGGCTCCTTTATCCATGGAATTTTCCAGGCAAGAATACTGGAGTGGGTTGCCATTTCTTCCTCCAGAGGATCTTCCTGACCTAGGGATAGAACCTCCTTCTCTTGTGTCTCCTGCATTGACAGGCATCATTAAGTCATAAAAAAGAAAGAAATCCTGCCATTTGCAACAACATGTATGAGCCTGGAGGACACCTGTGTAAGTGAAATACTGTAACCCTGATACAGTAAGACAATTGTTATATGACTCACTCATATGTAGAATTTGAAAATCAAATTCATAGAACTTACAGTTGAACAATGGTTTTCAGGGGCCAAAGGGTGGGGGAAATAGGGAAATATTGGTCAAAGAGTACAAACTTTCAGTTATAAGATGAATAAGTTCTTGGATTCTAACATATACCATGGTGACTAGATTAATACAGTTAAAAACACTGTATTATATATAATACAGTCAGGTTCTATGCATGAGACAGGGTGCTCAGGGCTGGTGCACTGGGATGACCCTGAGGGGTGGGAAGGAGAAAAGCTGGGAGGAAGGGTCAGGATGGGGAACACAGGTACACCCATGGCTGATTCATGTGAATGTATGGCAAAAACCACCACAATATTGTAAAGTAATTAGCCTCCAATTAAAATAAATTTTAAAAATAAAAATAAAAAACACTGTATTATATACTTTAGTTTTGATAAGATCTTATGTGTAGATCGTAAGTGTTTGCACAGCAAAAAATAGTGAGGTGTTGGATGTGTTAATTAATCTAATTGGGGTAATAATTTCATAGTGTACATGTACATTAAATCATCATATTGCATGCCCTAAGTACATATAATTTTTCTCTGTCTATGTAAGCTAGGGGAAAATCATATAGAAGCATAACAGATCAAAAATAACTGAAACAACTTTGTAAAAGAATAGAACTAAAACGGCCTCATTTTAAAACTTAACACAAAGCTACAATAATCAAAACAGTGTGATATTGGCCTCAAGTAAGCAATATCAGCAGAACACAATATGGAGTTCAAAAATAGACACATATATCACATATATGGACAATAGATTTTCAACAAAAGTACAAGAGCAATTCAATAGGGAGAGAATAGTCTTTCCAAGATAGTATTGGGACAGTTGGATGTCAATACGCAAAAAAAGTGCCATATACAAAGGTGAACTCAGAATTTAAAAGCTAAAACTACAAATTTTTATAACAAAATATAAGAGAAAATCTTTGCAGCTTTGGATTGGTCAATGTTTTCTTAAATATGACAACAAAAACCCAATTGATAAAAGAAAAAGCTCATAAAAATTTTTTTTCATCAAAATTGATGCTCATTCTTCAAAGTACACTGTTCAGAGGATGAAAAGGCAAGGGACAGACTAAAAGAAAATCTTTGCAAGCATACACAGAAAATATAAAGAGCTATCAAAACTCAATAAGAAAAAACTATTTTTAAATGTCCAAAAGATTTGAAAAGACACTTCAACAAAGAAGATATATAGATAACAGGTAAGCAACTGAAAAGATGCTCAGCATCATCCGCCATTCTAAAAACATGTATCTAAACTACAGTGAGATACTTCTATGTGTCTATTAGAATGGCTGAAATTGGGAACACTGACCATACCAAGTGGTGATGATCCATGTGGATTTGGAACACACAGAACTCACATATATCACAAACAGGAACGTAATATGGTACAACTGCTTTGGAAAACAGATTAGGGATCCATTCATTCTTTACCTAGATAGTTACACAAGAGGAATGAAAATATATGAAACCAAATATTCATGGAAATTTTATTTGTAAAAGCCAGATATTGGAAAAAAAACAAAAAACAAATGTCCATCGATGGGCAAATGGATAAAAAAATTGCATAACATCTGTACAATACTTATTCAACAATGAGAAGGGATAAAATATTGGTACAATAACATAGATGCATTTCAAAATACTAATGCGGAGTTAAAGACAGGCAAAAAAGAACACATGTTGTATGATTCTATTCACATAAATTTTAGAAAATGCAAATTAATCTATAATGACATTAAGCACATCAGTGGTTGCCTGGGGACAATAGGAGTAGGTAAAGGGGGTGGAAGAATAGATTTACAACCCTTTGGGGAAACTTTTAGTGGTGATGGATATGTTCATTATTTTTATCATGGTGATTGTTTCACAGGAGTATACATTTATCAAAACTTACCAAATTGTACTTGTTTAAAATGTGCTTCAAGGGTAACTCAATAAAGCGGCTAGAAAAGAAAACAAAAGTTATAAAAGTACGGGACCATCAACAGTTTAAAGAAACAGTGTATTTTGCTCTTAATTGTTATGTTATGTTATGTCATGTCATGTCATGGTGTGTTTTATGTTATGTTAGGAACTTTTTAAATGGTGCACTGGGATGACCCAGAGGGATGGTATGGGGAAGGAAGTGGGAGGGGGGTTCAGGATGGGAAACACATGTACACTCGTGGAGGATGCATGTTGATGTATGGCAAAACCAATACAATACTGTAAAGTAAATAATAATAATAAAATAAATTAATTTTTAAAAAGATATTATTTATAACAGTGAAGGAATCATGAAAGAAGTTTCAGTGAACGGTGTAAAAAGCAAGTTAGGGCTTCAAAGCTAGGTGGGAGGAAGCCAGGGATTGGAGGAAATAAGACAGGTTTCTTCTTTGGGTTCATGTGGAGGCAAAAGATGGCAAAAGAAGTCAAGAGTGGACGGGATTTGATGGTTGTTCAGAAAGGAAGGAAGATCAACCAAGGAAACCCTGCATTCAACTCTCACAGCCTAAGAAGAGACCCCTTGGTGAACAGTGACAGAGAAAAGCTACCAGGAGTTTACTAATCCAGCTTACCCTAAAATCCCAGGGCTTTGGGAAAACTCCAAGAGAAACAAAGTTTTATAAATTTTCTTTCTTTTAATATAAATTTATTTATTTTAATTGGAGGTTAATTACTTTACAATATTGTATTGGTTTTTCCATACATCAACATGAATCCACCACAGGTATACATGTGTTCCCCCTCCCTCCCTCCTCCCCATACCATCCCTCTGGGTCGTCCCAGTGCACCAGTCCCAAGAAACCAGTATCATGCATCGAACTTGGACTGGCAATTTGTTTCAGTCCATTCATCATAATATAGTATGATATTATACATGTTTCAATGCCATTCTCCCAAATCATCCCACTCTCTCCCTCTCCCACAGAGTCCAAAAGACTGTTCTATACATCTGTGTCTCTTTTGCTGTCTCCCATACAGGGTTATCGTTACCATCTTTCTAAATTCCATATATATGCAGTAGTATACTGTATTAGTGTTTTTCTTTCTGGCTTACTTCACTCTGTATAATAGGCTCCAGTTTCATCCACCTCATTAGAACTGATTCAAATGTATTCTTTTTAATGGCTGAGCAATACTCCATTGGTATATGTACCACAGCTTTCTTATCCATCCATCTGCTGATGGACATCTAGGTTGCTTCCATGTCCTGGCTATTATAAGCAGTGCTGTGATGAACATTGGGGTACACGTGTCTCTTTCAATTCTGGTTTCCCCAGTGTGTATGCTCAGCAGTGGGATTGCTGTGTTGTATGGCAGTTCTATTTCCAGTTTTTTAAGGAATCTCCACACTGTTCTCCATAGTGGCTGTACTAGTTTGCATTTCCACCAACAGTGTAAGAGGGTTCCCTTTTCTCCACACCCTCTCCAGCATTTATTGCTGGACTTTTGGATCGCAGCCATTCTGACTGGCGTGAAATGGTACCTCATTGTGGTTTTGATTTGCATTTTTCTGATAATGAGTGATGTTGAGCATCTTTTCATGTGTTTGTTAGCCATCTGTATGTCTTCTTTGGAGAAATGTCTATTTAGTTCTTTGTCCCATTTTTGATTGGGTTATTTATTTTCCTGGAATTGAGCTGCAGGAATTGCTTGTATATTTTGGAGATTAGTTGTTTGTCAGTTGCTTCATTTGCTATTATTTTCTCCTATTCTGAAGGCTGTCTTTTCACCTTGCTTATGGAGAAGGCAATGGCACCCCAATCCAGTACTCTTGCCTGGAAAATCCCATGGTCAGAGGAGCCTGGTAGGCTGCAGTCTATGGGGTCACTAAGAGTCAGACATGACTGAGTGACTTCACTTTCACTTTTAACTTTCATGCATTGGAGAAGGAAATGGCAACCCACTCCAGTGTTCTTGCCTGGAGAATCCCAGAGAAGTGGGAGCCTGGTGGGCTGCCGTCTATGGCAGAGTCGGACACAACTGAAGCGACTTAGCAGCAGCAGCAGCAACATAGTTTCCTTTGTTGTGCAGAAGCTTTTAAGTTTAATTAGGTTCCATTTGTTTATTTTTGCTTTCATTTCCAGTATTCTGGGAGGTGGGTCATAGAGGATCCTGCTGTGACTTATGTCGGAGAGTGTTTTGCCTATGTTCTCCTCTAGGAGTTTTATAGTTTCTGGTCTTACATTTAGATCTTTAACCCATTTTGAGTTTATTTTTGTGTATGGTGTTAGAAAGTGTTCTAGTTTCATTCTTTTACAAGTGGTTGACCAGTTTTCCCAGCACCACTTGTTAAAGAGATTGTCTTTAATCCATTGTATATTCTTGCCTCCTTTGTCAAAGATAAGGTGTCCATAAGTGCGAGCAGAAAAAGAAATAAAAGGAATCCAAATTGGAAAAGAAGAAGTAAAACTCTCACTGTTTGCAGATGACATGATCCTCTACATAGAAAACCCTAAAGACTCCACCAGAAAATTACTAGAGCTAATCAATAAATATAGTAAATTTGCAGGATACAAAATCAACACACATAAATCCCTTACATTCCTATACACTAATAATGAGAAAACAGAAAGAGAAATTAAGGAAACAATTCCATTCACCATTGCAACGAAAAGAATAAAATACTTAGGAATATATCTACCTAAAGAAACTAAAGACCTATATATAGAAAACTATAAAACACTGGTGAAAGAAATCAAAGGGGACACTAACAGATGGAGAAATATACCATGTTCATGGATCAGAAGAATCAATATAATGAAAATGAGTATACTACCCAAAGCAATCTATAGATTCAATGCAATCCCTATCAAGCTACCAACGGTATTTTTCACAGAGCTAGAACAAATAATTTCACAATTTGTATGGAAATACAAAAAACCTCGAATAGCCAAAGCAATCTTGAGAAAGAAAAATGGAACTGGAGGAATCAACCTGCCTGACTTCAGGCTCTACTACAAAGCCACAGTCATCAAGACAGTACGGTACTGGCACAAAGACAGAAATATAGATCAATGGAACAAAATAGAAAGCCCAGAGATAAATCCACGCATCTGTAAATTTCCTGAGTGAGTGAGATCAATATCTACAAATGATTTTTATTGTAATCCCCTTTTGGAAAGAAAAATGTCTGAGCTGTGCCTACTGAATAGGGCTGCTTACTAGTAGATTGCATCCATGTACTCCTATAATAGTATATTGTTGATTTTCAAATGGGCATTAATAAGTAGAAATATACAAATGGCTCAGGGAAGTCTACTCAGTGCTCTGTGCTGACCCAAAGTGAAAGTGAAGTCGCTCAGTCGTGTCCAACTCTTTGCAACCCTGTGGACTGTAGCCTACCAGGCTCCTCTCTCCTTGGGATTCTCCAGGCAAGAATACTGGAGTGGGTTGCCATTTCCTTCTCCAGGGGATCTTCCCAACCCAGGGGTCTAACCCCAGTCTCCCGCATTGCAGGCAGACACTTTAACCCTAAAGGACATCCAAAATAGAGGGAATAAAAGTATATGTATAGACAATTAACTTTATTGTACAGTATAAACTAACACAAATTGTAAGGCAACTATACTCTGATAAAAATACATTTTAAAAAAGTAGAAATATAAGAAGTAAAAAGCAAAACCAAAAATAAGAGTTATAATATTTTATTTCACATTCCAGATCATCTTACATACCAGGGAATCACACCTCACTTAGGAGACCACAGAGTTAGATTAAGCATTCTAGTCATGTCTGGGCTTTCCTGGTGGCTCAGATGGTGAAGAATCCACCTGCAATGCAAGAGACCTGGGCTCCTTCCCTGGGTTGGGAAGATCCCTGGAGGAGGGCATAGCAACCCACTCTGGTATTCTTGCCTGGAGAATCCGCATGGACAGAGGAGCCTGGTGGGCTACAGTCCATGGGATTGCAAAGAGTCAACCACCACTGAACAATTAAACACACAGTCATGTCTAGTGGACAGGGAATAATCTGATGTGGTAGACTGTGACAATAAGAAAAATATAAATATTTGTGATAGCAAAACAGTGGAAGAGATTGGCCTAGCCAAAGGAGAATAACTAGTTAAATTTATACACATTTGACAGACTATTAAACAACTGTTTAAAATGATGTTTTCAAAGAATATTCCCGAACATGTAAAAATATTCATGATGTGGTGTTACATGAGAAAAATCAATGTATAACACTGAGAAAGATTCCAGTTTTGTGTGTGTGTGTGTGTGTGTGTGTATATATATATATATATATATATATATATATATATATATATCACAGAAAAATCTGGAAGAAATTTTTTGAGGGGTGGTTAAATTGCAGATAATTTCATATTTCTACTTTATCCTTTTAGTATCCTGCAAATGCTCAATATGAATGCTATCCACTTTATAATCAAAAAAACACAATAGTTTTGTAAATAAAGCAGTATAAACAAATAACTCCACCAGGCAGTAAGAAGTGGTGACACTAAGGAAGCATCTATAATTCTGATGAGACATTAGGAAGCTTGGAAAGAAGATTTTTAAATAAAAAATCAGAACACTAACAGTCACGTGAAGGATTCTGGGTTCTCAGTAGTCAGGCTTCAGGGACCTACCAGCACTAGGGGATATCTGAACACTCCATTCCTCCGCAAACACCCATCCAGCTGATTATACAATGGGCTCTGGGCAAGACTCTGGGGATAGAAAGATGCATCAGATGTAGAAGGCCCTGCCCCGGAAGTGTTTCCCAGCCAGTGCTCTGTGTTCCCATGTTGGGTTATCACAAACACAAAGCAAAAATAATTTTCTTCCTTTACACAAGGTGGCTTTTTTGTTTTTCCATAATACAAGATGATTAAGGGATATTCTGGCCACTGAAACCCAGAAAAGCATAGCAATTAGAGCTTGTAGATGGGCAAATAAAACGAAAATATCAGACAGGCTGAAAGGTTAGGGTCTTCATTCTGAAGGCTGGGAAGGGAAGGGATTTGGATCCACAGAACCTGGAACCCATTGGGGCACTGACTTCTTACAAGATTCCAAAACTCTATAACTAGGAGATGTCTTATGAAATGTGATCCAGGTTTAGCTCCAGACATAAAAGGAAGCAATTTCTCTTACACTGAGTAATAAACGGATTGGAACTTATTGGAATTCATCATTCCCAAGAGGCAGTGCTGGCAGGAAATATAAATGCCTTCCAAAAGCTTTGGACAAATTTATGAATGATAGAATCATAAATGATCGCTCTTGCTCACTTCCTCTTGCTCTTTCTCACTCAAGCAGACTCCATCCTTAGAAACTGAGCCAGTGTTTGCCCTGGAAGATTCTGCTCAGATATCCCCTAAGGGCCAGGCAAGGTCAAGGTAGGTCCCCACTCTGTGCTCCTATATCCCCCTGTATGTAACGGTCATCACCCTAACCACACAGTATTATAATTCCCTCTTGATGGGTCTGTGGCCCCACTAGTTGTGACGCCAACAAAGGTAGCACTGAGTCAGAGTTCAGTTGATGTGGGTTAAAAGAGAGTGTTATATGGACTCTACCCTTTTTTGTTTAAAAAGAAAAAAGCTGTGCCTGACTTTTTGTGACCCCATGGACTGTAGCCCACCAGGCTCCTCTGTCCATGAATTTCCCAGGCAAGAATACTGGAGTGGGTTGCCATTTCCTTCTGCAGGGGATCTTCCAGATTCAGGGATCAAACCTGCATTTCCAGCATCTCCTGCTTTGTCAGGCAGATTCTTTACCACTGAGCCACCTGGGAAACCCTGCTTTCCCTCAGGGCAAAATCTTGAGAAATGTGTACTGGCTGGAGTGTTGATTTCTTTCAAGTCCTCAACTCTCCACTGCCCCATGTATTCCCAGAGCAGAAAATCTGATAGAAAGGTAGGATACCCTCTCAGAGGGAACCACCAACTGAAATCCTGCAAAAACATCTTATGGAAGAAACAGCTCTTAGAAATTCCTGGGGGATGGATGTCTGAAGGACTCTCATCCCACCCCACTTCATCACCTCCCAGACTTGCTCACCAGACAGCTCTGTTGTCCACCACTGTGAGCTTCTGAGCTCTGATTTGCAAGTCAGTTCCCTGGGAATTTCATGATAAAATACATTCAGCTCAGTTATGTCAAGGACACAGTCTCTTGTATCTCCTCTAAAACCTTGTTTAATAACATTAGTCTCCCCATATGTGTGCCTAGATTCTTCAGCTTGAGGCTGGAAGGATTTTAATTTATTTTTCCATTAATGGTTAGGATCCATGCTAAACCTGTAAATATTGTTTCTATAAATTCACTGCAGTGCTAATTTTTAATGCAAATAAATAAACAGAGTGAGCAACTCAGAGACAGTTTGCCCCAATGGAGTTTTGCAAATCGTCTTCATTTGGCTTAGGAGAGAAGAGGGTGGAACACTTTATATTCTGGTAAGTTGCAGTGATCAGCTATGGTCCAGTTTCTTCATTCTTGGGATTTCTCAAGGATATATGGGAGAGAGGAAAGATAAATCAAAAGTAGAGATCATAATACCATACAGTTGCTAAAGTTGGAAAAGATCTTAGGGATTTTCTACTAAAACTCTCTCTTTTGTTTTATGGGTGAGATATGAGGTCATAGAAAGAGTAAAGCCTGCCTGGGGACATATGGCCCTAGAGTAGCTGTGCAAAGTCCAGAAATGGCAGCCTACTTTAGGTCCCCAAAAACATCAAGGAGTGCGTTTGTTGGCAGAGCCCCTGTGGCTAAGTTTGTGATTATCATTCAGCTGCCAGTGACCCACCGGGGTCATCACATGGTACAGATTCTCCTGGTCTGTGCTCATTTGAAATCTTCTACTCTATAGATTCCATACATCTATTTAAACATATCTGACGTTTACTCTGATTTAGGGTTGCCAAAATACAGTCACTAAAATTGCTCAAAACCTATAGAGGTAAAATATGAGGTCTTGCCAAGAATCTTAGGAGCCCAGAGCCCAGACTCTGACCAGGACTCAGAGATCCAGAGCGCGATGAGCCCAGGCCTTAAAGTGCTCTAGATAGGCGGGTCCTCTGACAAAACAAGAAAAAGGCACAGAAAAGCCCAAGGTGAAGTTGGCACCCATCATTATCAGTCTAGAAACCATGAAAGCTAAAATGTTTGGGTTGCCCCTCATTGGCTGGGAGCACCCCCTGAGCACAGTCTCCAAAGTGGCATTTCTCAACAGTTCTCAAAATAGTAGGTTATGACAGTGGCAGGGAAAGGCATTGTAGAAAGTAGGCTTGAACTATCAGATTGACCATCACTGGCTAGACTGTGAGATGTCTAAAGAAGACAGGCTGCAGGTGATGGCTTCTCCATGTGCTCACCCTTCCACCACCCAATAGTGCCTCCTCTGCCCTCGTAGAACCACCCTCTTCTGGAGCTGGGGGAGGCGAAGAGGGTACAGTTAGAGAGAACAGGATACAGTGAGGATCTGAATCTTAAAAGAGATTCATCTGTATAGAAGTCTACCCTGCAGTCAGGCAATGATTCCCATCAAGCAAGACTCAAAGAATGCACTGAGCAGGAATGGCCACCACCGTGCCCAGGGCTCTGGGAATCTAATGACTGTTGGGAGAAGACATGGGCCACACAGGGTTCATCAACTGGTGTTTGTGGATCTGTCTTGTGATCCTTTGTCACTGTGATGACAGCGATTCCCAAGCATGGCTGAGTGTTCACTGGTCTGGGATTGCAGGCTGCTAGGAGGTGATAGGAGGGGAATAAAGATGGGTTAATAGCTGCACAGAGTGGGTCCAGGCTGGAGCCTCTGCCTATCCAATATTCAGGACTGAAGCAGGTCTTCCTCCCTGGGCTTAGCTGTGTGATCCTTAGAGAAATATTTACACTCTTCATAGGGGAGAACAAATCTGATTGTATTTGTTATCTATTTAATAGTGCATCCAGATTACAATTCCTCTTTTTCATGGTATTTAATTTGGGAGTGAATTTATTGGTGGTGGGAAAGTCCTTCAGATTTCAAACTGAGAAATAAACTGCCAGTCTAAGAGGCTCTGGGATCTCTTTATTCTTGTTGGTTTGCAGAGAGCAGAAAGACCTTGGGAGCAAGAGAAAAGACTACAGCAGGACTGAGTTAGCTATTATATGACCCTCTATTACAGTTTTCTATGGATATAAAACTCATCTTTCTCAGAGAAGGAACTCAGAAAGGAAATGAAAAAAGAAAAATTCACCGAGTCTAACATTTGTCACTTGGGATATTGTCATATTTTCTGGATCATACATTAGCTTCTACTTTTACAGATGCTTATATAATTTGAATAAAGAGCAAAAAAAAAAAAAAAATCCCATGCCCTGGGTTTTGGCTCTGGAAAGAAGTACAGGAAGAGACAGACTAGACCATAATCAGGTAATCAGGAAATATGTGATTTTTAAGTTACTATTGATATTTTGAACTGTGAAAGTATGGAGACCTAAGTATATGGTCCTGTGTTTTATGACTCTTCAGTCGGTAATTGGATATAGGAACCTGGGTCAAGAACTTGGTTTGGGTTGGAGAGGGAAGTTGAATTGCTCTATTTAAGAATGTAGTCAGAGGATAAGAATGGATTGATTACAGCCATGGATTTAGCAAAGAATACTGAAGCACTGATTCTTGGGCTTCCCTTGTAGTTCAATTGGTAAAGAATCTACCTGCAATGCAGGAGACCACCGTTCAATTCCTGGGTCAGGAAGATCCGCTGGAGAAGGGATAGGCTACCCACTCCAGTATTCTTGGGCTTCCCTGGTAGCTCAGCTGGTAAAGAATCCACCTGAAATGTAGGAGACCTGGGTTCTATCCCTGAGTTGGGAAGATCCATTGGAGAAGGGAAAGGATACCCACTCCACTGTTCTGTCCTGGAGAATTCTATGGACTATATCCATGGGGTTGCAAAGAGTGGGATATGACTTAGTGACTTTCACTCACTGAGGCACTGAATCCCATGGGGCCATGCCCTGTGGGGGTCCTCCATATTCCCCCAACTCTGAATTTCCTGAAGGCCACAATCCTGTTAATCCTCCCCTCCCCATAAACATACTCCCCAGAGCTCCTCCCCCCCATGGAAATCCTACCCCCACCATTCAAGTCTCCCCCTTGCTCTGGCCTGCAGCCAGGGTATCCAGGCTACTAACCTTCCACCCTAAACACCCACCACTCCCTTCTCCTCTCCACACCCACCACCGGCCCTGGCAATCCTTCTGCCAATTCCTGGATACCTGGAATCAGGGCCAGGATTGGAAGAAAAGATGAAGGCAAAGGCTGAAGGCAAAGAAAGTTCATAGACATGCAAGGCACCCAAGGCAGTAAGCATTCCTTTGCTTCCTGCACCAACTACAGGGCTATGCCTTCCTGCCCGCATGTCCAACCAACCTGTCTCTCCAACATGCTTCTGATGCTTTCATGCAATATTGTGCTGGGGGAAATAACCCTATTCCCCAAGCCTGAAACACTCATTGTTACCTGGTCATAACTGAAGAGGAAAAAAATGGAAAAAGGCCACTGGGCCAGTATGATTATCCTCTCTCTTCTCAGTTGACCTTGTAGCTGCCAGGTTCAGAAGATCAGCAATTTTTGAAAATAGTGAACCTTTGAGCTATGACAAATTTTAAATTAATAAACTGTAATGTATCACATTTTGGTAATTGGTGATAATTGAGGTGACAAAAGTATATTAAGAACATTGTTCCATTTTTCTTAATGGTTGCTTAGCTGAGTGTTTTGAGGGAGCGAAAATCCTTCCCAACAGGCTTGTATTGCCTATACTTACCGCAGGGTCCGCTAGCAATGATATCTGCCTTATCTGCATTCCTCAACCTGTTATGATGTATCAGATACTACTACTTTCTTTTTCCAGATGCTAATCCCAATAAAACTATTTCTCCTGGGGTTGTGAGCAGAGAGAATAAATGAACAACTGTGTCTGTGGTTTGAGTCAGAAAATGGAAGAGGGGGCATGGCAGCAAGCCAAGTCCTGTGGGGGATTTTGTCTAATTTTCGAGTATAATGCCTACACTCAATTTTAAGCAGTTGCCTATCAGCCCTAACATTACCCACAGATGATCCTTAATTAAAAGTGTCCTGTGCACATCAAATGTGTTAGTGATAATTTGGGATAAATTTAAGGAACTAGGAGGTCTTCAACTTGAAGCAAAGATGTGTAGAAAATTAATGATGGTAAAGGAAGCAAGACAAGAGCTGAAACTAAAACACCAAATCAAAATTTAACTAGGAAAAAGAACAGCTTCCAGATAAACTAATATAAATAGGAGATACTAGTATAAACCACAATTAAATTAAAAAAAAAAGAATTCTCTAAAATTATAAAGAAAAGTGGTAAGTGAACCTAAAATGATGGCATAAGCACAGTAATTATTCCAAGATATTATAAAACACATCAGTTGACTTTCCATCCTAAGTAGAATAGCTCTAAAGATAAAGCTCTAAAGATAAAAGAACTGCAAAAATATTGTAAACTATATGTATCCAATTATCATATTGTTATTTGCATTATGAGTTTTATTATTCTTTGGTTGTTTTGTGTGTATTGTGGGAATAAACAAATATTTATTTGAATGAATAAATGAATGCTTATGTTGATATTTTTAAGAACTGGGATTTTCAGTGTAGAAGGAGTTACAGGCATAAAAATAATGAGGTTAAATAAAACCTCATAATCCTGAATTTGGGGTACAAGTACCAGAATGAAATCATGATGAATTTTATCTTTTGAAAATGTAAATATTTCCTGGCTCAATCTGCTGCAAAGTACAGAAACAGTGACCAATCCAATAGCAGTGAGCACTTCTAGTATCCAGACTATGGTTTCTAAATATTTCTCCAAAAAGGACTCTCCTTGAAGAATGGCTGACTCCAGATCTGGGACAAGAAATGAATAAAGAAAACTATATATAATTTTGAGTTTTCTTTATTCATTTCTTGTCCCAGATCTGGAGTCAGCCATTCTTCAAGGAAGTAAATGAGAAATACTAGGATTTTGTCAAAAGGAATCAGGATCCAAATTGAAAAGTCTCCCACTATCTAAAGCTGGGATAATTTGGCCATTGATAAGGATAAGTTTTGATGGCTTGATATGATATCAAATATGTTTGAATTCATAAGCCCAAATGATGCTAAAGAAAAATAGCAACAGCAAAAAAGTAACTTTTTGGAGAATTAGAAAATCAGTTCACTCTTCTAAAGATTGGTAAATATAAAGAAAGTGTCAAGAAATTTTCTTTCTTTCCCTACAAAAAGATGTACCTCAGAGTAAACAAATTGATGCTGAAGGAAGTTTTTTCTTTATAGAAGTTTTCTAGGTTCCAAGGGAAGAAGAAATGATAGAGCTAGGAAATCAATATTTGGAAACTACAAATGAACTGATGGATCTAGACAATTATTTTCAATGTTGATTACATCATGAAGAGTGACACCTGAATGGACATAGCAAGTTTCCTGATAAAAGTACAGAACTCCTCCAATGGAGTGGTCTTGCTAAAAAAAAAGAAAAAAAAAAAAAACTGAATCTAATCAAGCCTAGATCTAACTAGCAATTTAGAGGAACAGAAGAACTCATTAAATGAAGTCATGGGATCCAATTAGTAAAATCCAGACAGTGGAAAACCCTTTAGGACAGACAATTCAGTTTCTTCAACAACTAAATTAAAAGAAAAGTGAAAATGGGAACATTTAGTTTAAAAGAGACTTATGATAGATAACAACAATTGCAATGTGTGGACCTTGTTTATATCTGGGTTGAAGCAAACTATAAAATGTAAAAAGAATGAGACAACTGAGAAAATGTGAACACTGATTGGATATTTAACGATATCAAAGGATTTTTCTTCTGTAATAATGAATGGTATTGTGGTTATGGTTAGAAATTCTAAAAAATAAAAATTCCTAACTTTTAGAGATACATACATATTTATATGGGCTTCCCAGGTGGGGCTAGTGGTAAAGAACCCACCTGCCAATGCAGGAGACCCAGCAGGCACCAGTTCAATCCCTAGGTCAGGAAGATCCCTTGAAGGCAAGCAGGGCAACCCACTCCAGTATTCCTGCCCGGAGAATCCCATGGACAGAGGAGTCTGGCAGGCTACAGTCCATAGCGTAGCCAAGAGTTGGACACAACTGAAGTGACTTAGCACACACACATGCACATGTTTATGTATGAATTGACATACCAGATGAAATTTACTTCAAGAAATGGGGATGGTGGAGAGGGCAAAGTCAGTGAGTAGGAATATAAAGGAAACAAGTTTGGCTGTGAGCTTACTAATATTGAAGCTGGATGATGGACACCTAGGGCTTTGTACATTATTCTCTCCCCTTTTGTATGTTCATTTTTTCCCATAATAAAAATGTTTTAATTTTAAAAAAGAGGAAAGAGAAGAGGATGTTGGCATAAGAGAAATACCTGAATCATTTTAAAAGTCATCAAAGGGAGTTTTCCTGTTGGCTCAGTGGTAAAGAATCCACTTGCCAATGCAAGAAACACAGGTTTGGTCCCTGATCTGGGAAGATCCCACATGCCATGGAGCAACTAAGCCCATGCACCGCAGCTATTGAGCCTGTGCTCTAGAGCCTGGAAACCACAACTACTGAGCCCACATGCCACAACTACTGAAACCTGTGTGCCCTACAGTCTGCGCTTGGCAACAAGAGAAGCCACTGCACTAAGAAGCCTGCACACCGCAGCTGGAGAGTAGCCTCCACTCACTGCAACTAGAGAAAAGCCTGTGCAGCCACGAAGACCCAGTACAGCCAAAAAAAAAGAAAAAAAAAACTTTTAAAAAAGTCATCAATGGGATCATCCCAGAAAGCTGTAGAACTTGAAACTTTGAAGCAGGGAGAATTCTCCATAAAGAGAGAATTTCTTCATTTTTATTATCATCCCACATGGGTTGTATTGTGACTACAATCTCAGACATCTTCTCCTTTCATAAGTACATTTCTTTTCCCATGTAGAGAGTGGTCCTCTCTGTCCTCCAGAGCTGGCCAATCTGAAACCAGTGCCATGAGGAGGAGTTTAATTCTGTAACTTACAAAGAGTTGGCCACTAATTAGCAAAATTGGGGGGGGGGGTCATTAGAGGACCAGGGGTCATTAATTAGAACCCCAGGAGTCGAGGGTCTTGCTTGTTTGTACACTAAACCATTTAATTTTTTCAGTGCCTTTGATCAAAATGTGTACCATGATTCTCTGTAAACCCGTACCCAGCTCTATCTATCTCACACTGACATTACCTGCCTGCCCCTGGGAGCCTGGGGAACCCTGGCCCATACCCTAAATTCTAAAAGAATTCTGCCTCAAAGATTTAGACATTTTCCCTATTCTATAGCACTTAAAAACACTGCCACAAAGCCATTCAGATGCTGCTAGTGGACTGCTGCTGCTGCTGCTGCTAGGTCGCTTCAGTCGTGTCCGACTCTGTGGACCCCATAGACGGCAGCCCACCAGGCTCCCCCGTCCCTGGGATTCTCCAGGCAAGAATTCTGGAGTGGGTTGCCATTTCCTTCTTCAATGCATGAAAGTGAAAAGTGAAAGTGAAGTTGCTCAGTCGTGTCCGACTTGTAGCGACCCCATGGACTGTAGCCCACCAGGCTACTCCGTCCGTGGGATTTTCCAGGCAAGAGTACTGGAGTGGGGTGCCATCGTCTTCTCTGCTAGTGCACAGTTCAGTCAAATTCAGTACCCACCCTTTCTTTCACCCATTCTGCCTCTACCTTTAAATCTTGAATCCCAAAGACTTCTAGTAATATGAATTTATTGACAAAAATGTCTTCCTATAGCTCAATAAAATCTCCACTTCCTGTTTTCTAGACAAAAACACATTTGGATGCTTAAAAATCATTGAGTGGGTTTTATCCAGTGAGAAAAGTCAAGCCAAAGTAGCCTATCTCATTTAGATAAAGTAATTGCAGTAGAATGAGTAACTTCGTGTTTACCCTCCTTGATGAACTTTAAGATGAAACTAGAATTAGTTTAGGAATATCACAATAGGATCAGTCTATAGGGAAACCCTGCCTCTGAGGAGAAAATGATTGACATGCTTTCAAATCGCCTTAGAGGACTATGGTTTAGAACAGGAAAACAATCTGGGTGTCTTGCAATAAGTTAGGCCCAGAATAAGCTTCCAAGAGTTTGAAGACTGATTCTGCCAGTTTCCTGCCTTGGGCATGTCATTTCACCTCTCTGAGCCTCGGTTTCTCAGATTTCTCTATGAAGTGGGAATATTGTTTTTTCTGCTTTATAGGGCTATAGGAGAATTAAATAAGATCATGAATGTGAAGGAGCGCCTGGAAAATAGCAGATGTTCAGTTATTGCTTCCGCTTTGTTACATGAAAGTCAGCTGAGACCATATCTGAGCCAAAAAAGGAACCTGGTTTGTGCTTTCAGAATTCACAGATAGAGGTTAGAGAAAACTGAGTAGACCCAGCACAGAGGAGACAATAACTCTGAAAAGATACTGTCTTCCTGAGTCAGGGGAAAGGATTATTTGCCATTTGGAATAAGATGAGGGCAATGCTGAATTGAAGATTGCTATAGACTAATGGCACCCCACTCCAGTACTCTTGCCTGGAGAATCCGGTGGACGGAGGAGCCTGGTGGGCTGCAGTCCATGGAGTCGCTAAGAGTCGGACACGACTTTGCGACTTCACTTTCACTTTTCACTTTCATGCATTGGAGAAGGAAATGGCAACCCACTCCAGTGTTCTTGCCTGGAGAATCCCAGGGACGGGGAGCCTGGTGGGCCGCCGTCTATGGGGTCACACAGAGTCGGACATGACTGAAGTGACTTAGCAGCAGCAGCATAGACTAAATATTGTTTTGTTGTTGTTCAGTCACTGTCATGACCACCTCTTGGCAATCCCATGGACTGTAGCACAAGCACACCAGACTCCTCTGTCCTCCACCATCTGCTGGACTTTGCTTAAATTCATTTTCATTGAGTTGGTGATGCTATCCATCCATCTCATCCTCTGCCACCCCCTTCTCCTCCTGCCCTCAATCTTTCCCAGCATCAGGGTCTTTTCCAGTGAGTCTTTTCTTAACATCTTTTCTTAGCATGAGGTGGCCAAAGTATTGGAGCTTCAGCTTCAGCAACAGAACTTCCAATAAATATTCAGGGTTGATTTCCTTTAGGATTGACTGGTTTGATCTCTTTGTAGTCTAAGGGACTCTGAAGAGTCTTCTCCAACAATATCATTTCCCCTGCCAAAAAAAAGGATATATTGAACACTTAATGCCCAGTGGGATGGTATTGGGGGGAGGTTCTTTGGGAGGTAAATAGATCACGAAGGTGAAGCCCCCATGGTGGGATTAGTGCCCTTTCAAGAAGAGACAGAGAGAGAGTCTCCCTCTTCATTATGTGAAAATATATCAAGAAGATGTCAATCTACAAACAAAGAGAATCCTCACAAGGAACTTAATCATTCATAACCTTCATCTTGTACTTATCAGCCTCTAGAATTGTGAGAAATAAACTTCTGCTTGTTAAGCCACCCATCTAGGGTATTTTGTTATAACAGCTCAAGTGAACTAAGAGACTTAACACATTTCTGGCAAGTTTCTGAGCTTTTCCAGAGGTCTTGCTCCTAAATTGGATGATTTATAGAAAATTTCAGGCTGCATCCAAAATGTATATACCTACTTGGAATTTTTGCCATAATCAATGTATTGGAACTGATAAGACCATGTTATCTATAGATTTACATGAATGCCTTTGGCAAACAGCCATGGGGAAAATATCTAGACAGAAACATTTATAACAACACCAATGGGAGTGTTATATTTTAATGAGTTCAATTTGGACCAAGGTCTGTGTTTATGACTTTACAAAGGTTGATCAGTGGAATACACAAAGGGCTAAGAATTTCCACCATGGCCTATGTTCATAAAATTGCTCTATTTATTAATAGTGTAGAGGTATGCCTGGGTCATCTCAAATTGTAACTCAGAGCAGAGTCCAACTTAATCTTGTGTGAAACTTGGTCAATACCAGGCTACTTCCCTGGACCCAAAGGTGGTAAAAGTATAGGAGGAAAGAGTCTAACTTTTTATTTTCTGGCCATTTGTTTCTAAATTCTTTTTAGACTATTGTTTCTAAACTCAGCTTCCTACAATTACAAAGGAAATTTAGCAAACTCTAGTATGTTCCAAGGAAAGCAAAATTTCTGGAAATCATCATGAGTGAGGTCTTTTTGAAAGACTAAATGAAAAGTAAAAGATTTATAGATGCAAAGCCTGTCCTTTTTTGTTCCACAGGCTGCCAACACATTGGAATTATTTTGTGTAATGCCAGAGGAAGGAGCTAGGATGAATGGGTAGAGGTTACACATGGGAAAACCTCAAATTGGAGAGAGAGAGAGAGAGAGTAATAGTTTTCATCGCTCAGTTGTGTCTGACTCTTTGTGACCCCGTGGACTATAACCCACCAGGCTCCTCTGTCCATAGATCCTCCAGGCAAGAATACTGGAGTGGGTTGCCATTCTCTTCTCCAGGGAATCTTCCCGACCTGGGGATCAAACCCAGGTCCCCTGCATTGCAGTAAGATTCTTTACCATCTGAGCTACAGGGAAGCATATATATATATATATATATATATATATGCTTAGATCTAAACCAAAACATAGGATCTGGAGAGGTGGTGAATTCTGACACTAGTGATGTGCAGGCAGAATCCAATCACTTTTCAGCAGTAGGATTTATGTGTTGGCTTGGATGACCTCTAAGATCACTCAATGCTTACATTCTGTGCTTCCCTAAAAATTGCAGCTCATAAGCAGCAGTGTGGCTTAGTGGCCAAGAGCATGGTTTGGGAGAGATGTATACCTGGATTTCAACTCTAACTCTGTAAAATTGGTCAAAATTTCTAACTCCTCTAAGGTTCAGTTTTCATTTACAAAATAAGGATCATAATAGTAATTATCTTCAACTGCTTTGTAAAAATCCAGTTAAATTATCTTGAGCTCAGCATATTAATAACATCCCCAGGAAAGACAAAAACAGATCTTTCTTACCACTTCAACAACTATGGACCTTTCTTAGATGTATACAGTGATGGATTAGGTGCAATGACTTGTTTTGTTTTTATAAGAGCATAAGAAGTCAAAGCAGCTACAGACCCTTTCAATAGAAAATTATCCTCAGGGGGAAATACTGGCAGTTGTATGAGTGTCAGGAAAAAACTGTCTATATATTTTGGGTCAGGAGCTTACTTTGTGGAGAGATCATCAGTGGAATACCCAATGCCCTGCTACATAGGGCATGGGAATGTGAGACTTCCCATTGGGCACTCAGATAGATGAAAACAGATAGCAGAAGGGATTTCTTAGATAGAGGAAGGGAACAAACTGGTCTGTAGCAGTTCTCAAACTCAGGAATAGTGCATCCTGACCTTTGCCTAAGATGACAGAAGAAGAGGGAGGTCACAAGGGCCATGTAGGGAGGGCTCGGATGTTGCTGTGGGGGCTTAAAAAGGAAACATTCAGCAGTTAAGCAGGGAGAGAGAGTAGAGAGGGAGCTTTCCAGCTACACTACCAAATCGGCCAGAAAGCTGAGTCTCAGCTTTCTCCTTTGTCCAAGAACCTACAGCCTATTCTTTATATCAAATCCCTGCTGCTGAATAAAGCAAACTCATGGCTCCTAATTGAGAGAAAGCAGCCCCACCAGGCTTGTGAATAAATGGATGTGCACTCCAACCTACTGACGCATCTCTGAACTTTGATTTCACTTATCAGGAGCCCAATTTCATTATAGCCAAGTGCTCGATTCTGCAGAAATGCCACGGAGAGAAACAGTGAAATTAGACGGCTTTGTTTGGACTTCGGTGGCATCCCAAGCCACAGAAACTTTCTGTGATATCACATCCCCTTAATGTGAATATTTACTGCCTACCTCCCTTGAGGAATATCTTCTTTCTTTCACACTCTGTTCAATTTCAAGTTTCAATTTCCGTAATTTTATTGACATGACAACATACACAAATGCTGCTGGAGTTAATCCAACAGTGTTCCATGTCTGGGCCCGTTTTATATCATTTCTGCCTTTCCTATTATTTTCCATCTCTCATTTGGTGATAGGCTGTCACAGAATGGGGAAGTTATCTGGCTGTCCTTATTTTCCCTGAAATTTATGGAGAATTTTCCCTTCCATCTTAGAAAGCAGTCTGTTGCACTTTCAGATAGGTTGATAAAAAGCACATTATCTTTTTTCTTCATATTTCACACACAGGAGGCTCTCCTTCCATCTCTTCAATCTCTCTGATTACCAACTCTGAATTGTATAAGTTTCAAATCATCTCTGACTGTTCATATTTTTATGTTGATTTTTGTTTGTTGCTTTACATTTCCATTTTTGTGTTGGGATTGCTGATCTTAAACCTGCTGAAGGCTTGGAGCGTGCATTCGTTTCTTGGGCTGCCATAACAAATGATCACAAACTTGGATGGCTTAAAGCAACAGACATTTTTTTGTCTCCACTTCTGGAGCCCAGAAGTCCCAAATCAAGGCTCTTTCCAGAGTTTCTAAGCGACAATCCTTCCCACCTCTACCTAGCTTCTGGTGGTTGTGAACCTCAGCTTAGAGATGCATCATGCCAATCTTTGTCCCCATGGTCACATTTCATTCTCCTTCAGTCTATGTCTAAGTCCAAATTCCCTCTTCTTATAAAGACACAGTCATTGGATTTGGGCCATGAAGTCACAAAGAGTCGAATATGAGTGAGTAACAGCACCACCACCACCAATGAGTATGACTTCATCTTCACCTGATTACATCTGCAAAGATCCTGTTTCCAAATAAGATCACATTCACAGGTACTGAGGCTAGGACCTGAACATGTCTTGTAAGGGGACACAATTCAATATACAATAGGGCATCTGGTGGAAATAAAACAATACACTAATGTGACTCTCAAGTGCCCTGTTCTAGGACAATAAAGCAACACATTCATACTCCTGTGGCTTATAGCCTGGATTTTATAATATTCTTATAAGCGAAGCTTAAGTCTAAAGGTAATCTCCCTACCCCCCACCCCTACTAAAGCACTCAAGCTTTCCTATGTGTTTTGTTTACTGGAGTCCAAATACACAGAGGCTGAGACAATATCAACGTAGATGTGATGAAGTACTGATAGGTATGGAGCTCACCTCATTCTACCTCCTGCTGCATGCAAAGACAGGCACCTGGAAGATGTAAAATATGAGAAGTCAAAAGAGTAACATGGCACATACACTGGCCCACATGTGTGCACTCGGCACATTCTTTCCATTAGCAAGACTGGCTTTGAGAAGTTTTCTTTACATAGAATAATCAGCCATCCTCACATCTGTAGTTCTGCTGGCTCAGAAAGAACTTGGCTTTGTCACCATGAAGGTCACAGGAAGATGCAGCTGAGGAGCATCACCAAGGATGCTGAAGTGAACCTAGAAGGCCTCCCTCTCAGGTAGCTGGCGTGAACACTCTGGCCACCCTCCAGCAACTTCAGGCTCAGCAGTAGAAACCCCCAGCCCAGATCCAGCCCTCACCTGGGGGTGACTTTCACACCTCCCACTCTCTCCCTTCTCTCCTTCCCTCCATTCATGTACCACTTGTGTCTTTGTTCTCATCCTAATTTCTCATTTGGACAGTTGGAATAGTCTTCCAGTTGGTGACTCTGTCATGAGCCCTGTCCTTTCCAAGGCTACTTCCACGCAGTTGAAAGAGGATCTTTTTAAGGCCCCAGCTTCTCAGTGCTCAGAACCTGCCATGGCTTCTCAGCCTTGAAAGCAGAGGTGCTAACCTCTATGTGCCTCAGGATCACCTGAACACCTTGTTAAAATTAAAATCGCCAGCCCAGCCCCTGTGTGGCTCACTGGGTTGCTGAAGTGGGACCTGAAAATCTACATTTCTAACCAGTTGTCTGGTGGTGATGATGTGGCTGGCCCAGGGGTCATACTTACACAAGCTGAGGCCTAGAGAATAAAGCCTGCACTTCTAGGAATGACAGATGCTGTGTGGCCCAGCCCTGCCTATTTCTCCAGTTTCATTTCCTTTCACTTTTCCCCTGATGAAACTCCCACAGAACCACCATTTTCTTGCATTTTCCAGCAGACATAATGCTATTTCTTGTGGCTGTTGCATCTCATTCTTCTTGCTAGCAATTTGCTTTTCCACCAAGTCTGACTTCAAAACCTTGCTTCGGCACCATGGCCTCAGTGATGTCATCATCGGTGAGGTCTTAATTTGCCTCCCTGTCACGTGCCTTATGTATAGGTTAAATCTCCTTCTATTTTTATATATCCTCAATCCCTTCCTAACTAAACTATAAGATCCTTGAGGATAGACTCATTCCCTCGGCTTTGTTGCTGCCAATAGCCAAAAGATGCTCAACCAATGCTTGTATTTCTGTACTTACCCAGGAAAACTGGTCCAACAAGTCTGCATGGCCCATTATCCACACTGCTCTTTTGTCCAGTCTGTAAATCCTCCATCTCACTGTATATATAGGTGATCTCTGAAAACTCCACTTGTGACCAGCCTGACATGGAGGATCAGAAAATGTGCAGAAGGGTCTGTCTGTGTAGAGGACTTGTCCTTCATAATACTTCAATCGATGGGGAAGAAAAGGAAATCTAAAAGTCTCTTAAAAGCACTTTAGCTATGTGGGTTTAGTTGTTCAGTTGTGTCCGACCCCATGGACTGTAGCCCACCAGGCTCCTCTATCCAAGGGGATTCTGCAGGCAAGAATACTGGAGTGGATTGCCATGCCCTCTTCCAGGGGATCTTCCCAACCCAGGGATTGAATCCAGGTCTCCCTCATTGTAGGTGGATTCTTTACACACTGAGCATCCAGGGAAGCCCCATAGCTATACGGAGATATAAACCAAGAAAACAGGCTTCTGCCACAGAATGAAAAGTATGAAGACAATGGAAAACAACACAGGTTGATTTAACATCAACTGGTGTGAGAGAGAGGCCATGAGGAGGGGCTTTTTAGATCACAGAGATCCATCAAGCCTTTTTAGATCACACATCTTCAAGATGACCACCCAGGCTCAGTGCTTCAGAAGGCATATGCAAAAAAGGATGCTGAGAGCATCAGTGATGGCAAGAAAGCAGAGCAGGCCCTGGAGGGAGGCCCTGGAGGGGAGAGGATTTGATTTTGTGTTGTGTGATTTAGAGCTGCTGGAGCTCTGCAGATTAGCCACTTCTCTTGCTGATCCTAGCGAGCTCAGTGTAGGTTAACAGTCATGGGTCCCCCTTTCTGCTTTGACTTTCTGCCAACCAGTCCTCATGGCCACATTCAAGAAGCCATGGGCTGGCAGAGGAGAGAGCGCCCTCTCCTAAAGCTGGGGTTGTGGGCATGCATGGACCTGCACCTTCCAGGCAGCCTATTACTTGGATGTTTCTCCTAGTCCTGATTTCTGTGACCTATCCAGAGAGAAATAAGAGCATAATATGGGCAGTTAAGATTTCCTATACTTAGAAAAAAGAGAACCTGAAGTCACGCTTAAGTTGAACATTGAGAAGAAGATCACTTTGTCCTGGTCAGCTCAAACTTGTCAAAGAGAGGCTTCAATTTCTAACACTTGAGCACTCTGTTTCTCCAAGTAAGGTAAAGTATGTGTCCTTTTTTTTCCCCAATAATTGTCTTGGGAATGTGGGCCAGGAAATGAAGAGAGGTCTAAATGTAAGGAAGTCAAAACTTATCAGGATGGGGCTGGTGTGGTGAAAGTTTCCTAGGTTCAAAGACCATGATGGTGCATTGGTCCCCAGACCCCAGACCCCCGTCCCCCCATATCTGGGTATCCCTCTTTTCCCAGCATGAAGTCAACCTTGCCAATGGCCCCAGGTGCTATGGGGAAGAGTCTGTGATATATGGACCATACTTTCATGCAATCTACTATGTGGTCCCTCCTGAGGGGCTGGCCTTCTATTCAAAGAATGGACTCTGAGACCAAATGAAGCCAGTTGAGGGGAGATGTTTTCCATTGTGGCAACTGAGATGAACCTTTTGTGTTATTTTCAAGCCAAGCCACGCTCTAATCAGTCATCTATGCATCATCAGACACTCCTCCATTGCCTGGATCTCTTTAGCATTTCCACAAATCCCTGCAGATCAATGCACCCCAATTGTCAATTATTGTCATGACACCATCTTGCCTCTGACCCTAAGTGCTACCCCCTGAATACTGTCACTCTAGAATCCCATCATCTGACTGACATTAGGAAGCCCAGGTTCATAGCAACATCTCCCATGGTTATCCCAATCCTCCAGAGGGTGGCCATCGCCAAATTACTTAAAGGTGCCAGTATCCCCCTCATCTGTGTCTTCTTTATTGCCTTAATGCAGGGGTGCCCATAGGGCCTTCAGAGGAATCATACTCAAAGTGGTCTTAATGTCTTGCATGATAAATCCATTCTAACCTTCCCATTTCTCTGAGCCCTCTGATCCCTTCCTTAAATACTGCATCAAAGAAATTCCAGCTTCTCGACCTCATTACTGCAGGCCAGTGGTTCTCAAGGAAGACTTACTAAAACAGAGATTGCTAGAGCCCACTTAGCAGCTTTTGATTCCCTAGGAGAAGTTTTCATTTCCCCAGGTGATGCTG
Organism: Bubalus kerabau; assembly: GCF_029407905.1. Taxonomy (NCBI): domain Eukaryota; kingdom Metazoa; phylum Chordata; class Mammalia; order Artiodactyla; family Bovidae; genus Bubalus; species Bubalus kerabau. The sequence continues at coordinate 180,043,525 of NC_073625.1, read as the reverse complement.
ATTCGTTTGTTCCAGGGACCACACTTTGGGAAGGGGGTGGGGGGAAACACTGTTAACTATAATCCATTGTCAGAAACAAGCTTCAAATAGCCATCTCAGAAAACTGTTAGGACTAACTTCAAACACAAATGTCCCCAGCAGACCATTGAATCCTAATTCATGGGCAGGTGCCTCAAAAATAAATTCTCTCCTTTCTAGTCTTATATTCCTCGCTGGTTCAATACCCAGGAGATCTATGCACACATGTGTTCTGGTCTATGCTGTTATATATTCAAAAGGTCCTTTGATTCTTTCATATTTTAAGCTATTTTCTCCTGTAGCAGGGTGCACTTCTCTACTCAAGCTTTGTTGAAATCTGGCTTTTGTTATCAGCCTGGATGAATGAGGGGACATGAGGGAAGGTCCCGTGGAAAACAAGCAAAACCCTGTGAGACACTTCCCTAAGGTGAGGTCACTGCAATCTCCAGCTCTCCTCTGACAAAGGGAGGAAGATCCTCTGTGGGTCTGAAGTGATCAGAAGCTGCAGGGGATTCGAGTTACTCTGCCTCATCTACCCAAATTACTCTAGTCCTGAGTCTCAGGATTTCATTATTTTCCTATTCAAGATATGACCACGACATGAGATGCTTATCCTGCTGTACATCCGTCTCTTTGCAGCTCTGATACGCTTTCAACTAAACATTAGGTCTGATCTTCAGCACTGTCTGCCCTATGGCTACAGAGATGAGCATCTTCTTAAAAGCTGCCTTAGAAATGTCTAGTTTTCACAACATAATCTGTGTGTTGTCAGTTCTGAGCTTGACATTTTTGTAAGGCTTTAGTGAAGTTTCAAAGGGTCAGCCCACTCTACAAGTCCTATTACAATTGATAATTTATAATGATCATTGTCTCCATACGATTCAAGAGTCACAGTCACCACATACACATCACCTCCTACCTGCACTTCATCCCAAGTAAACCTTGGTGAAAACGTTAATCCTTAGAATGCCACCATCTCCCTGAAGTTGTGCTTTCCCACTCATCATTGGCATAAAGGCCCTTATAACATAGCTCCAAAACACCATTCAGAGGTCTACTTTCTGAGACCACTGCTGGTACCAGAGAACAGCCTGAGGCAAGGGGCTTATGTGTTTTACTTAAAGGGAATTCAACACAGAGATAGGAGCGAGGGTCAAAATAAGTAAGATGGGGAAGGAGGAAGGGTGAGGAAGGAGCTTCACACCTGCCAGCACCAAGTGATCCTGGCCAATCTTGCTGCACCATCCCTGAGAAGTCACATATGGACCATCGTCAGGAGGTGAAAGGAGGCAGAATTTGTCTTCCAGATCCCTCCTTCCATTAGAAAATGTCATTCCATGAGGGAAACCCACGCTTCCAGGTAACACATGCTGCTCTAGTGGGGTTTTGCTGCAGCATCAGTAGTGAAACCCTGGGGCATGAGACCAGAGGCGGGGGTGAGGCAGAGCACTGACAGGTTATGTCTCTGACATCCAGTGGAGTGCACGCACATTTGGTTACCGACTGACAGCTAGAACAATAGACAAAGAGGCCAGAGAGAGCTAGAAAAGGTATTCAATACGCATAGCATATGAAACAAAGTCCCTGTCCTCACAAGCTTACTTTATCCTGGCCTAGGAAGGGTAGAAAGACTGACATTTTGTAACTAAATTAATATGTTTATGATATGTAAGATTGTGATAAGGACTGCGTATTAAAGAGGGTCTATAAGCAAATGCTCACTGTTATTGTAGAGATTTTTGAAAATACAATCCTTTCAAAAAGTAGATTTAAGTAATATTAGCTATGATGTTGCCATCTGATGCCACATAAAAGGCCTACGGAATTCAAAACCCTGGGTTACCTATGAACTGTTTGATCTTAGGCAAGTCCATTAACTTCCCTATCGGTTTTCTCATCTTTAACATAGGTGTGGGGGACTTCCCTGGCAGTCTAGTGGTTAAGACTCTGCCTTCCAATGCATGGAGTGCAGATTCAATCCCTGATCAGGACACTAAGGTCCCAGATGCTTCAGGGTGTGGCCAAAAAATTTTTTTAATAATAATAAAATTTTTAAAAAGAAGTGTGGCAATACTTTCTAGTGTGGTCTTTTTTGACAGCTTTCATCAAAGTATAATTAATATACAATAAACTTTAAATATTTGTGTATAGTTTGATGAGTTTTGACAAATGTATACAAGACATGATCATCCAAATAAAGATAATGAATCCAAATATTTCCTATCCCCCTTTCTCTCCCACCCTTTCCTGCCCTCCTCATCCCCAGGCAACTGGTGATCTGCCTTCTATTACTACAGAGTATTTGCATTTTCCAGAACTTTATGAAAGGAATTATACAATATGTACGTGTGAGTGTGTGTGGGTATATGTGTGATTTCTTTCACTCAGTATACCATTTCGAGATTCATCATATTGCAGTGTGTATCAATAGTGTCATGCTCCAAGAATCTCTGTGTTTCATTTTAGATCATTTCTAGTGTTCAAGTTCACTGATCTTTTCTCCTGCAACATCCAATCAGCCCTTAATCCCACCAGTGTATTTTTCCATCTCACACACTACAGTTTTTGTCTTTAGTTCAATTTCAAGCTTTTAAATATTTTCTGTGTCTCTCTCTCTTCTTAATGTTTTGTCCTTCTCTGTTAGTTCTGAATTGATGGCAGTCGATACATTTTTCTTCTTATTAGGGTTTGTATTTTTCTGCTTCTTCATATGTCTGATAACTTTTAATTTGAGGCCAAACATGGTACCTTTACCTTGTTGGCTGCTGTATGCTTTTGTATTTCTATAAATATTCTTGAGATTTGCTCTAGAATACGATTAAGTTGCTTAGAAATTATTTAATCCTTTTTTTTTTGATTATTCAGTATCTTCAGTTTTCTTTTTTTTTTTTTAATTTTATTTTATTTTTAAACTTTACATAGCTGTATTAGTTTTGCCAAATATCAAAATGAATCCGCCACAGGTATACATGTGTTCCCCATCCTGAACCCTCCTCCCTCCTCCCTCCCCATTCCATCCCTCTGGGTTGTCCCAGTGCACCAGCCCCAAGCATCCAGTATCGTGCATCGAACCTGGACTGGCCTTTTTTTTAAGCTTTGTTGAGTGGGACCATAGCTGCCTAGGATTAATTATTCCACTGCTGAGGAATGATCCTTCTGACATCTCTACCTAATACCATGGGCATCATGTATTTTCTAGTCTGACCACTGGGAACAGGCACATTCCCAGTCCTGTATGAGCACTAGGCAGTTAACTCTAATCCTCCAGGGTGACTCTTGCCCTGGCCTTGGTTGTTTTCCTTACACTCACGTGCTGATGAGTAGTCGAGACAGCCCCTCTGCACACGTCTGGGCTTCTTTGTCTGTGCATGTCTCTCCCTATTGGCCCCTGGCCGCTCCAGACTATCAGCTTCTTCAACACAGGAAGCCTGCTTGGCTCTACCTAAGAACCGCTCCCCTGCACCGTGGCCCACAACCTGGGGTGATCACAGACTCACCTTGTTCATTTCTCATCTTTCAGGGATCACTGTTCTCTGTTGCTTGACATCCATATTTTGAAGTTTTTTCCATGTTTTGGTTATTTCAGACAACAGGGTAAATGTAGTCCCTATTATACCATGTTGATCCAAAGTGGAAGTTCTTTGTAATTCTTCTAAGAATTAGCTGTAATATATTTGAAGCTCCTAGCCCAGTACTTGGCTTCTGGTAAGCATTCAGTAATGCCAATAATTGTGGTGGTGGTGGTAGAGTAGTGTTCGTATCAATGATGTTATTATGATTATTGGAATTAAGTTTCCACAGAACTCAACAGTCTGTGAGCGTATGTGAGGTCATAGTAGCAAAAAGCAAAATTTCTGTCCTACAAATCTCTCCAGTATTTCTGGGTTGCCCCAGGAAATTTCAGGAACATACTCACAAAGAAGTATTATCCCACTAGAACAGTCCTTCCCCCACTGTTCATCCAGGTTCTTCATCCCTACTCATTTGGACATCCCAGACACTGCATCTGCCCGTCAGTGCTCCACTGGGCCTATGGTTTCATCTCCACCTTTGCTGAGCATTATGGTCTCTATCACTGCCACAGAAGGCACTATGGTCTCAGTTCTGCTGTTCTAGGCCCAGAGAGGCCTGCTTTGTTGGACAGAATCTCCCCCTGTGCCTCCCCAGAAAACATCACCAACACTCCTAAAGCCCCCAGGGTAACAAAGTGCCACCATGCTCAACTCCAAATGACAGGAAGGTCATTCTCTGCTCAAGACCTGGTTATAGAGAAAGTGAACTGCTTATGCTCTGATGTCTGCCAGGCTGTTTGCAACACCAACTCTATCAAACTTTACTGTCAGTCATCCTCACGTCCATAGGACGTGAATACTGTGTCTCTGCTCTGTTCCCTGTTGCAATTCCACACATAGCACAGTGATTGGTACATATTAAGGCCTCAGTAAAGGTGTTTTGGATGAATGGATGAGTCCACTGGGAACGGGACTGTGAGGAAATAGGAGGACTCTCTGCCAACAACCATGGCTTTTGTTCTGGACACATGAACTGTGCCTGGCGCCTTCTCCCATCAGATAAGCTCACACAGGAGCCTTGTCAGTCTCCCTTACACACGGCTCTCTGGCAGAAGAGCTCCTCCAATTTGCCAGTCATGCCAAGGATCCCCAATGACACCATCAGGCAGTGGGCCAGGAGGTCACTGATATCCAACTTCCCATCTTAAATGATGCCCAGTGATGTCTTCCAGCAGAGCTTGCCAGACAGTAGTAAACAATATGCAGCAGATGATAACCGCATAGTCCAAAGAACACAGTGCCTGCAAAATAAAATGCCCCAAACTGGCCCATAAAATTTAACATCGTTTTCCTTCTCTTTCTTCCAAGTCCATCCCTGGTTGATGCAGAAAATTCCAAATGATCAAGAAATCAATGTCCTATTCCCAGTGGTCATAGGTCCAATTCTAAACTATATGCAAACACCTTCCTTTTACCTTCTGCTTTCCTCTCAGCTTACCCCGGTGAGGGGTGAGGGGCCACTCTCAAGGCAGAAGCATCTCTGGGTCCCTTCTTCAGTGGCTGTGACCTGCTCCACCTGCCCCTACGAGTGAGGCCACTTTTCCTTCCCCACATTCCCACTCAGTCTCACGAGTGTCCTATTTCTTCAAAACACAAAGAGATGAACAGGATACACATCCCAATTTGCCAGTTCCACCCCACAAGACTGTAATACCAAAAGCAAATCCTCGTATTAAATGTGGTTGCTGCCACAGCTCACAATTTAATCCCCCAAACTTCTATGCAATAGCATTTCCCAAGGAATCCTGAAAATGTCTCTGGGCTATAACACATCTTCTGCAACCTAGAATTACATGCCGCTACCACACAGCAGGTTCACAACACCGGGCTAACCCTCTGCTCATGGTAGAGCTGGCCCAGAGACCCTTTGAACAAAGAAATTTGAAGACATCCTGGCAGACTGTTGCCAGAGTTAACTGCTCCCTGGAGCTCTGGCCATGCTGTGGGTGGTAGTGCTTCCAGAAACATCTTCCCCCAGGCCATCTAGCAATTCCTAGCTGTATCCTAAAGCTTACTGAGGTATATGGGCACAGAAGACTCTGGGCATCATTCTCATGGGTTTTGCATTTGACTCTTGATATATCCCTTCTGCTAATGAATCTACTTCTTGAATCATGCAATGCAAGCCATGGGGCCCTACAGCTCAAGACCCATTGGTATGTCTTAAATAGCCTGCAGTTCATGTAGCTCCCCTGTTTATCAGAGGCCACTGCTAGCAGCTGTCACCCTATGGGTCATGGACCTTATTTGCACTGCAGGCCAGACAGTGAGCACCTAAAGGTACCATGAGATTGGCACTTTGGTTGAGTTGAGATGCTGCTAGGAAGATTTATCATGGATCCATTACAGAGGCCTGCAGCTGGCAGGAGAGGCCACGCTGCTCCTTTGTTAAGCTGAGGCAACAGTGCCTCATTGTCAGTGGTGGGAATGCTCTCAGCAGGCTGGCCTTCCAGGGTGAAATGCAGGTCTGGGCAATGAGAGCTGAGGCTAGTGAGCAGGGCCTCAGTGGTCATTCAGTCACTTTGACTGATCCCAGACTTAGGGGACACAGGGCAGGGAGAAGCCTACTAGATTACATGCCATGCAGAGACAACCACTCTTGTCATGACCACAGAAAGTGAGACAGGCTAGTGCTTTAACATTTGGGCTCTCAAAATCTCTATTTAAATATCTCTACACCACTTCCTATCTGTGGGACTTACAAACCATCCTGTTAAATCCTCTAAGATTGCTCCTTCATCTGTGAAATTGGGATCATGATAGAACCTGCTATCCAAACTGAGAATTTTGTATGATGGTGCATTTAAAGCCATTGTCACAGGGCCTTACTGGTGGTTTCTGCACTCAGGAAAAGGGAGTAATTAGGTAGGAGGAAGAGTGCAGATTTATACAGAGCTGAGCTCCAACTCCAGCCACTTTCTCTCCACTGAAGCTTCCACCATGACGCCTCTCTGAATCTCAGTGTCCTTGTCTGTAGGAAAGACAAGAGGAATCATTGCTTCACAGGCTTGTCAGAGGACTCAATGAGATAATGCTCATAAAGTACTTGGCCTAAGGTTGACACTCATTGAACAGAGTGTAATAATCCTGTGGAACTCCACCCAGCGGCCTTCCAGGGCTGCGCCTGCGCATTGTTGTTGCTTAGTCGCTCAGTTGTGTCTGACTCTTTGTGACCCCATCGCCTGTAGCCCGCCAGGCAACTCTGTCCATGGGATTTCCCAGTTAAGAATACTGTAGCGGGTTGCCATTTCCTTCTCCAGACCTAGAAATTGAACCTGCATCTCCTGCATTGTAGGCAGATTCTTTACCACTGAGCCACCAGGGAGGCCCACACCTGCTCCTTAGGGACCAAGTTTTATTTTACACAGAATCTTTGGTGGTGGCCAGGTTCCAATGGCCAAATCTGCCTCTCTTCAGGGTGCTTCTCTATCCACCTCTGACCAGCTTCTCCTCTAGGATGGAGCTCCTTCCCTTAATTTTCCCTCCCCCTTCATTAAAAAAAAAAAAAAAAAAAGATGTTTCCTTTCAAATACTGTTGTATACAGACTATTTATAGACACACACTTTTGGAGAAGGCAATGGCACCCCACTCCAGCGCTCTTGCCTGGAAAATCCCATGGACGGAGGAGCCTGGTAGGCTGCAGTCCATGGGGTCGCTAAGGGTCGGACACGACTGAACGACTTCACTTTCACTTTTCACTTTCCTGCATTGGAGACGGAAATGGCAACCCACTCCAGTGTTCTTGCCTGGAGTATCCCAGGGACGGGGGAGCCTGGTGGGCCGCCGTCTATGGGGTCGCACAGAGTCGGACACGACTGAAGCGACTTAGCAGCATAAGAACTTAAATGGGTTAGGAGCAGAGGAATGGGTTTAGAGAGGGGATTTACTGTGTCAATAATGTTTTATTTCTTTTAAAATGACAAAAAGCACATATGACAAATATTATGATTTGACAAATTTGAATGCTTTTTTGTCTTATTTTTTCTGAATGGTTTAAATATTTATTTTAAAGATCAAGTATGTGAGTTAGGGGAAAATCAGATTTTAATGAAAAGTGAATAAAATAAAGATGTAAAAACTTGAACAAAATTCAAGTTTCTCTTTTTCATTAACTTTTCAGTTTAGAATATTGGGTTAGCCAAAAAGTTTTCCCATACGATGCTATGGAAAAACCCAAATAAATTTTTGGCCAACCCTATAGTTTTAGATTTACATTAAAGTTGCACAGATAGCACAGTGAGTTCTCATATACCCCACTGTCTCCACTAGTAACAACTTATATTAATATGGTCCACTGCTTACAATTAATGAGCCAATATTGACACATTTTTACAAACCAAATCCATTCTTTACTCAGATACCATCAGTTTTCCTCAATGTCATTTTTGTGTCCCAGGACATCATCGAAACTACATTATGATTAGTCATCTAGTCTCCTTAGGCTCTCTAGAAAGTGACAGCTTCTCAGATATCACTTGTTTCCGATGAGTCTAACATCAAAACTTAATGTATTTTGTAGACTGTCTTTCAATTTAGGTTTATCTGATATTTTTCTCATGATTAACTTGGGTTCTGGAATTTGGGGGAGGAAGGTCTTTTCAGAGGTAAAGGGTCATTCTTGGTGCATCAGGTCAAGAGTCAAAGCCAGCAGTAGTCACTGCTGATACCTTGATCACATGGCTACAACAGTGTGGTCAGGGGTCTCCACTGTAAACCAGCTCTTTCATCCTTTCCACACTATGCTCTGGGGTAGGAAGTGGCTGTGCACAGCCCACACCTGAAGAGTGGGGGGCTTAGCTTTCACCTCCTTGAAGGAGGAGTAACCACAAGAATTATTTGGAATTCTTCTGCATAGAGGCTTTATCTGTTCTTCAACATTTATTTATTCAACCGTTATTTATATCAGTATGGACTTCTAGATATTTATTTTATATTGTAGGTTAGAATCCAATATTTGTTTTCTCACTCAATTTGTTCCTCTTTTTGCCATGGGGGATTCTTCTAGCTGGCCCCTGTGTCCCTCTGATATGCCTCATCATTGTGTGCTCTTGAACACTTCCTAACTTTCTGACACTACATGATTCCCAGATTCATCCTGTCTATTCCCTGCCCCCATCCTAAAATAAACCACTTCTCCAGAAGCCTGGTTCTTTTTTTCAGAAGACGGTGTTAGAAACCAAGATTGGACGCTGGGTGTACTCATTGCTCCTGGAGTATTGTTATGTCTCAGCCTTTCTCAAGGACAGAGTAAGGAAATACATGTGTGTATATTAAGCCTTTAATATATATATATATACACCTATCTAAAAACTTTTCTCTGTTATTCATTGGTCTGCACATTAAGCTAAACATGAGATCACAGATCAGTTTGTCTGATGCTAATATAGGGTCACTTGGTTTATTCAAGCCTCCTCCCCTTGCTTGTCTATGACCTATGGCTCTATCAGTGAGAAGCCTGACTCCCACCATCCACCTTCCATTTATTCCATTCTTCCTTTCCAGCATACATGTAGATTAGTTTCAGAATTGTTAACCTGCATCCACATGGGAAACAACTTTACCAGCTGCACCATGTTTACAAACAGCTCCTCTTGTCTTTAGTCTGAGAGCATTCATTCATTTCAAAGGTTACTCAAGTCAGCATCTTTTCCCATACACACTTGCTGGTGCAGCAATGGGAATATATTTCCTTGGCTGTGTCCCCATTTGACTTTGTCTTTTTTTCTCCCTTAGGTGATATAGGAAGGCAGAGGGAAAGTCTTCTTCCTTACTTGCAAAGTTGTGGTATTGTGCTCCAGCCAAGTCCTTCTTCCTGGAGAGAGAAAATGCTATGAGAACCACGCTTCTCAATGTGCCTGCTTCGCAATGATGACTCTCCCCTGCCAGAACCACAGGAGATCTTTCTAGGATCCTCACTGTGAAAATATGTTGCGATTACTGGAGTGAAAGTCTATAAAAATGTGGGGGACCACCGAAGACGATGGCCCGCAGAGGTCCGTCACTGTCACGCTAGGACACACTCAACATCCAGGCATTCACCCAATTACCACTAATGTTCTCACTAGTTTATGGCTCCAGTAGCTTCTCTGATAAAGAAATCTCTCTGGATGCTCTTGTGTCTGCAGATTTTAAAGCAGCAATTTGCCCTGAAACACGTTCTCTGATGAATTCAAGAAAAGCTGATCTTTGTCCAGGCTCTTCTTGTCCCATAAGGATGGGAGGAGGCTGTCCAAGCTCTTTAAAGGCCAGGGTTGGAGCTGGAAATTCCTTCTTTTCATCAAGATCTTGCTTTTCCTTATCCTTTCACCTTCCTAGTCTCCCAAGCTGCAAGCCCCACCTCCTCCATTCTCTCATCCAACATGGTCATGGCAACCACAGGGCCTTCACCTGCTCTGAGTCCTTATTTTATGATCTACTAGAACATTTACTCATGAGCTGGCTTAGACCTCTCTCATGTCTGAAGCTATTTATTATCATTAAGCTGTAACAATGATGCTATTATTTCGCTCACATATTTTTTGCAACCTAAGTGTCCCTTAGACTCACCACTTGCAGATTCTGGCCAAGGTCACTTAAACAGTGTGTCTCATGATATGCCAAGTAAGTGGACCCCACTCACCAAATGTTAGCCCCCCTCAGTCCTTCTCTTTCCAGAATCTCTCCAGAAGGCTCTGGTGGATGGGGAAATATGTATCTCATGGGTAGTTCAGGCTTCTGCTTCTTCCTCTGCAGCCCATCTTTCCTAGCCCACTGATGCTCTAGCCAACTCTGCCTGCCATGCACTGCCCATCATCCTCTTAGATGTCCCTTCTTGATCCCCAAGGCATAAGCAACTCTGCCTATGAAACTACATTACTGACCTCATGATTTCCTGACCTCATGATTTCCTGGGTTCACACTTATTCACTAGAGAAAATGCTCCTTCTTTTTGAGTCCCAAGCACTGGTTTTAGGGGCAGAGGGTACCAACAGAGGATATACCTGCTTGGGTAAGTCCAATTTTATTTCTTTCCCTTTTTCTCTCTAAAGGGACTTTTTCTATTAATTTAATATGTCTGCCCAATAAAAAAGCAAGCAACCTGAAAAGTATGCAGTCACTTCCCTATTTTTAAATTTACATATCCCTTCAATTAGTTCTGTGCTGATGGACAAATATTTCTTTTTCTCTTATGCTCTATAGAAGCTAACTGCAAACTTCTAATGCAAATTTTTTTTTCTGAGAACTCAAGTCAGTCAACTGTAGCTCTGGATTTAGGAGGTACAAATATACATGCATGTGTGCACCAAGTCACCTCAGTCATGTCCTACTCTTTGCGACCCTATGGGCTGTAGCCCACCAGGCTCCTCTGTCCATGGTATTCTCCAAGCAAGAATACTGGAGCGGGTTGCCATACCAGATCTTCTTGACCCAGGTATCGAACCCACATCTTTTATGTCTCCTGCATTGGCAAGCAGGATCTTTATCACTAACACCACCTGGGAAGCCCACAGATATACATATTCTAGTTTAATCTGGGTCAAGGATATATCATTCGCCTAAAAAACCTATGGGAGTTTTCAGTTTGCAAATATGAAGCTAATGTGGAAAAAAAAAAGTCATATTATTCACCACAGAAGTGAATAATATGACTTATACTATATTTAACTAGCAAAATCTCTTTTCTCTCTAAGCAAAACATTCCAGTTAAATGTGGTACAAGTCATACTGTTCACTTCTCTGGTGGTCTTTTTTAACATTAGCTTCATATTTGCAAACTGGAAACTCTCATAGATTTTTTAGGGGAACGATACATCCCTGACACTCTGTCGGGCACCGAATCACCTCCTCCTTTCACACTGATCTGTTTCATCTCCCTTGCCTTGCTGAAAATTTTGATCACCAGGCCTATTATGGATATTTGTGTAAATGTCTCCTAATTGTTAGTTTACACATCTTTCACATCACTTACAACATAATTTAGTTCTATGATGAGAATATAATACAGTTTTCAGTTTTGCTGCCCAGTCCTCCCCTCCTCACCCAGGAAGTGGATTGGGATGACTTCAAATACAGCTTCTCCTGTACCTGAACCGTTTGCCCCCCACCCTTATTCAGGCTCGGCTGCTGCCCCCAACACCTGAGCTGGTCACTCCCCTGGTTCAGGGGCTTATTGTCCACACGTGGCACCCACTGGGGCCCAAACAAGCATGTGTGCAGGTGTCTGAACTGTAATGCAGATGAGATTCAAGTTCTGTGCTTCTGAGTCACCTGCAGGTCAGAGGAGAGCCCTGGGTTGTAGAAAGTTCCCCAGCCCCACTGGCTGGTGCATCGGAGCCTCAGCAGGGATCCTGCTAGGACTCATCCAGTTTTTGTTGTTTTGTTTTGTTTTTCAGTAGTTCTGAGCTTCTTTAACACAGGAATTAGATCTCTTTTCTACGTCTTCCTTTATCTAGCTCAGGCTTGGCACCCACACAATATGTTATTTGAATTGACTTCATTGTATCTATACCAACTTCATTTGATTATATGGCAAGATAAAATCAAGCTTTATTATACACTCCCACACCCTCACCCAAGAATTAAGAAGAAGGAAATTTGGGCTCTAAGCTGTTTCTTGTCAAGTTAGTGCAGAATTCCTTATGACATAACCCAGGTAAGGAAGGGCTGGACATTATTTGCATAGTAAAGCCAGTGTATTAGTTGGCAAGAAGTAGAACCAAATTTGGGTTAATACGTAGAATATGAATTTTGTTATAGACCCAAGAAGGTCAGGGAGAGGTTTCATAAAGAAATGAATCCTCACACTGGAAGCATCTATTTTGTCTTAGTTACGGAGGTGGAAGATGAAGGCAGGAATCAGTTCCAGACCAGAATTCCAGGCCTTAACCCCCCATCCTCCCACCCAGGGAATAGCTATACTGAGAGTAAGTCCACTCCACGCCCACTGTATCACCTTGTTTGGGTGACACTAGAAAGGGTAGATGTGGAGGATGAGGAGCTAGAGGAATGAGGGCAAACCTCAGGGAGAGAGTAGGGAAAGAGTGAGACTCCGAAAGGAGAAGTGTTAGAGCAGAGGGAATCAAAGAAGACTGTCGACACCCAGAATCCTGACCCCACAATCACCTCTTCAGGGGGCCCAGGTGACATTGGAACCAGTCAAGACATCAGAGACCCCTGGGCTGCCTGTCATTGTGAGTCTCCAACAATGCTCACCCTTATAATATTAAAGATGCAGTTTTTCCTCTGGGGGGGGGGGTGCGGGAAATAAAGTGAATGCTATATTTCTAAGGCGAGAAGACTTAATAAGCCAAGAGTAAAGAAATGTGTGAGTTAAGACTTTAAATGCACAGAAGGAGTGACCTCAAATCAGAAATGAGACAGCTGGCTGAATCCTTAGCTCTAATTGAACGAAACCAAAAAAGCTTAGGAAAGACTTAGTAAAGCTACCTTTGAAAAAAAGCATCAAACAGCAACCAATCAAAGTTCTAGGAGGATTTTTTAAGGAGCTCACAGCAGAGATAAAAGGAACTTAAGGATGATCTTAAGCAAACATGAGCTATAATGAGGAACAGTCTAAACCAGAAAACGAGGGAGGAGGGAGACAGGAGAGTTAGGAGGCATGATTACAACTTGGAGATGAGACCCGGGCCGTGGAATGAGACAGCTGAGAACTCGGCCACCTAAGGTGGAGCTGGGAATCCAGGTCAAAATTAGACAACAGTGAAGGTCTGTCTCTGTGTGCAATGCTCCCACTTTGGAGAGGGGCTACACACGTTGAAGAAATGATGTAGACAGGGCCCTAAACTGCCTGTATTGAAATACAGGTAGTGTGGGGCTTTGATGTTGCCGTGTGTGCTGGGGAGTAAGGAACAGGGAGCTTGACTCCAGTCTTGATTCTGCCATGACCTGGGAGGTCATGTGGCTTAGGAAGTGAGACACTTTGGAGTCAGCAAACCCTAGGTTCAAATCCTGACCGTATTGTCAATTAGTAGCACAATTCAGACATGGGCCTCACTTTTCAGAGCCCTCAATGGAAAAACCTCTTGAGGTTCTTAGAGGACCACATGAGAGAATGCACATGGCTTCTAGTATACGGATAAGAGGCAACAAGAAACATGAATTCTTCTTACCTACAGGGTCATTTTCTTGATGACAAAATGAGAGGAAACTAGAACATTTTTAAGTTCTCTCCAAGCTATAAACTCCCCTGCTTCCATAACAGAATACTAGGGGAAAGATTTGTAAAATGAGAATGTAAGATCTAAAGTAAGATGTTTCAGTTCAGTTCAGTTCAGTTGCTCAGTCGTGTCTGACTCTTTGCGACCCCATGAATCGCAGCACGCCAGGCCTCCCTGTCCATCACCATCTCCCAGAGTTCACTCAAACTCATGTCCATCGAGTCAGTGATGCCATCCAGCCCTCTCATCCTCTGTCGTCCCCTTCTCCTCCTGCCCCCAATCCCTCCCAGCATCAGAGTCTTTTCCAATGAGTCAACTCTTCGCATGAGGTGGCCAAAGTACTGGAGTTTCAGCTTTAGCATCATTCCTTCCAAAGAAATCCCAGGGCTAATCTCCTTCAGAATGGACTGGTTGGATCTCCTTGCAGTCCAAGGGACTCTCAAGAGTCTTCTCCAACACCACAGTTCAAAATCATCAATTCTTCGGTGTTCAGCTTTCTTCATAGTCCAACTCTCCATCCACACATGACCACTGGAAAAACCATAGCCTTGACTAGACGGACCTTTGTTGGCAAAGTGATGTCTCTGCTTTTCAATATGCTATCTAGGTTGGTCATAACTTTCCTTCCAAGGAGTAAGTGTCTTTTAATTTATCTCTTTTTCTATACAATTGGGTTAACAATAACAGTATCAACCTGACAAGGTTGTTTTGAAGATTAACAAATGTATTGTATACATGTTGGTAAGTTTCAATAAATATGAGTCAAGATGAAAAGAAGAGTGATGAAATAGAAGCAGAAGAAATAGTTCTTGTGAATGTTGCCATATTTCCAGATCCCACAGACATTGGAAGTCTTCATCTCCCTGGGCTTTTCAGCAATATTTGATAATCTTGGTACTCCCTTCTCAAAATAATCTCTTCCCTCTAATTCCACAACAGGACATTATTCTCATTAACACTCTACCTCTTTGGTTGTCACTTCTTAAGGAGATCTCTCCTTAGAGTTCCAGACTCAAATTCAACTGCATGCCACACATCTGAATTCAAAAATCTCTCAGGAATCTCCAAATCTCTATGCCCAATCCTCAATTCTAAAATTACATCCCTAAACCCATTCTTCCCTTTGAAGTTCCCACCTAAATTATTGTTAAAGCCATACTCCTTTGTTTCTCTTTCTTTATCAGCACCCTGCCCAACAACCCATATGCAAGGCCTCTTGGTCTACCTCCAAACCCACCTCTTTCTCATCCACTGATCTCCATCTCTAAAGCCACGTCCTTCCTCTGGACCAGGCTTCTGCCAGAACTTTCTGGTTCATTCCTGGCTTACCCTGTGACTCCATCAGGCAATTCTCCAAACAGTTATTTAGAATCTTCAGATGATTTCCCATTGTTCTTAGAACACAACCTTACCTATTTTTTTAAATGGTCCAAAACTTGTTACCTACCTCCATCTACCTTTTGTTAATGCTCTATCTTTCTCACTGGGCCTCAGCCACACTTTCAGTTTCTTGAACTTAAAAAAGTCTTCCCTGTCCTCGAGCCTTTGCACATGCTGTCACTCTCTTTCTAGACGATTTTCAAGACAGGCTCCTTCCCATATTTCACCAGCTTCCCTAAGTCTCTAGTCTAAATCTCCCTTCCTCACCATTCCCTTTCATGGTTCCCTGTTCACTTCCTTCTCAGAACTTACCACAGGTCTTCATTAATCAGGTGACAACTGACTCTTCTGGATCCACACCAGACTGTAAACTATACACAAGCTGGAACAGCTGTTGTACTGTTGTATCCCCAGTTCTTGGCATAGGGCTTATATAACAGTAGGCGCTCGACACTGAATGACCTAATGAATGAATAGTACTTAGACTGGACCTTGGAGAGAAACACAAGATCTAGGGCTAAGGATGAGTGGAGCAGCCCCTCAGATTAAAAGATCTGGACAAGGCAGCTACAGAGCAATAAGAGATGTGATTACAAAGCAGGAAATTCCAAAGTGACAGGAAGTTGTGGACAATCGAGACCACAACTTAGTTGCCAGACAGAAAACAAGTACAGGAGAGGACTAGAAGGATGGGAGAGAATCACCAGAAAGGCTAGAATCAGGCCTCTCTCTGAAGGGACTGGTTGGTGCCTGGATGGAGACCAGATGCCAGAATACTGACTCCTGCCTTAAGCCAACACCCAACATGAAATTGTGGTTTGGCAAAGAACCAGGGTGAAGAGAGACTTCCAGATTAGGAAGAAGATCGCTTTCCTTCCTGGGTTGGGCCAAGTGATGGCAGTGAATATGCAGTGGATATGCACATCTTGAGCTCACCCTCGGGTACATACTGCATGACTTGCTTCAGATATCTGGACAGCACTCTGTGTTCTGGGCTTCTCTCTTTCTCTCTGGAAAGATGATCATGGTGATCCTTCTAGCCATTAATGGCTTCTCCAGATCCCTCACTCTGCAAGCAAATGGGTACTGTGCGCCAAGCCCATACTACCCTTGCCTTGTTCACTTTTCCTGCTAAAGTCTATGTTCAGGTCCTCACCACATCCTCCAACCACCGATCACAGCATGCTCCATTTCTCCCAGACCCCAGTCCTTTGGACAAGCTATTCCACCCTCTAATGTTACCCACCCTCTGTCCACAAGCCCAACTCAGATCCTAACTTCTCCCCAGAGACCTCCAATATCCCTCTCACTTAGTCTATTTGTCCCTCTGTTACACTGTATGCTCACATCACCATGGATGAGTATGAATCATGGTCGTTAATCTCCCCCATGAAACCAAGAGTCACGGAAAGGGCAGGAGCCCAACCTAGCTCATCTTGGTCCTCCCAGCGTCTAATCCAGCACCCTTCCATACAAGTCCTCTACTTGATGTTTGCTTGTTAGAGGAGTAAATTAGTATCCTAGGGCTTTGTAATAAAGAACCACCAAAAAAAGATGTCTCAAAACAACAGAAATGTATTGTCTCTAGGTTTTGGAAGCTAGAATTCAAAAGTCAGTAGAGCCATGCTACCTCTGAGACTTGAGAAAGCATACTTCCTTGCTTTTTCCCTCTGGTCAGTCAGTCAGTTCAATCACTTAGTCATGTCTGACTCTTTGCAACCCCATGTACCGCAACACACCAGGCCTCCCTGTCCATCACTAATTCCCAGAGTTTACCTAAACTCATGTCCATTAAGCCAGTGATGCCATCCAACCATCTCATCCTCTGTCTTCCCCTTCTCCTCCTGCCCTCAATCCCTCCTAGCATCAGGGTGTTTTCAAATGAGTCAGCTCTTCACATCAGATGGCCAGAGTAATGGAGTTTCAGCTTCAACATCAGTCCTTCCAATGAACACCCAGGACTGGTCTCCTTTAGGATGGACTGGTTGGATCTCCTTGCAGTCCAAGGGACTCTCAAGAGTCTTCTCCAACACCACAGTTCAAAAGCATCAATTCTTCAACACTCAGCTTTCTTTATAGTCCAACTCTCAATTCCATACATGACTACTGGAAAAATCATAGCCTTGACGAGACTGGCTTTTGTTGACAATGTAATGTCTCTGCTTTTGAATATGCTGTCTAGGTTCTCATAACTTTTCTTCCAAGGAGTAAGCATCTTTTAATTTCATGGCTGCAGTCACCATCTGCAGTGATTTTGGAGCCCAGAAAAATAAATTCTGACACTGTTTCCACTGTTTCCCCATCTATTTCCCATGAAGTGATGTGACCGAATGCCATGATCTTAGTTTTCTCAATGTTGAGTTTTAAGCCAACCTTTTAACTCTCCTCTTTCACTTTCATCAACAGGCTCTTTAGTTCTTCACTTTCTTCCATGATGGTGGTGTCATCTGCATATCTGAGGTTATTGATATTTCTCCCGGCAATCTTGATTCCAGCTTGTGCTTCATCCAGCCCAGTGTTTCTCATGATGTACTCTGCATATGAGTTACATAAGCAGGGTGACAATATACAGCCTTGACGTACTCCTTTTCCTATTTGGAACCAGTCTGTTGTTCCATGTCCAGTTCTAACTGTTGCCTCCTGACCTGCATACAGGTTTCTCAAGAGGCCGGTCGGGTGGCCTGATATTCCCATCTCTTTCAGAATTTTCCACAGTTTATTGTGATCCACACAGTCAAAGGCTTTGGCATAGTCAATAAAGCAGAAATAGATGTTTTTCTGGAACTCTCTTGCTTTTTCCATGATCCAGCGGATGTTGGCAATTTGATCTCTGGTTCCTCTGCCTTGTTGTTCACAGTTCATGTATTGCTGAAGCCTGGCTTGGAGAATTTTGAGCATTACTTTACTAGCATGTGAGATGAGTGAAATTATGCAGTAGTTTGAGCATTCTTTGGCATTGCTTTTCTTTGGGACTGGAATGAAAACTGACCTTTTCCAGTCCTGTGGCCACTGCTGAGTTTTCCAAATTTGCTGGCATATTGAGTGCAGCACTTTCACAGCATCATCTTTCAGGATTTGAAATAGCTCAACTGGAATTCCATCACCTCCACTAATTTTGTTCGTAGTGATGTTTCCTAAGGCCTACATGGCTTCACAGTCAAGGATGTCTGGCTCTAGGTGAATGTTCATGCCATCATGGTGGGCAGCCCTGAGTATCCCTTGGCTTGCCCTGCAGGACTTCAGCCTTTGTTTCCATCATCATGTGGCACCCTCCCTTTTTGTCTGTGTCTCTGTGTTTTCTCTCACAAGGACACTAGTTATATTGTATTAGAGCCCACCCTGACTGAGTGTGATTTAATCCTAACATTACATTTGCAATGATTATTTCCCAAAAGGTGGGGTTTGTGGGGTTAGGATTTAAACATATCTCTTTAGAGGATGGGGGCACAATTCAACCTACCACTAGATATATGTGGAAAGGGCATTGCATCCCTGATGACTGATTGAGAGTTACAAATGTTCAAACCCAACATGCACACATAAACCCAGCCACAGCCAAGGAGGAGGGAGAGAGAGAAATGAGTCAGGGTCGGGGTTGGGGCGCTACATGGAGTGATCAATGAGAAAAGGAAAGGGAGGGCTGGGCAGAAGGAGAGAGACTAGGTGAGAACACTGACCTGGAGACCCTCTGACCAAGCACAACATGGAGGTGACAGTTAGTAGGACGCAAAAAGCACAGAGAGCCCCAGGCTTCAGGACAAGGTGAACGTGGCCCCCAGCCCCATTCCTGGCCTCCTTCCTTCATAGCTGCCTCCGCTGCTTCTTCCACAGTTCTACAGTAGCAGCTTGACTCTCCTAGTGGAGAATGAGACCTTCAGTAAATGGATCCCAGATTCTCTCTCCCTGCCCCAAGTCATTATAAACCTCAGCATTTTTTTCCCCTAACTTGCTGCTGATTTTCTAATTACTCTTGCTCCAAATAGGACAGCTAGCATTAAAATGAAACCATGCTGAGGTTGTGAGTTCACATGCATCTGCTTTGCTTAGTTCCTTCAATTGACAGCATGGCTTTATGGACAGAGAGCAGTAGGTGATTCCCACATTTTAGATTGCTTGGACCCCTAAAACATGGGAAACCCACAACTGGCATCAACTTAAAACTTCCTCGAGGAAAAAGTCATCAGAACGTACCCACCAGATGGAGTTTAATCAGTCTTAGTATATGGCAGCCCTCTCCCTAGAAGGGGGCCAAGGGGATGCTTTCCTTCACTACTTCACAATCAAGGAAGTAGCCCAGCCCCAGCAACTTGAGATGAATTTCCAAACAAGAGGGAGATTCCTTTCCTTTAAGAACATATAATTGGGTTGATAGGAAAGAAGGCACTGGGGTTGGGGAAGGAAAAGAAAATTCAGGTTAAAAGGAGCTCAGTTCAGTGCTTTGTGATGACTTAGAGGGGTAGGATAGGAGGGTGGGAAGGAGGCTCAAGAGGGAGGGGATATGTGTGTGTGTGTGTGTGTGTGTGTGTGTGTGTGTGTATATATATAGCTGATTCACTTTGTTGTACAGCAGAAACTAGCACATCGTAAAGCAATTATACTCCATTAACATTTTTTTAATAAATTTTAAAAATATATAAGTAGGCAGCAGTAACTAAGCTAAATAGTTAGAGAATACTTGGTTCGGTACAGAAAATGTTGGCATCTCTGCATAGGCACGTCTGGAGAAATTTGCAGAGATGACCCCACTTTCAAGCCAGATTGCCCCCAAATTACATTGGGCTGATTAATAGGGACTTTCCTTTTGTGAAATTCCATGACCTCATTGGGGAAAGCAAGAGAAACTTTCTGAGGAGATGTGATTAAAGGAACCAGAAACATTTAATCAGGAAGAAGTCTTCACAGTAAAGCCTCCCATCTATATATCTAATTTAAAAATACCCTGTGGCAAGTCAATCATTTCTTCTTCCTTCCTCTGAGGGGCAGTTGTGGAGGAGGCACTGCTCCCTGGACGCTGAGCCAATGCTCTGCCATCACAAACTCCCATTAGTCCTCCATCTGCACCTCAAGAGTCAGCTAGGAAACAGTAACAGAAGAGTCTTGAGATGCCTATAGCAAAGTGAGGGAGATTTCAGACTTTATTTCCTTACCCTATAGCCCTGGGCTGTTGATTTCCCTCCTTCATCCCCTTTCTGCTCTTTCTTTGGAGGTAAAAAATAAGTATTCAGTTTCAGGATTCTTGAAGTGTAGGGAAATACTAATAAAAGGGGACTTGACACCCAGGTAGATCTGGGTTTGAACTCCAGCAGCACCACTAATGAGCCATGTGTCTTTGGTCAATTTCATTTATCTCACCCTCATCTCCCTACCCCAGGATCTGGAACTAGCTGCATTCTTCAGGTTTACTGTGAGAACCCAAGGAATTTGCAGACACAGCTTTGGGCTCCAATAAACACTGGTCCTCATTTCCTGATCATTAATTCAACAACTGTTTCTTCAAATCTCAGCTGGGAAAGGGGGACTGCGTGACCCGCCTCCTACATATGGGCCTCCATGTTTGCTCAATGGCACCCTCACCGGTGCCCTGGAGTCATCTCTTTCTCTCTTCTCCACACCCACTCATTTCTCCGAGGCAGTGGAGGACCAAGCTGGTGTGACTCCAGGGCTCAGCTCATCTTGTTTCCATACCATCTGGCCTATGACCCACCATTAGCCCTTTTATGTCTCTTGCCTAAAGAATTGTCTTGTATTTTGCCTACAGAAGATGGTTCCCTAATGAATGTCAAACAACGATAAAAGTTAAGTGTTTTCATCAGACACTTGAGCAGGCATCTGTCCTCCCAGCAGTAAAATATGCTAGGGTTCTGGAAACAGCTGAGAAATTTGAAACTCGGTTTCATCCACTTAGAGGAGAGCTGTGATCATTTCACTCACTGGCTCAGTTAGAGGAAAAGCCCTCATGAGGCTTCAACTGAGCTGCAATGGCTCTTGACATGAACCTTCCCCAGAGAAGGAAAAAGAAGGGTGTTCCAGGCTGAAGGAAGGATGGGAAGGCCCCTGGAGCCCACAGCATCAGCTGCAGAGGATGGTGTAGGCTTCTGGGGGCCACAGCCCTCTCAGTGTCTCTGCTGTGGTCTTAACCCCAGGCTTTGCAGACACAAGCCTTTTGGGCACCACCTCCCCCACAGCAGCATGCATTCAGCAGCCCTGGTCTTCCATGAGCACCAGAGGATGTACTTGAAACAGAGCAGGATGCTATACTTCTTCCCTATCTCCATATCCTCCACCCGCCTTTGTCTATAGAAAAATTTCAGTCAAAGAATAAGTTCAATCAGAGAAGTGAGAAAATGCAGAAGCAAAGGAAAATAGTCAAACAAGACCAAACAGTTTCATCACTAAACAAATTCAATCCTTCGAGGTCTCTTGTAGATACTGAGATCCCCACCAGGTGGAAGAAGTTAACTACATGATGACCAGATTGTAGCCTTGACATAAACGGCTGCAATTCCAAGAATTAGCCTCAAAAAATGATAACGAACTGACCATGGAACAGAAGATTAACAGTACTTAAAACAAAGTGAAGCTGATCAAAATGACCACCGCATAACCAATTTCAAGATGACTGTCAGAATGACTGTGCTGTTTCTGCATGTAGTCCCCTCACTCCACCTATTAAAGCTCTTGCCTCCTTTTTGTCAGTGGGGTCAGGTGGGGGCTGGAGGGGCAGGAATTGGTCTTTGGACATGAGTCTACCCTCCCCTCTCCCCTCCCAAGTTGCCAGCCTCTGAAATAAAGCAAGCTTTCCTTTCAACTAACCTCCCCTCTTTACTCACTTTTGAGCAGCAAGCAGTTAGATCCCACTTCCAGTACTGTATTGGGTTGCCATTTTTCTTCTCCAAGGGATCTTCCCAACCCAGGGATTGAACTCAGGTCTCCTGCATTGCAGGCAGATTCTTTATCGTTTGAGCCACCAGGGAAACATGCTTACTGGTCAAGAGGGGCTTAATGACATAAACTGAAATAAGAGCTACTCAAGTAACAGCTGCCTCCATCATATGAGGTCAGATATTCAGAAACAGAAGAATCAAACCCAAAGGTCCTGAGAGAACATATAGAACAAAATCATGAAGAACAAGATCATGAAGTTTGAGTACACACAGAAAATGGAAAGCATTGTGGTGTGCACGTGAAATCTGACAGTCCTGGGTTCAAATCATGGTATAACCATGGGTCAGCTGTGTGGTTTGGGGAAAGTCACTTAACTACTTTGTCTCATTTCCTAGTATGAAAAATTAGGTGTTGGGATAGAGGGAGAAGGAGATGGGACTTAGTATTTTTTCTCAAGGCAGAGGAACCAGAGATTAAATTGCCAACATCCACTGGATCATCAAAAAAGCAAGAGAGTTCCAGAAAAACATCTATTTCTGCTTTATTGACTATGCCAAAGCTTTTGACTGTGTGGATCACAATAAACTGGAAAATTCTGAAAGAGATGGGAATACCAGATCACCTGACCTGCCTCTTGAGAAACCTGTATACAGATCAGGAAGCAACAGTTAGAACTGGACATGGAACAACAGACTGGTTCCAAATAGGAAAAGGAGTACATCAAGGCTGTATATTGTCACCCTGCTTATTTAACTTATATGCAGAGTACATCATGAGAAATGCTGAGCTGGAAGAAGCACAAGCTGGAATCAAGATTGCCAGGAGAAATATCAATAACCTCAGATATGCAGATGACACCACCATCATGGAAGAAAGTGAGGAGGAACTAAAAAGCCTCTTGATGAAAGTGAAAGAGGAGAGTGAAAAAGTTGGCCTAAAGCTCAACATTCAGAAAATGAAGATCATGGCATCTGGTCCCATCACTTCATGGCAAATAGATGGGGAAACAGTGGAAACAGTGTCAGACTTTATTTCTGGGGGCTCCAAAATCACTGCAGATGGTGATTGCAGCCATGAAATTAAAAGACGCTTACTCCTTGGAAGGAAAGTTATGACCAACCTAGAAAGCAGAGACATTACTTTGCCAACAAAGGTCCATCTAGTCAAGGCTATGGTTTTTCCAGTGGTCATGTATGGATGTGAGAGTTGGACTGTGAAGAAAGCTGAGTGTTGAAGAATTGATGCTTTTGAACTGTGGTGTTGGAGAAGACTCTTGAAAGTCCCTTGGACTGCAAGGAGATCCAACCAGTCCATTCTAAAGGAGATCAGTCCTGGGTGCTCTTTGGAAGGACTGATGCTAAAGCTGAAACTCCAATACTTTGGAGTACATCATGAAAAACTCTGGGCTGGAAGAAGCACAAGCTGGAATGTGAAGAGTTGCGAAGAGTTGACTCATTGGAAAAGACTCTGATGCTGGGAAGGATTGGGGGCAGGAGGAGAAGGGGACGACAGAGGATGAGATGGCTGGATGGCATCACCTACTCGATGGACGTGAGTTTGAGTGAACTCCGGGAATTGGTGATGGACAGGGAGACCTGGCATGCTGCGATTCATGGGGTCGCAAAGAGTCGGACATGACTGAGCAACTGAACTGAACTGAACAGAGATAAGATGTGTAAACTGTAGAGACTATAGCTGATGCTCAACAATCAACAGCTGGAAAACATACCCAGAACCTAGGGGACTGAATGGTCTAAAGGAGAGTAAACAGTCAGGGAACTTGCTAAGCATCCCTAGTGAGGGTGATCAAGGCAGTGGTCACTGGTGTTTAATACAAACACCAAAACTGAGCAAAGTTCAACAAGGAAGATATCTGATGTACCTTGTTTTCTTCAATGGACCCTAAATACGACTCTTGTAAATATGGAGAAATGAAGTCTGCCTAATAGCAACCGGGGGAAAGCCTCCCTAAGATCCATGGAGAAAAGCCTCCAGGGATCCTGCCACAGCATCTTCAGTGTGCTTGGTAAGGCGTGTGTGCTAAGTCACTTCAGTTGTGTCCGACTCTTTGTGACCCTATGGACTGCAGCCCACCAGGCTCCTCTGCCCATGTCCCAGGCAAGAGTACTGCAATGGGGTGGGTTGCCATGACCTCCTCTAGGGGATTTTCCTAACCGAGGGATCAGACCAGCATCTCTTAGGTCTAGCTGCATTGGCAGGAGGGTTCTTTACCACTGTTGTCACCTGGGAAGTGCTTGGTATGGATTCATTACCAAATGAACCCTAAGAATAGGCCTGTTTGTGGATGACACAAAGCTAAGAGGGCTTTATGATCATTGGATTATAGGTCTAGATTCAAAACTATTTCAATGGTCTTAAATTATCAACTCAAAGAAAAAAGCACAAATGTAATCATCAGATTCTTCAGTTCAAATGGGTAGCTGGAGGTAAGGCTCTCCTGCTGAAAGCAATGATGTTATTGTTTTAGGCTGGAGATAAAGCAGTGGAGGAGAAAGAAAACTATTCTGAATCCAAATAATCCATCCCACCCATACAAGTAGGATGCCAGCAGGGGTGGTTTGCAGGGATTGGTAGGTTCATATGGCTCAAGAGCTCTGTTGCCTTCTTCTAGGTAAATACCCAGGAAAAAAAACCTCGTCCCACCCACTACATTTGGCCTGAAGAGCAGATTCTGCTGTCTGTTCAGAACCAGGCAGCCACCTCAGCAAACTTAAGCAAACTCAGGGGCTCTGCTGAGCCAGACAAAGTCAGTTGGAGCCAAGGACTCACGCTAGAGCAGCCTTTTTTGTGGGATGGCTTCTACATCTAGTCTCCTGCAAGAATCCATTTACTCCATTTCTGCTGGCAGGAGGAAAGAAGACACTTGCTACACATCTATCATGAGAAAGCCCCCTTAAGGTCACTCCTACTGTATTGCTCCCCACCAAAGCCACTCTCCTTGCTTCATCTTCTCCCTTTGGAATTGGCATTGGCAAAATAGCTAATTCACATCAATTCTCTTTTACTACATTCCCTCCTTTCTGTTACTGTAAATCCTAGAATTTATTAGGCAGTTGCTATTAATTCTTAAACTGGCCTTTTTCTCAATCAAACATTCGCTGTGCAATAAAATGGAATGGGGTGGGTATATTTGAAACTGTACCCTGGCTTCTCCCTTTCTTGCTAACAATGTTGGGGTGTCAGAAGCAGAGCGACCTCTCTACTTCCCCCATAACCTTCCCATTTATGGGAAAAGGTCACTGCCACATGACCTTTGCTTCCAGGGCTCCATTTGAGAACATGAAGAATTAGGGAGCATTGCAGGCCACTTTTATGTCATCATGATGGAAGCTCCAAGGCAGGAGAGATTTAAAATATTCCCCCCTTGTGGCTTTGATCCTAAACAGGAACAGCAAGGGTGATTTTTATAGGTTACCAGGGGAGTGTTTAAGAATAACTTCACTTCTTTCTATAGATGTAAAATAATTTTCAAGAAGTTCTGCCGATGTATGAGAGTCATGCTCGTGCTTATCCCCCTAAAATATTGCTTTAAACCCTGTCACACGTTTTGCTTATCTGAGCTTGTAGACTATTTATCTTCAGAGAATCTTCAAGGAATGATAAATATTAAAATTTTAGAAGTCAGAAATGAATGAGATAAAGCCCTGGAACAATAAAATAATTCCTTGACACTTAGTTCTTCAATAATTTATTTCATATTATAAGAAATTCCCTGCATATCAGTGTAAATTCATGAAGTTTATTTTTAAAATCAGTTTGTTTTCATATGAGATTCTAAGGGCTCAGCATAGTATGGGCTTTTAGAATCTTAGACCTAGAAATTTTAGAAGACTCATATTCACCTGTCTTTTGCTTGCAACATTAATGCATACCTTGTTAGCATTCAAAGCTTGTCTCTTTGCTTCTGTTGTATTCCTTGGAAACTGAGCATCACCAAAAGCAACTATTGACTGGTGGCCCAGACTCCCCTTCCCAGGCTGTGAATCTGTCCCAGGGCCAAGCCCAGACTAGCCTTTCAGAACTTTCTCTGTTCAGAGGAGTCCTGGAAGAGTTAAAACCAGGAACCCAAGATTGCCTCAAGATCCACTCTTGGCTCCTCGATCCCAGCTCTTCCTCCTCAGTTCCAGGGTAGTGACTGCCAGTTTCCCCCTTAGTCAGGGGTCACAGCCCTCCCAGGCTCACAGGCCTGCAGACATCCTGCTGCCTGCCACTTATGCCCCTCATTAGGCCCTTAGCGTCTGCTGCTCTTTTCCTTGACCCTCACATCTTCTGATACCAGGCCCTGATACCAGATACAATGACCAAGAAACCCTGATTCCTCCAATGTAATTTTATCTTAAAGCACTTATATTTAAGACACATTTAAGTGTATCAAGGGAGGTGAGTGTTGGGCCTTCTCTGGTATTCCAGAGGCTACGACTCTGTGCTCCCAATGCAGCGGGCCTGGATTGGAACCCTGGTCAGGGAACTAGATCCCATAGGCAGCAAATAAGAGTTCACGGGCTGCAATTAAAGAGCCCACTGCTGCAATGAGGACTGCCGATCCCACAGGCCACAGCTAAGACTTGGTGCAGCCACGTAAACAGACTGTTCTAAGAGTGGGCAGGGGGGAGTAATGAGTGCCAAAGGGAGCACTGGCTGGTGACCACACAGGTGCATAAGAAGCCCAGCAAGGAGCTGGATCTCAGGAAGAGGGGGGCAAAACTCCAGCGGGAGGACAAAAAGACCAAGAAAACTGGGACAGGGATGGGATACGGAGCCCAAACATCATAGCTGGAAAGAGGTTGAATCCGCACCTGGAATGCTTTGGGAACAGGGAAGGAAGGTGCCGGGAGATGGCTGGAATGCCAGAGAGAAGCTGTTGGCAGGCCTGGTGGAGAGTGCAGTGTGTGAGCAGTGCTGTGCTCTGGATTGAAGAAGGAGACATTCAGCCACACAGCCAACAGTCTGACACACCAGAATCTCTATTCAGCAATACTGATTCCAGAAACACTGAATAAGTTCATTGATATTTTATTGGAGGCTGAAACTTTTCATTTTAATTAGATTAATTCTCTAGGTTTACTACATTTTTAATGTGTTTTTATTATGCCTTGGGGTCATTTCCCCTATAGGAATGATTCTAGTTTTATAATTTAAAAATGAATCAACATTCTGAATTTAAAATATGGATTTTTTTCAGATTTAACTTTCCTGGGTCAAAGTTATACCATAAAAATGAGACCACTGAGAGACTTGGGAGCTGTATACACGTTACCCAGTGATTTTTTTCTTCTCATCTGGATGAAATAAAGCTAGCTTTTACTGACCAGCACTGGGAACAGTCTCAGCCTGCAGGCTCTTGGTGAAGATTCCAACATCTCCTGCGGCGAATGTGAGCAGGCTGCCTCCGAGCGGGCTACAGGGCGCATGCAGGTGAGGCGGCTGCCTTTCCTGGCAGTCGGGAGGCAAAAGCTGTCGCTGGATTCTGCTACCTCGGCCCCACGCTGACAAACAACACACTCATAGGCAAGGAACTAGACAACTCTATCTAGGAACCCAGCATGTCTCTTGGCAGAATGGCAGGAAGGTTCTGGTTTCCAAATAACAAAGTTTTGCTAGAGCCAGAGGCCCACCATGCCCCTGCCTAGACGGACGTTCATGTTCCCGTCCCTCCTCTCATCAAGTCTGCCTTTCCTTGAGCCAACAGCCCATGTGCCATGGGCTGACCTGGCCATGGGCAGCAGGGTTCCACAACCCATGTCACAAGCCAGTCCTGCTGCCAGAGGCTGGGTCTGTTAGTGAGTTTCAACTAAGCATCTAGTACTGCACTAGGCATAGTAGAAAACATGATTGTTCTCTTAGAGTCAAGGAAACCAAGCTGGTCCTCCAAAAGATGAAGTGACTTGCCTCAAACTGTACCAACTGGCAGAGCAGAATCTAATTCCAACCTATCTCTGCCCAGCTCCAAACTCCACACACTGCCCCCCTCCACCAAGCAGCATTGTTTCTAGAAGCTACAGGGTCTCTGTGTGGGTGAAGCCCCTGTCACCTCCTGTCAAGCAGAGTCTCCTGTAGACCCCTGGCCCAACACTATAATATGGAAGCTAAGACTCTCTACATCCAGCACAATGGATAAAATAAGATGCAGAACAAATGCCTCATCCCTAGAATTCAGCTCGCTCTTTAGTGCCTTTTACAGCAGCCCCCAAGCTCTACACTCAGCCTGGTCATCCCTGCCCAGCCCTGGCCTGGGAATCCAAAAGAACATCTGCCCACCCCTTGCCATTCATACAGATTGTCTTTACATGAACTTGTGGTGATGTGCCTTCCTCTCTCATCTTGAATTTATCTAAAGAGCCCCAAACATCTCAAAGCATATGAAAATGAAATTATCCAGATGTCTTTGCAGATGTTACAAATGGCCAGCAAGATGCAAATGCAAAGAAAATCTCCTCTCCTCACATGGGAGTGAGTGTCTGCAAATGAGACCAGGAAAAAAAAAAAGACCCAGTGCACACTAATTCCTGATGAAAGGGATTTTTCTTTAACCCCGTGGCTAGAATTTCACTGTTTAAAAATCTTAAATATTCAAAATTTGAATTTTCTTCAAAGATTGATATTTGGTGGTTATTTAACTGTTATTAGTTTTGGGGGGAAAGAAGAGAAGGAAGTTCTTCCCTGGCAGTCCAGTAGTTAAAACTTTGCTTTCCAATTCAGGGAGTAAGGGTTCAATTCCTGGTAAGGGAGCTAAGATCCACCATGCCTCTCAGCCAAAAAAAAAAAAAAAAAAACAGAAAGCAATATTGTAACAAATTCAATAAGGAATTTTAAAATGGTCCACATCAAAAATAAAAAATCTTTAAAAATAAACATGGAAGCATAGTGAAGTGTGGAGGAAATAAGGGAGAAGAGTAATTATCTTCCCACTCTTTTGGGATCAATGAAGAGCTGCAGTTTGCTCCTGTATGCCTAGCGGCAGGGGTAGAAGGCATGAGAAGGAGCACAGGATGACAGATAAAGGAACAGAACTTCACAGAGAACCTGAAATGCCAGCTAATCAGGAACATTAGAGACAGTGGGTTTGGTGGAGCTGGGGGGAGGCAGTCTTGGGAGAACACCATGATGGAGAACACAGGGTTAGGCCTGAGTCAGGCCTGTTTGAGGATTGACTCATTGATTGTTTTGACAGGAGAGAGTGGAAGTAGGGGCCAGACCTGTATGTCCTTGAGTTCAGCCTGGACTTTTATCTTTAAAGCCAACAGAAGCGTTCCAATTGTTCAAACAGCAGTGTGACACAATGAAAGTAGAGATTTAGGAGGATTATCTGTGTGGTAAAGAGAAGGATAAATAGAAAGGCATATAGTTCACAGATTCACCTGTCAGATTTTCACCCCATCTCCTTTCACAGAGAAGTTGAGGGCTCCAAAGCTGCTGTTCTGGTCCAAAGGTCAGAAGATGAACACATGCCCTCCATCACTTCTGTATCCAGATGCTTTCTGCCCGTGGTGGGAGGAGCCACAGAGCCAATTAAATCCTCGAGCGGGCCAGGGACCCGCATCCTCATCAGCCGTTGGTGCATCCCTGCTCTGGTCTGGCTGCCAGACAAGACCTGCAGAAGCTGCCTCCCACTCCAGCCCACATTCTTCTCCTGGCTGCCCGCCACTCCCCCTGGTTCCTGGATAAAGTCACTCTGCTTCCGGTCCTGCTGCTGCGTCCTTGAGTCTCCTGCCGGCCCAGGTTTTGGCTTGCTGGCTCACAGTCTGCCATGCCACAAACCTGCATCCCAGCACCAGCCATTTCTATCCTACAGCTCAGCATGGATGGGGCCTCTCCAGGGCCAGCTGGGGATGGGGGTGGGTGGAGCTGCTTTGGGTGAGTGTCATGTGTCATGAATGGGAAAGAAACGAGAGATGGGGGCCCTTGACCCTGAAAATCCTCCCGGCTCTTCAGGTTTTGCCTCTTGCCCTTGGATGACATTACTTGGATTGAGTGAAAAATCTCATCCTGAGAGAGATTTAATCTCTTCATCTCCTTTATTTTTCTGAAACAGAATTTCATTCCTATTTCAAACCCCTGGAGCATAGATACATTTTAGCATCTTAGCTAAAATGGACCCCTTCCCACCTCACCCTAGCCAGGCTGTGCAGTTTCCTTGCCTAGTGCCAGGGTAACAGTGGATGGGAAGTCCTCCTGCATTCTTGCTGGCCTCTGTTAAGCTTGTGCCATCTGGTCTTTGGTCACTTGTTCATGCAGGTTCCTTCAAGTCGCCCTCCACCTCCATTCCTTGTCTTAAGGTCTCTATAGATCGGGCTCTGTCTCAGCTACTGCCACACCCCTCTACACCAGATCCCTGAAACTGAGTCCACAAGCACCAGGGTATACCAGGAAGCTACTTTCTCTTCAGGGTCTGGCTGCCTCAATGAGGTCCTGCCTAAATGTGTTAGAGTGAAGAACTGACTTCACGTTGGATCTGTTTCTTTTACTTTAACCTTTGTTTCCTGAGACTTCCCTGGTGGTTCAGACGGTAAAAGCATCTGCCTACAATGCAGGTGACCTGGGTTCAATCCCTGGGTTGGGGAAGATCCCCTGGAGAAGAAAATAACAACCCACTCCAGTACTCTTGCCTGGAAAATCCCATGGACAGAGAAGCCTGGTAGGCTACAATCCATAGGGTCACAAAGAGTCAGACAGGACTGAACAACTTCACTTTCTTTGTTCACTAAAAGGATACTGTTTATACATAATGGACCACCTGGCAGAACCCTGCCCCTCTACCTGAATGTTAAACCAAAATGCCTCAGTTCAGGACCTGTTCACCTTTGGATGGCTATAGGAAGGAAGAAATTAACACATCCCATCCCCGAGGCTAGCCATTCCAGGAGATATTTGCAAGATTAATGGCCTTTTTACTTTGCTTCCCCCGTCCCTGTGTTCTATAAAAGAACCTGGCATCCAGACCACAACAAGGTGGTTATTTTGAGACATTAGTTTGCCATCTTCTCAGTCGGCTGGCTTCCTGAATAAAGTTGTATTCCTTGGTTCAACACCTCGTCTCTGATTCACTGGCCTGTCATGCGG
This sequence comes from Bubalus kerabau, assembly GCF_029407905.1. Taxonomy (NCBI): domain Eukaryota; kingdom Metazoa; phylum Chordata; class Mammalia; order Artiodactyla; family Bovidae; genus Bubalus; species Bubalus kerabau. The sequence goes on along the minus strand of NC_073625.1, from coordinate 180,012,431 downwards.
CAAGCAGAGAAGAGTTTGGACTTAGTAACAGATGTAGGATAAAAGTTCCCTGTGCCTTGGATTCCTCAAACCTATTTTGGGGGGACTTATATTTCCTTTTGGGCCACACCTTTCTCAGGGGCTGTGTCAGTTGGTCCCCTGGGAAGTGACACTAAGTCAGAGTAGAAGAGGCTTGTCAGAGTGGGGTGAGGGGAGTGTGAACTCCAGTGAAGTGTAAAGGGGGAGGAAGCAGAATTGGGCAGGAGAGCATCCACTGAAGATTTATTAAGTCCTCCCCCCAGGGAGCTTCAGAGCACATTAGAGGGGTCTTGCATTGAGCCCAAATCACCAGTCCTAGAACCCCAGCCCTGTCATTGTTGGTTGGAGCCACCAAAGGAGGGTGTGGGCTCATCTTAGTCACTGTGTCGAATCCTAAAGGTGGTACAGCTACAGGCTCTCAGGCACTGCACTCCAAAGAACAGCAGGTTCTTTCCAAAAGAGAGAGCCCAGCAGTGAGCTCCACATGTGCCTGCCATACCTGAGTGCTCTTCACTTCTCCTCAGCTCCTCCTAGTCCAGGATGGGAAGTCTTATTGCCCTCTGTTGGGGGCGATGCTTGCTACAAATCAGAGCCTCCTAGAGTTTTTTTCTGGGCCCCTCTGAGGACAATGCTTTTGAAAATCTAAAAACCAAAAGTGGGTCTTGTTTTCTCTCTTGACATTATAAAACTCGCCCCTTTAGAAAATAAACTGGGCTTAGGCTAGCTTAACTGTGAAGAGACCATGGGAACAAGGGACACATGGATTTGCATTCAGGCTTTTCCAGCTGGTAATTGATAAAAAACTGAATGCAAATTGATCTCTGAGCTTCATGCTACAACCCATCATTACAATGAAAAATATTGCCCAAAGTCCATGTCCTAGAATGAACAGCTAGCTTCTTCCTTGGTGGCATTTTGTGATAGCCACATCTGTCATGCTTGGGATATCAGAGAGGCATCGAATGGGTCCAGAGAGAGGTTAAGAAGTAGCATCACTGTGAGTGAGGCAGTCTTCTATCTTTCCCCGGAGAAAGCTGCCCCACTCAGTGCTTATCGTAAGAAGGAATTTACACAATCTATTCATGTGCAGCACATTTCATAGTCGAGATGTTACCTTTCAAAGAAGGTAACTTATTCTTTCAGCATATATTTATTGAATACTTACTACATGCAAGGAACTAGGACCAACTTGAAGGGGTGAAAGAGACAGGATGTCTAACACAGGGAACACTGCATGTAAGCAAGCAAATTATCACCACAACTTAGAAAGGGGTATCATCTGTGCTCTCATCTAATGATCATACTAAGCAATATTTGAGAGCTTCCAGAACACTTACACATTTGTCCCTGGAAACCATCCCACTCCTCACCTGCTTTTCCAACAGCAAACTCCTTTCCACCCTGCAAAAGCCTCTCAAATGTTAACTCCCTTGTGCAGTCTTCTTTGACTGCCTACTTCACACCTCCCACCCTGCCCAAACTCCTTTCTTCTCTCTGTCTTTCCCTTCCTCTTTGAGCAGTTCCTACATACAAGGGATTCTTGTTAACACTTTATAGATATTAACTTATTTATTTCTCACCATGGCCCCATGAGGGAAGCGCAGTGACATGTCACCGTGTAGTGACACATGAGCCTAAGAAACAGACCTTGAACCATAGTCTCCCATCAGACTATGCCATCCCCAGAGCACCTGTGTAAAGATATGATGCTAGGTGTCAGGGCCCTAATGGTCACCACAGACCAGCTCATCCTTAACCCCTTGGCAGGCCTCTCTGCTCCTCCTCACCTGCGTCCTGCCCACTTCTGTGGTCCCCTTTATGGGAGGAACCACAGGACAGCCAGCTCATAGCGTTTCACTGGCCACCAGATGGCTCAGCTAGGACTAGCTCTGAACAGAGGCCCACTCACCATGTGCCCTGCCAGGTCCAAGATGCCTGCTGCTCTCTTCAGCTGCTGACTGAGACCACTTCTCCTCACCATCCCTCTTTACCCCTCAGCAGAGCTGGGGAAAGGCACACCCAAGCAAAGAAGACCTAAGGAAGATGAGTGAAGCCCTGGGAGAGGCCACCCAGCCTAGCACACTTGGATTTGGAGCCAGATGCCTGGACTCACACCCCAGTGCCAGCCCCTACTGGTGTTTGCCCTGGATGAGGGACAGAACCTTCAAAGCCTGGACCTCCTCATCCAGAACATGGGAGTGGTAATAACAGCTCCCACTTCACAAAATTGTTGAGGAAAAATGAGATACTGCCCACAAAGAAAAAGTGATTTGTAAACAAGAAAGTGCCTGGTATACATGTTTGAGATACTCACATAGCTACAATATTATTAATATTTACAATAGTATACATTGAGATGTTGGCACTCAAAGATTAAGACTTGAGTTCTAGATCCAAGTGGACCAACGTTCAAACCTCAGCTTTGCCACTTACTAGATATGTAACACTGGACCAGTTTAATTTCTCTGTGCCTTAGTTTAGTTTGTTCATACACAGTATTTAGGGAAGAGTAGATAGATTAATCCACTTAAAGCACTTAGAACAGTACCAGGCACACAGTCAGCATTCCACAAGTGCCACCTATGACTAATAAAGGAGTCAAAAGATTAGTATATTTTTGTTTTAGTTCTATGCACTATAACAAAATATCACAGATTGCGTGGCTTATAAACAATTGTGAGAAGTTTATTTCTCACAACTCTGTGAAAGGTTGTTGTTGAATCACGCGAATACACCGGGATTCTTGGCCCCTGGAGGAGAAGAATTCAATCCAGGGCCAGAGACGAGGCTTGATCGCTCAGAGCTTTTGTGTAATAAAGTTTTATTAAAGTATAAAGGAGATAGAAAAAGCTTCTGACATAGGCATCAGAAGGGGGCAGAAAGAGTACCTGCTTGCTAGTGTTAACAATGAGGTTATATAATCCAAAGAATGTCTGGAGGTTGCAAACACCTCATCAGACCCACTCCCATAATTTACATCTTAAGGTAACACTGTCCTCAGGCAAGATACATCCTTGTAAAGACCAGGTCTACTCCCATAATTAACATTTTAAGATAACAAAATGTTGAATCCAAAGACTGTCCTTAGGCAGGATACATTATTGTTAAATAATGCTAAGGAATGTGGAGAAAGAAAAAAAAGCTTGTCCTTTTTTCCTCCTTGAGAATTCCAGACCCCTCTCTCCTTGGGGACCTCTAGACTCCCTATCAACTTGTCTAGGAACTGACTCTCTCATCTGGAGGCTGGAGGACTAAGATCAGGGTATCACAGAGGCCAGATTCTGGAGGTAGCTCTCTCCCTGGCTGCAGATAGTCATTTTCTCATTGCATCCTCACAGCAGACAGCAGAAAGCTCTCTGGGGTCTCTCTTATAAGCATGCTCATCCCCTTCATAACAGCTCCACCCTCATGATCTAATCACCACCTAAAGGCTCCCATCTCCAAATCCCATCACATCAGGTATTAGGACTTCTGCATAGGAATTTGGAGTGACATGACATGGCATGAGGGCATGGACATGAACATTCAGTCCATTTCAACTACATTATTCAATATTCCTTACATTATATTCCATATGATTATGGTAACTAATATTTGACAGTTTACAGAGCATTCACACATTTATTTCCTGAAAATGCCAAGGGACCCTAAAGCAAATGACTGCTTACTACCCAGGAAAATGAGAGGAGTTTATACGTATCCTGGGCCTTGAAAGAGGAATGAGATTTGAACTGCTGGAATGAAAGGCAAAGAGAGGCCTGTGAATAAAACCATGGAGGGGTTCTTCCAGCTGAACATGCTCTGGGAACTTCCAGCCATTGAATTGGGCTTTGGAAAGGGTCTATGTCTTGGCTGTGTTACAGAATCACCTGGGGAACTTATAAAGATACTGATGGATTTCCCTCGTGGTCCAGTGGTTAAGATTCTGCACTTCCAATTCAGGGGGCATGGGTTCTATCCTGGTTTGGGGACTAAGATTCCATACACCATTCAGAGAGGTCCTCCCCCAAAAATTTTTAAACAAAATATTGATACTCAAGTCCCACTCTGAGACATTCTGAATCATTGGTCTTGGGTGAAACCTGGACATGAATGATTTTTCAGTTTCCCTGATGAAACTAATATGCAGTGGGTTTAAAGACCTCCAGGCTAGAGCAGTAGGTCTCAGACTTTAGCTGCATCAGTGGCACCCAGGAAGCTTGTTGAAACACACATCACTGGGCCCAGAGTATCTGCCTAGGGCAGGGCCCAAGAATTTACATTTTCAACAAGTTCCCAGGTGATACTGCCATTGCTGGTGAGGGACCACACTTTGAGGATCACAGAGTGCATGCACAAGATGTACAAAGACAGCTTGAGACACAACTCATGCAACTGGCTTCCAGAGGTCTCACGCCACAGAAGTGTCATCCTGTTGGCACTAGGCAGTGAGAATGCTCAAAGCTGAGTATTAGAGAAATGGACCTGGGAACCATGAACAAGGCGATGAAGAGGGAGGAGAATGAAGACAGAGAAGGCACTGTGAGGGTTTAGACCAGCCAGCAGCTTCAGTCAGTTCAGTTCAGTCGCTCAGTCGTATCCAACTCTTTGTTACCCCATGAACCGCAGCACGCCAGGCCTCTCTGTCCATCACCAACTCCCGGAGTTCACCCAAACCCGTGTCCATTGAGTCGG